>NC_135283.1:580000-903333 GCF_051311805.1 Agelaius phoeniceus
GCTGAGCTCATGGTCAAACAGCAACAGCTCAAATCCATCTCCTGGAACAGGCGGCGCCCGGCGGGCAGGAGCAGGCGGGGAAGGAGCCGGGAAAGAGCCGGGAAGGAGCCGGCGGGAGGAGGCAGGAGGAGGCAGGAGGAGGCAGGGAGGACCAGGGCCAGGGCCAGGGCAATGCCTGAGCGCAGATGGATTGAAGAAGACTTAATTACTCATTTTGCCAGCAGCAAAGCCGCCGAGCTGTAATTACAGCGGGTTTAGCTGGAGGCAGGGAGAGACGGGGGGGCTGCATCTCCTCCTCACCCAAGGACCAGGATGCCCCTAGAGCCGGGATGCTCAGCTGGATGGGCTCCTGCCCACACCCCCACTCTCCCAGCACCCCGATCCCTGCCGGCCCCGCAGCACTCGGCTCCCACCGCGAACCGCAGCATCCCCATCCCCTCCGGGGCGGGGCCCGGCTCCATCCATCGCCTGGCACCGCATCCCGCTGTCCCTGGTCCCAGACCTGAACGCCTCCCCCGAGCCGGGCGCACCCACCTGCGTGGGGCCGCGGCTCTGCTGGGCCGGGGAGGCGGCGCCCAGGTCCTCGTGCATTCGGTCCAGCAGCCAGAGCAGGAACTCGAGCGCGTCGTGCTGAGCATTGCCCCGGAACTGCGAGCTGTGCTTGGAGACGATGTTCTGCAAGACACGGGCGGGGCGGGCGCTGATCAACGGGGTCACGCTCAGCACCCACCCCAACACCATCCCTGGAACAGCCTCTGCCCTGTCCTGCCTCTGCAGGGACATCACGGCCACCACGGGGCCAGCAGAGCAGTGGGGACAGAGACAGACGCTCTGTGGTGTCCCAGCTTCCAGCGGCCAGGAGGGGACACAGGGAAAACCGCAATGAAGTGAATGAAGTGCAGATGGGCAGGTCCAGCCATGGGGACCCTCGGGTCCCACCTGCCCCGAGCGCTCGGATGGCACCAACCCCGTGTAGCGCATCCCAGGGCGGGGCTCGGCTGCCCCGGAGCTCCCCCGGGCGCTTTGCAAAGTTCAGTTTCTTGGCAGCACCGAGGAAATGTCACCCGGGCAGGGGACACGTGTCCCTGAGCGTGGGGAGCTGCGGTGCCGGGCTGGCCATGCTGCGATGCCCCTGGCACCCTGTCCCCTGGCACACTGGCAGAGCTGTGACACACTAAGGGACAGAGCCTGAGGCCACTGAATTTGGCTCCTGGGACAACATCCTGCCTTCCCCGTGATCCCAGCCGGCTCCAGCTCAGCCTCAGGGCTCTGGGCACGGCCGGGGCTGGCAGCTCACCCACCCCGGGGGCTCCGGGGACAGGGGCCAGGCCAGAGGGAGGTGACAGCAACAGGGCCGGGGGTGTCTGGCAGGGCAGGGTCCACGGGGAGGGTGAGGCAGGGGAGCAGCTGATGTGAGCTGGGAAGGGTTCTGGGGGTTCGGGGGCGTTAGGAAGGGTGGCAGTGGGTTCGGGGAGCTGGGAAGGGTTCTGGGGGTTCGGGGGCGTTAGGAAGGGTGGCAGTGGGTTCGGGGGGCTGGGAAGGGTGGCAGTGGGTTCGTGGGGCTGGGAAGGGTGGCTGGCAGTGGGTTCGTGGGGCTGGGAAGGGTGGCAGTGGCTTTGGAGGGCTGGGAAGGGTGGCAGTGGGTTTGGGGGGGTTCAGAAGGGTGGCAGTGGGTTCGGGGGGTTCAGAAGGGTGGCAGTGGGTTCGGGGGGCTGTGAGCGGGCTGTGCCGGGCGCTGTGAGCCGGCTGTGCCGCTGCTGCTGAGGATGCCGCTGGGGCCGGGCTGAGCCGGGGCCGCGCCGGGGCCGCGGGGCGGGGGCCGCTCGGTACCTTGAACTCGGCGGAGAGCTGCGGGGTGTACTCGCGGGTCCAGAGCGCACGGACCAGGGCCGCCAGCCGCTGCGTGACCTCTCCGCGGGCGCGGTACCGGCCCAGCGCCAGGCGCTCGGCCAGCGGCGCCGTGTTGCTCAGGCACTGCACCACGGCGTTCATGAAGCAGGTGTTGCCGTGGTTCCGCAGCCCCTGCGCGCCCGGCGGCCGCTCCCCGGGGCCGCCCGCTCCCGCCTCGCCCGCTCCCGCCTCGCCCCCCGGGGCCGCCGCCGGGGCCGCCCCGCCGAGCCGCCGCCGCGACCCCCCCCGGAACCCGCCCTCGTCATCCTCGGGGGCGGCGCGGCGGCCCCCGCGGCCCCCGGCCAGGCGCGCCCAGGTGCGGAGCAGCCGCCCGGCCAGGCTGCCCAGCGAGCGCAGCGCCCGCCGCCGCCGCCCGCCCCCCGGCCGCGGCCGCCCCGCCGGGCTCGCCCCGCCGCCCCCCGCCCGCCGCCGCCGCCCGGGGCCGCCGCCCGGCCCCGCCGCGCTCATGGCCGCGGGCGGCCGCCGCCCTGCCCCGGCCCCGCCGGCCCCGGCCCCGCCGCGGCGCGCATGGCCCCGGGCGGGCGCTGGGCGCCGCCGGTGCCGGTGCCGCTGCGGGGCCCGGAGGGGCCGGGCGGGAGGTTTTGTGCGCGGCCGGCTCCTCCCCCGGCCGGGCTGGCTCGGGAGAGGGAGACGGGAGGAGGAGGAGGAGGAGGAGGAAGAGGGAGCGGAGCGGAGGCGGGGGGAGCGGGGAGGCGCCGCCGGCGGCCGTGCCCCGCCTGCCCCGGTGTCCCCAGCGTCACCCCGGCACCGCCCGGCCGAGGCAGCCGGGGTGAGCCCCCCTCTGTCCCCTCCGCCGCTTTCCCGGCAGGGCCGTCCCCGAGCCCCGACTGCTGCCCTCAGCATCGCCTCAGGTGTCACAGCGGCGCTCGGGGATGCCCCGGTTCCGCCTGCTCTGGGCGCGCTGGGCTGATAGCGGCACGATGGTTTGGGGACATAATGACAGGTCCTGCACACAGAGTCACAAAACGGGGGTTTCCAGCCCAGTGCTGGCAGAGCCCAGAGCCTTTGGCCACCTCCTGCTGCCCCACACTGTCTGGCACCACACGCTGGTGTCGGTGTGGGGCTCGGGAGGTGGAGCACCTCCCGAGCAGAAGAAGGGGTCAGGAGGTGCTGTTGGGTCCCTCCTTCCCTCAGGGCAGGTGTCCCCGGGCCGGGCTGTGATCTCGGGGGTGGTGACAGCACGGTGACCTCCCAGGGGATGCCAGGCGGGTGTGGCGGGCACGGATCGGGCACAGGGCCGTGTGCTGCCCCTGGAGTGATCTCCGGCTAAATGCAGCTGCCGATGCTGAGCAGATGGAGCGGGATCAGCCGCCCGTGGATCCCCAGGGACGGCTCCGCCGGGCTCAGGAGCTGCTGATCCAGACAGGAGAGAGGATTGAGCCCAGCCGAAGTTTCCTGCCGGCCACAGGCAGCACTGGTTGGCACGGGATGTCCCCTGCGAGCCTGGCTGGGGTCAGCCCTGCCCCCTGCCAGCCCTCCGAGGGAGCAGCTGCCTTGTGGGGACTGCAGCTCCCACCCGGAGCACCCTGGGGCCATCCCGGGCACTCAGCCTCCTGCTCCTCTGGGCAGGTGGGAATGGGGATGGATCAGCCCTGCCGGGGGTGGTCCCTGTGCCCGGGGAGCTGCTCTGGGCTGGGGGATGCAGGGCAGGGGCTCAGGGCAGCTCCTGGCCCCACAGAGCCCCACCTGCACCGTGGGGGCTCAAGGCTGCCTGAGGAAAGCTGCTGGCACTGCCGGGGCTCTCGCTGGGCCAGCGCTTGGGGAAGTCTGAGCTGAGCTGAAATTCCATCTACAAACCCCCCAGGCTCAGAGCTTTGACTCCTGGTCTGACTCTGCATCCACTGCTGGAGCTCATCTCTCAGCATCCTCCTGGCCAGAGCTGTGAAATCCATCATTACAAAGCCAATAAATAAAATTGGGAAAAGCATCCTTAACACCAGGCTCCCTGCTCCTATCTGAGGGTGCCAATCCATGCACAGAGTGTTCCCTGGGACGCCTGGCAGGTTCCTGACCTGCTCCAGCAGCCCCCATTGCAAACCCCAGTGCAGACCCCAGGAGATGGGAACTGGGACCTGCCAGAGCGCTCAGGGGCTGCGGGGCCTTTCCCGGCTGCATCCCCTAACAAGGGCAGGTTGTGCCTCATGCAGCGTGGGCAGAACGGGTTTATCTAGAGCAGCTCCGGGCTCACTGAGGAGAAAAGCACTTGTTGTTCCTCTGTGGCCGCTTTTGGCTGCACACTGGAGCCCCGAGCATCCCACGCGAGCCAGAGCTGCGGTGCAGGGAGGGAGAAGGAGCCCGGGCAGGGCTCCTGCAGAGCTCAGGGCAGCCAGAAACCCAAAGCAACTCCTCAAGGAAAGGGAGGAGAAGCCTGGAAAGGAGCGAGGGAAGGGGAGAGGCCAGAGGCAGGAGCTGAACTCAGGTTGGGTCAGAACCTGGTGTTTGTTAGAGGGGGAGGGATGGGAAGGGAGAGCTGACAAACACAGCCGAGGGAAATGGCTCTAAAATGAGAGAGTGAACTCAGCCCTGCCAAAAACCCCAATGCTGCCAGGATTAGGAAGTTAGGGTAGTGAAAGCATTTATCCCGGGATCCTGCCAGCCCCCCAGCTGCTCCCTGCGATGTCAGTGCAGGATTCTGACAGCACACACCAGCCAACGGCTGTGAACTGAATCAGGGCCTTTCCAGGCACAGGCAGAGGCATCCCGTGGCTGTCAGTGCATCCCTCCCGGCCTGGAGCAGGCAGAGGTGCCTTTCCCACAGGTAACTCCAGTTCATTCCAATTCAAGGCAGTTTGCACAGGGGAGTGAGCCTCAGGAATGCTCACCGTGTCAATCTGCCTTTCAGTGGCACTGTAGTTGTCATCTTCCCTCTTTTTCAGGTCATTCTGAACGTGATGCCTTCCCATTCAGCCTAAATCAAATATTTATCAACGCTGCAGCATCCGGCACTGCTGGGTTGCGTCAGCACTTTCTCCCTAAAATGCCTTTTTTGGGATCTCCTGGCTCTCTCCAGCTCCTGCCTCTCAAGCTGCCATTTCCTGCTTCGGCTTCAGAGCAAATGTGGGGTGGGCAAAATCCGAGTGTCAAACACCAGGAAAGGGTGGAAAGGCTTGGTCCCTGTGCTGGAAAATTCCTTGTTGTCATGGCATGGACTGCCTGGGACAGCAGACAGCTGGGATGGGTATGAAAACACGGAGGGGTTGGGTTGGATTAGGGAGACACGGGGACAGGACAGCCCTGGGCATGGACATGAGTCCCTGTGCCAGGGAGACACTTGGATTCCAGGATAAAATCCTGAATAGATCTGAGCTGAACCGACTCAGGCCCCAGAGAAACCCATTTCCACACTGCCAAATCATTGTGATAATAATAACAGCAAAAAAAAAAAAAAAAAAAAAAAAAGAGAAACCTTCCTCCCTGCTCTGCCCTGGGACAATGTTTGCTTTCTTTGAGCCTCTCCCGCTCTCTTGGCACGGGCTGGGAACATCTGTGCTGTGGAGTGGAAATGTGCTTTCAGCAGCCCCATCCTCTCCCGGCCTGGGGGCAGCTGGGGGAGCCCGGGTGGGGCTGGCACTGCCCCCTCCCTGCCCCTCCCTGCCCCTCTGTGCCTGCGGCCGTTTTTGGGCTCCGGGCAGGCAGAGAAATCTCCCCCCTTGGAACCCCTCCCTCCTCAGCCTCTGCAGCTCGGATTGAATTATAGATAGCAGAGTGAGTTATTCGTGCCCCATGAAAGATGCATGGGGCCTGCCTTTTTTGGGAGTCTCTTTGAGGAGAGACATCATCGGGGAAAAGCAGGGAAATTCTGCTTGTGCAGGGCTCAGGCTGATGAATGGAGCTGGCCATGCTCCGCTGGTTCGCAATGAAAGCAGCAGATAACCCCGAGCTGCAGGAACTCCTGCACTTTGTTCACAGCAATTCCCCTCGGGTTTAATGCATCTGCTCCATCCCTGGTACTTCACGGAGCAGGTGTCTCCAGGCTCTCTCCACCCATTATCCTGGGAGCAGGGACTGTGATTGCACAGCACTGAGCAGGGACTGTGATCCCACAGCAGGAGCTGGGCCAGGATCCACAGTGCTGAGCAGGGACTGTGATCCCACAGCACTGAGCAGGGACTGTGATTGCACAGCACTGAGCAGGGACTGTGATCCCACAGCGCTGAGCAGGGACTGTGATCCCACAGCACTGAGCAGGGACTGTGATCCTGCAGCAGGAGCTGGGCCAGGATCCACAGCACTGAGCAGGGACTGTGATTGCACAGCACTGAGCAGGGACTGTGATCCTGCAGCAGGAGCTGAGCCAGGATCCAGTAGTGATGACAGGGATGTGCCCACAGGGACAGGGATGTGATGGGAGGGACAGGGGTGTGCCCCAGGGACAGGGATGTGCCCCAGGGACAGGGATGTGCTGGGAGGGACAGGGATGTGCTGGGAGGGACAGGGATGTGCCCTCAGGGACAGGGATGTGATAGGAGGGGCAGGGATGTGCCCCAGGGACAGGGATGTGCCCTCAGGGACAGGGATGTGCTGGAAGGGACAGGGATGTGCCCTCAGGGACAGGGATGTGCCCTCAGGGACAGGGATGTGCCCCAGGGACAGCAGTGTGCTGGGTTACAGGTCCTGCCAAGCTGATCACGAGCCTGAAAGGCGACAGAGGCACCCAGAGCAGCGGCCTGGGAGGGAATGGCCTCTGTTTCCTGCAGCAATGTGGCTCTGGGGGCAGCCACACCAACTCTGGCTCTCAGTGGGTCCTCCCCTTCCGGCAGTGAGAGGTTTGGGGTGACCCGTGGGGACAGAGTGGCTCTGCTGAGGCCGGGCAGAGCCCTGATCTCCAAACCTGCCCCTCGTGCACCTCCACACTCTGCCCCAGGGGAGCTGGCAGTGCCACAGCTCCTGGGACCCCTGGGCGGCTCTCACAGGGCCCCTGCTCTTTCCCCCACACAGGCACAGAAGTTTTGCCAGCCTGTCCCACATTCCAGGGCTGCTCCTGGATCCCCTGGCTGCTGCAGAGCCTGTGGAACCTGCTGGAGAGACTGTGGCTCACAGCACCTGGGGGTTCCAAAGGAAGAGAGGATTCTGACTGCATTCCTGTGCTGAAGGCTCCATTAGTGAGAACGGGGGTTTTCAGGCAGAAGGAAGAGGATTTGTGCAGTGTTTGATGGATGGCAGAGGGGCACAGGCTGAGAGGATCCCCCTGTGCTGTGCTGTGAGCAGGAAATGCTTCCAGTGGCACGTGAGGAAAAACAAGCAATGACACCTTTAAATGCCATCCCCAGTGCCTTCCAGAGCTGTCAGTGCAGGTGTGGAGATAAATCATCTCCATTAACCAAAACATCTGAGATCCTCAGCATTAAGGGCTGCAGCATTCTCTTCTGCTGCATTTTAATTGATGACAGAATTCTCCCAGGTCTCCAAATCCTTCCCTTGCATCACTTCCCAGGCTGCTGCCTGCGCTGATCTTTACACAAACAGCACTCAGGAGCTGTTGCTTTTAATCCTGGATGTGATACTGAGTTAGTAATAAGCACTTCTGCTGTGGAAATTTGGAGGCTGTTTGAGGAATCTGAGTGTGCCAGGCTGGAAACACCCAGGCATTTCTAGCAGAGGCTGCACTCTCCAGAACCAGGTCCCTGAACAGGGCTTTAAACTGGGCACTGCAAAAGAAGCAGCCCCAGCATCCCTGAGTTCCTTTGGGAACGTGGGGTTAAAAGCTTGGCTCGAAAGAGCTTCCCAGTAAATGCCAGGAGTTGGAGCTGAAATTTTTCCTTAATCAGGAGCAGACAAATTAAAATAAACACAGAAGACTGAATTTACACAACAAGTCATTCATTAAAGGCAGGGCAAAAAGGAGGAGGGAAGAGAGAGGGAGTGAAAGCAGAGAGCCTCCAAAAGGGAGCAGGTCCTCCAAAATTGAACAGATCCTACAATAGGGAACAGATCCTCCAAAATTGAACAGATCCTCCAAAAGGGAACAAATCCTACAACAGGGAACAGAGCCTCCAAAAGGGAACAGATCCTACAATAGGGAACAGATCCTACAACAGGGAACAGATCCTACAACAGGGAACAGAGCCTCCAAAATTGAACAGATCCTCCAAAAGGGAACAGATCCTACAATAGGGAACAGATCCTACAACAGGGAACAGAGCCTCCAAAAGGGAACAGATCCTCCAAAATTGAACAGAGCCTCCAAAATGGAACAGATCCTCCAAAAAGGAGCAGATCCTCCCAAAGGGAGCAGAGCCTCCAGCAGGGAGCAGATCCTCCAAAAGGGAACAGAGCCTCCAAAAATGGAACAGATCCTCCAAAATTGAACAGATCCTCCAAAAGGGAACAGATCCTCCAAAATTGAACAGAGCCTCCAAAAAGGAGCAGAGCCTCCAAAAAGGAGCAGATCCTCCCAAAGGGAGCAGAGCCTCCAGCAGGGAGCAGATCCTCCAAAAGGGAACAGATACTCCAAAAAGGAGCAGATCCTCCCAAAGGGAGCAGAGCCCCCAAAAGTCAGCAGAGCCTCCAAAAGGGAGCAGATCCCAGCCAGGCTGTGCCAGGAGCCTCTGGGAAAGGTGGCAGTGACAACAGGGAAGTGTTGTAACCACGGCCAAGGTGATTCTCAGAAGTGGGGAACCCTTCACACCAATCTGAAAGGAGCACAAACCCCTGCTCCCCCTGAACCAGTCAGACCCATTTGTTCAGTGCTGTAGGGGCTCTTGGGGGGGATCTGGTAAATGCATGGCAGGAAATACAAAAATAGGTTATCCTCTAATTGTAAAAGTGCTTTAAAGTTGCCTCAGCTGTAAGGAAAAGGATCACCTGGGAGGCTGAGGAAGCAGCAGCCCCACAGCTCCTGCCCCAGCTGCTTGTGCAAATCTGGGGAATTCCAGACCAGGCTGGCAGCACCTGGAACCTGAGAATCCCACAATGGCTTGGGTTGGAAATTACCTTAGAGCTCATCCAGAGCCACTCCTGCCGTGGCAGGGACACCTTGCAGTGTCCCAGGCTGCTCCCAGCCCTGTCCAGCCTGGCCTGGGACATTCACAGGGGTCTCCAGCCCACAGCCTCTCTGTTCCAGGGCCTCCTCTCCTCAATATTTCTTCCTAATTTCTAATCTAAACCTTCCCTCCTCTGCTAAGCCTGTTCCTGCTTTCCCCACAGGCAGGGAGCACTGAGATATCCCTTTGATTTTGGCAGGGTGGGACAATCACTGCGGGAATTGGGACAATTGCTCCTTCTCACTGAAGCACAGTCGGTGCCCAGCAGAGTTCAGAGCCTGCAGCAGCAGCAGCTCCCGGGGAGCTGTGCCCAGAAACTGGGCCAGGAGCACAAAGGGCCTTCAAAGGGCTCTGAACCAGCATCCCTTCCCCAGGGTAAGGCAAAAGAGGCGCAGCAAATCCCTGGATTGAGTGCAGGCAATGCACAGGTGATGGCACGGCTCTCACACCAGTGGCACATGGCAGCCCGGGGCTGGCTGCAGCCTGCCAGGGTCCTGGGGGAGGCACCTGGACACAGCCCTGAGTGCGGGAGAGCAGAGCTAAACCAGGAGCAGGGCAGGGGGAAGATGGTTCCCTGTGATCCCTGTGCCCCTGTGTGTCCCTGTGATCCCTGTGTTCCCTGTGCCCCTGTGATCCCTGTGTCCCTGTGTGTCCCTGTGATCCCTGTGTCCCTGTGTGTCCCTGTGATCCCTGTGTTCCCTCTGTTCCCTGTGTTCCTGTGCCCCTGTGTGTCCCTGTGATCCCTGTGCCCCTGTGTGTCCCTGTGATCCCTGTGCCCCTGTGTGTCCCTCTGTTCCCTGTGATCCCTGTGTTCCCTCTGTTCCCTGTGATCCCTGTGTCCCTGTGTGTCCCTGTGTGTCCCTGTGATCCCTGTGTCCCTGTGTGTCCCTGTGATCCCTGTGTTCCCTCTGTTCCCTGTGATCCCTGTGTTCCCTCTGGTCCCTGTGATCCCTGTGCCCCTGTGTGTCCCTGTGCCCCTGTGTGTCCCTGTGATCCCTGTGATCCCTGTGTCCCTGTGTGTCCCTGTGATCCCTGTGATCCCTGTGTTCCCTCTGTTCCCTGTGTTCCCTGTGCCCCTGCATCCCCTCTGTTCCCTGTGTTCCCTGTGCCCCTGTGTGTCCCTGTGATCCCTGTGTCCCTGTGTGTCCCTGTGATCCCTGTGTCCCTGTGTGTCCCTGTGATCCCTGTGCCCCCTCTGTTCCCTGTGATCCCTGTGTCCCTGTGTGTCCCTGTGTCCCCTGCATCCCCTCTGTTCCCTGCATTCCCTGTGTCCCCTCTGTCCCCTCTGTTCCCTGTGTTCCCTGCATTCCCTGTGTCCCTGTGTCCCCTGCATCCCCTCTGTTCCCTGCATTCCCTGTGTCCCCTCTGTCCCCTCTGTTCCCTCTGTCACCTGCATTCCCTGTGTCCCCGTGTCCCCTGTGTCCCCTCTGTTCCCTATGTTCCCTGCATTCCCTGCATTCCCTGTGTCCCCTGTGTTCCCTCTGTTCCCTGCATTCCCTGTGTCCCTGTGTCCCCTCTATCCCCTCTG
This sequence comes from Agelaius phoeniceus, assembly GCF_051311805.1. NCBI lineage: Eukaryota > Metazoa > Chordata > Aves > Passeriformes > Icteridae > Agelaius > Agelaius phoeniceus. The sequence continues at coordinate 590,423 of NC_135283.1, forward strand.
TTCCCTGTGTTCCCCACATTCCCTGTGTCCCCATGTCCCCTCTGTCTCTGTGTCTCCTGTTTCCCAAGTGCCTCCTGGAGCCCCTTCAGGCCCTGCCAGGGGCTCTGAGCTCTCCCTGGGACCTTCTCTGCTCCAGGTGAGCACCCCCAGCTCTCCTGAGAGCTCCCCAGGGTTTGATTTCCACTTTGACCCCATCATTGTCCCTCTGTGCTGCCCAGGCTGTGCTCTGGGTCCCCCAGAGCAAACAGAGACCTTTGGGTGGCTCTCGTGTCCCCAGCAGCCAGGCAGCCCCAGCAGGGCTCTGTCTGCTGCCATCCTCTTGTGGATGAAACCCAGAGGCTGTGTAGGAGGTTAAAAATATCTCCATTCATTATTTACTCCTTGCAGCAAGAACCTGCTGCTTTGAAGTGTGATTATAAATACAAACACCACCAGAAACCCCACCTGCCCACCCCTTCCCTGCAGGAATATTTGCTCTTTGTCCTGCTCTGCTCTCCTGTGAACTCTTCCAGCTCACCTCCTTCAAATGCACATTTGAATTTCCCTTCAGTGCAAATCAGCCCTTTCTGGAAATGCATTTCCAGGGGTGCATCCCCCTTTGCCTCGGCAGCCTGGGAGCTGCTCAGCTGTGACGGGGAGACCAAAACCAATCCTGCTGTTTATCCCAGTATTTATAGAGCTCACAGAAACGGGGACCAAAACCAATCCTGCTATTTATCCCAGTATTTATAGAGCTCACAGAAACGGGGACCAAAACCAATCCTGCTATTTATCCCAGTATTTATAGAGCTCACAGAAACGGGGACCAAAACCAATCCTGCTGTTTATCCCAGTATTTATAGAGTTCACAGAAATGGGGACCAAACCAATCCTGCTGTTTATCCCAGTATTTATAGAGCTCACAGAAATGCACGTACAGATAATCCCACGTAGGTGGAAAACAAGGAGCATCATCATCACCCACTGAAGTGTTCTGCCACTCCTTCTCAAAACAGAAACAAAGGAATCTTCAGATCAGCCCGAGGGAATAAACACGTTCTCCTCTAGCTGAAGGCAGAGTTCCTTTAAGGTTGACCCGACTTATTTTCAATAAACATCTTTCCCTCCCCCAGCAGATCTGAACCCTTTCTTTAGAGATAAACTCCCCGTGGGGGGGCCGTGCATTCCAGGTTTGGAGTTTCATGGGGAGCCAGGGGCCCATAATTCCAGGTGTGAGCAAGGTTTTAGGGATAAAGGGTGATGATGTTTGTTCACTAAAACACGTCTTGGAGCATCCACATCTTGGCTGTTTGCTCACTAAAACACATCTTCGGCACGCCCCATCCCTGGCAGGTTGGACCCTGGGGCTTGGAGCAGCCTGGGACAGGGGAAGGTGTCCCTGCCATGGCAGGGGGGGCACTGGGTGGGCTTTGATGTCCCCTCCAGCCCAAAGCATTCGTATTGGGGACGGCATTTTTCAGATAAATGACTACAAAGTGCTGAAAACAATCCCCCAAGGAGGGAGGCAGGGAGGGACGGTCCCACTGGGGCCTGCATGGCCCAGCTCCCCTCCAGGGAGGGGAAATTCCCTCTTGGGAGGGCAGTGCCCACCCCAGGTCCCCCTCTGGAGCAGCCAGACCCTGCGGAGCCCAGGGCAGCTCGGCTCTGCAGGGCACCAGAGGGGCATTTTCCACACCCAGCACCTGCTGCATTCCCAAGGAAAAGTCCAGGGATGCCTTGAGGAATCACCCAGCTCTGCAGGGGGGAAACAAAACCAGCCCTTGGCCCAGGCTTAGCAATTCCAGGGACTAAATTGTGTGGAAACAGGGATGGAAACACGTTTGTTTTGATACATGCTGTGGGTCTGACTGGAAAAAACACCTGCAAAACCCCTCCTGTGGCACTGAAGGCTCTGCTCCAGCTGGAAATTTCTGCCATGGGACATTAGGTGTGGTTCCAGACGAGCTGGTGGCAGTGACAAGGAATTGTTTGTGTGTGCAGCAGGTGGGTGGGAGGGGAATCACTGCACGGGGCTGGGAGGGGGAAATGGGAAGGATGCAAATGGATCTGACAGGGGAGGGAGGTAAAAACACACCAGGACCTTCTCCCCGGGTGCAAGGATGGGCAGGGCCCATGGATTTCCCATTTCAAGGCTCTGGAAGCTGCATTTGGTGAGAGTGAGGGGAGAGGGCATGGAGGAAGGAAGGAGAGGGGAAGGCGAGCGTTTGTGTGCTCCAGAATCCTGGCTCTGGACAGAAATGTCTGCTGTGGGCAGCGCAGATGGAGGAGGCTGGAGGCACCCCCTGTCCCTCCCTCCCCACGCATCCCCTCTCCTCCCCAACCCCTCAGGGGCCGTTTCTCTCCGGAGACAGCCCCGTGGGAGGCAGTTCTGGGTGAGCCAGGCATGGCTGGGACACCTTGGGCTGCTTCTGTTCCAGTGCAGCTGCACGGGGAGCGCACGCAGCCCCTCGGCGCTGCCCCCTCATGTGCCAGTGTGGGAACTGCTGAGCCCGGCCCTCGGGAGGAGCAGGGCATCCACAGCCCCCGGATCCCCCGGGAAATCAGCTCCGAGCGTCACAAAATGGGCTTTTTGTAGCGATTTCTGGTACACGCCAGGGGCCAATTGTCCCTCACCGCTGCGGGGGCAGGGATGAGCCAGACCTGCAGGGACAGATTGTCCCTTCCTCAATTCCCCGTTGTTCAGGGCCACCCCGGGCTGCTCTTTTTGTACCAAGGCTGGAGGGAGCCCCGAATGCAGCTCGGGGAGCAGAGGGGAGCCAGGCAGGTCCCTGTGCTGCTCTGGGGGGACAAGGAGCAGAAATGCCCCAAAGGGATGAGCTGATGGATATTCCAGCTCCTTCCAGAGCACACGGGGGCTGAAGTTTCCTTGGGTTTCAGTAAAGACCCAAAGTCAAGGGAAATGGGCAGGGGGTGGCAGGGCTGGGCTGCCCTGGGGCTGCAGCGTGAGGGGCTGGGGTCTCTGGGGTGAGGGTTTGGGTGCTGTGGGGCCATGGGGTGAGGGGTTTGGGTGCTGTGGGGCCATGGGGTGAGGGTTTGGGTGCTATGGGTCCATGGGGTGAGGGTTTGGGTGCTGTGGGGCCCTGGGGTGAGGGTTTGGGGTGCTGTGGGGCCATGGGGTGAGGGGCTGGGGTGCTGTGGGGCCATGGGGTGAGGGGCTGGGGTGCTGTGGGGCCATGGGGTGAGGGGTTTGGGTGCTGTGGGGCCATGGGGTGAGAGTTTGGGTGCTGTGGGGCCATGGGGTGAGGGGTTTGGGTGCTGTGGGGCCCTGGGGTGAGGGTTTGGGTGCTGTGGGGCCCTGGGGTGAGGGGCTGGGGTGCTGTGGGGCCATGGGGTGAGGGGTTTGGGTGCTGTGGGGCCATGGGGTGAGAGTTTGGGGTGCTGTGGGGCCATGGGGTGAGGGGTTTGGGTGCTGTGGGGCCATGGGGTGAGGGGCTGGGGTGCTGTGGGGCCATGTGGTGAGGGGCTGGGGTGCTGTGGGGCCATGGGGTGAGGGTTTGGGTGCTGTGGGGCCATGGGGTGAGGGGCTGGGGTGCTATGGGTCCATGGGGTGAGGGGCTGGGGTGCTGACCCTCTCCAGGGAGGTGAGAGCAGGTCCCAGATCTCTTTATTTCCCACCACACGTCCCCTCTGCCTCCTGGCCCTGCTGCTCCCCCACCGTGTCTTTGTGCTGGATTTTTTTTGAATTCTCCAAGGGTTTGGAACTTTATTCAGCAATGGAATAAGGGGCAGGAAGGAAGGATCCCTTTCAGGGTCCCTTTCAGCACAGCAAAGGCTCAGCAGAGCTTGGGCACCCCCCAAGCCCCAGGCAGGGCTTTGCCATCCCCGGCAGCACATCCAGCCAGGGACAGGGAGAGTCTCTGTGGTGCTGCTGGGTCCTGGGCAGTCCTGGACACCCACGGAGGCTGCAGAACGCCCTGGGTGCCCGAGGGGCTGTGCTGGGCTTGGGGCTGGGAGGGAAGCAGATCTGAGAGCGTTTCTGGTGAGCTCTGGAGCTCGGTGTTGGAGCCTGGCCTCAGAATTCCCACAGGATCCACCCACGCTGTCCCTGTTGGCCCTCCCCAGGCCAGGGAGGTACGAGAAACTGCAGCCTGGCTGCCCTTCCCTCCAGCAGCCCAAACCGGGCCAGACTGGGCAGAGTGGGCTCGGTCTAAACTGCGGGAGGGGACCTTGAATGTCCCCAGGGGCAGCACCCACAGTCCCCGTCCTGGCACTGCCTCGGCCTCTCTCTGCAGCACCACGAGGGCTGATCTGGTCCAGTCTGATCCATTCTGCTCTGATCCAGTCTGGTTGATTCATTCTGCTCTACTCCACTCCATTCTGCTCTGCTCCGTTCTGCTCCGTTCTGCTCTGCTCCGTTCTGCTCCACTCCGTTCTGCTCTGCTCCGTTCTGCTCTGCTCCGTTCTGCTCCGTTCTGCTCCGCTCCGTTCTGCTCTGCTCCGTTCTGCTCTGCTCCGTTCTGCTCTGCTCCGTTCTGCTCTGCTCCGTTCTGCTCCGCTCCGTTGTGGCCGTGGAGGGGCCCGTGGGTTCCGCAGCAGCCGCCCAGGTGGTCCCAGCCCGGCCGGGGGTGCCAGCGCGGGGAGGGTCCCCGTGCCCGTGCCCGCGGGTGGCGCTCGGGGTGTCCCCAGGGCCCCTAGGCGCTTTGGAAGCCCCACACCTCCAGGAGCTGCACCTGGAAGTTCTCCCGGCAGAGCGGGGGGTTGTCGAAGGTCTCGCAGCGCTCCGTGTGTCCCCGCAGCAGGCTGGCGTCCAGGGACAGCGCTTGGCCTCCCCCTCCGCCTGCGAGGGCAGCGCGGGCTGGGCTCGGGCCGGCCCTGCCGGGCCGGGGCCACCCTCGCAGCCAGGGAAGGGCTGGGCAGGGCCGCTCCGGGCCCGGGCAGCGAACCCCGGCAGGGCCTGGGCTCTGGGGTCCCCCTGGGGCTCTCGGGAGCAGCTCCCGGGCTGGGGAAGGGGAGCTGCCCTCGCCTGCCCGGACTTTAACCCGATATCCCCAACCGGAGCTCCTGGGAGCTGATAGGGATCCCCCCTTATCGATAGGGATCCATCCCCCTTTATTGATAGGGATCCTCCCTTACTGATAGGGATCCTCCTTTATTGATAGGGATCCCCCCTTATCGATAGGGATCCATCCCCCTTTATTGATAGGGATCCTCCCTTACTGATAGGGATCCCCCTTTATTGATAGGGATCCCCCCTCACTGATAGGGATCCTCCCCTTATCGATATCAATCCCCCCTTACTGATAGGGATCCCCCCTTATGGATACCGACCCCCCCTTATCCATATCAATCCCCCCTTACCGATACCGACCCCCCTTTATCGATATCAACCCCCCCTTACCGATATTGACCCCCCCTTATCGATACCGATCCCCCCCTTACCGATACCGACCCCCCTTACCGATATCGATCCCCCCTTACCGATATCGATCCCCCCTTATCGATACCGATCCCCCCCTTACCGATACCGACCCCCCCTTACCGATACCGACCCCCCTCACCGATACCGACCCCCCCTCACCGATACCGACCCCCCCTTACCGATACCGACCCCCCCTTACCGATGACGATGCCGTCCCGGGAGCCGGCCATGAACATGGAGGCGGTTTTGGAGGGCAGCAGGAAGTGCCTGATGGCCAGGAACGGGGACAGGCGGCCTCTGCCCTGCGCCGAGGGCACGGCCAGGTGCTTGGGGCTGGGGCTGTCCCGGGAGGAGCCGGGCGGGGCCTCGGGAGCGGGGGAAGGCGAGCGCTGCCGGGAGCGCGGCACGGCCTTGGCCAGCTCCGGCCTCTGGATGAGCACCCACTCGTACCTCTCTGCCTCGGGGCGCACCTGGGCACGGGACACACCTGCTGAGCCTGGGGGAAGGCGCTGCTGCTGCTGCCCCGGCTCCGGGCCCGGCGCAGGGAAGGGACGGCGTGGCCTGGCAGGGCAGCAGTGAGGGGACAGAGGCAGACACAAACCGTGACTCACAGTGAACACGAAGCACTCCCCGGTCCCAAAAAAGCCCGATGTGGCTCCGCTCTTCTTCCTTTCGGCCCAGTCCGAGGAGAGAAAGGCCCCACACACCTGGGAGAGAGCACGGGGAGCTCAGGGCATGGATCAGCCTCACTCGTGGCCTCTCTCCCCTCGCCCTCTCCTCCTGGCTCCCCAGCACCCCGGCTGAGGTGTGTCCTGGTGGCCAAGGTGCAGTTTGTTCTGCCCTGGCAGCTGGGATGGACCCGGGCCGGGGCAGGACAGGGAGCACAGCCCGTGGGTGCTCCAGCAGTGCCAGGGGGGCCACCCAGCCCTGGGTCCCCTTGCCCAGCCCCGCCTGGCAACGCTCACCTCCCCCTCGGTGGTTTTGATGAGCAGCACCGTGGGTTCGTAGCCTTCACAGCACGTGTAGAACCTGCAGGCATGGACAAGGCTGGGCTGGGGGGAGCTGGAGCCCTGGGCAGGGTGTGCTGGCTGTCCCTGGCCACTCACAGTGTGCTGGCACAGGGTGGCACAGGGGACATCCCTGCCTGGCACAGCCACAGGGCTCCCTGTGCCCCGGGCGGTGGCCAGGTGCCGGTGCCCACCTGGGCCAGGCTCTGCCCTCTGCCCTCAGCCACCCTCAGGACCCCGAGCTGAGCCCAGGAGGGTCCCCAGCAGCCCCAGGGGTGCCCAGGTCACTTGTGCTGCTCCTCCCTCCAGCACCAAGCCCTGCCCAGGTTCCCCCGTGCCCCGGCCCCGGGGCAGGTGAGGCTTCACCTCTGCAGGCTGCAGCCGTCCTGGCAGGTGGAGAAGAGCAGCAGCGGGGGGAAGAGCGAGAAGCGCTCGGGGAGCCAGGACCAGACGAGGCGCATCTCCTGTGCCGTGACCGTGCTGGAGCTGAACTTCTGCATGTCCACGGCCAGGTGGAAGGACGGCCTGGGGGGGACGGACATCAGGACGGGCTGGGGCCCTGTGCTTTATGGGGCACAGCCCCTGCAGCAGGTTCTGCCCTGCCCTGAGCACCGTGAGCTCCCTGCCAACACCGCCAGCTCTGCTGGGCTGTGTCCCCTGACAGGGTCCCCAGCTCTGGCTGTGCCGTGTCCCCTGACAGAGTCCCCAGCTCTGGCTGTGCCGTGTCCCCTGACAGGGTCCCTGACTGTGGCTGTGCCGTGTCCCCTGACAGGGTCCCCAGCTCTGGCTGTGCCGTGTCCCCTGACAGGGTCCCTGACTGTGGCTGTGCCGTGTCCCCTGACAGGGTCTCCAGCTCTGGCTGTGCCGTGTCCCCTGACAGGCTCCCTGACTGTGGCTGTGCCGTGTCCCCTGACAGGGTCCCTGACTGTGGCTGTGCCATGTCCCCTGACAGGGTCCCTGACTGTGGCTGTGCCGTGTCCCCTGACAGGGTCCCTGACTGTGGCTGTGCCGTGTCCCCTGACAGGGTCCCTGACTGTGGCTGGGCCGTGTCCCCTGACAGGGTCACCCAGGGGCTGCGGGTGCCCAGCACAGCCACAGCTGTGGGAGGTTCCTGCAGCTCCCCCAGAGTTCTCCACAGGAGCTCCCATTTTGCCGGCTCGGCCCCAGAGCTGGGAGCGCAGAGCTCTCCTCACCTCCTCTGCACCACGGTGATGCCCCTCTCCACCAAGGCCTTCCTGTTGGCCATGTGCAGCAGCCAGATCTCCTTGCGGGAGAAGAGGCGGATGCCGAAGGCTCTCTCCAGGAGTTTGTCCACGGTGACGTGCTGGGCAATGTTCCTGACGAAAGCCTGCAGCTCGGCCTTGACGTCGGAGCCCTGGGGCCCGGCCGGGGCCGCCGAGAGCCTGAACTGCTTCAGCAGGGCCAGGGCGATGCGGTACAGGACCTTCTGGCCCTCCAGCAGGAACACGTCCAGCACGCGCACGGCGTAGGCCAAGGGCAGCCCGGGGAAGAGCCACGAGAGCCACTCCGAGTAGACCTCGAGCACGTTGTCGGCGGCGCCGGCGATGAGCTTGTGAGCCGCGGGGCAGTGCTTGCTGGCCAGGTCCCCGAAGGTCATGCAGGAGGCCTGGTGGGCCAGGAAGGACTGGTCGATGTAGGCGGCGTGGGGAGCGTTGCTGGCGATGAGGCGCGAGAGGCTCTCGAAGCACTGGGCCTCGTCCTCGCTGTAGTGCAGCAGCAGCGCCGCCAGCGCCGGCAGCAGCGGGCTGTGCGTGATGTCGGGGAACAGGGCGCCCACGCAGATGAGGATCTTCTTCAGGGCCGCGACGCCGTGCGGGCTGAGGCAGTAGGTGGGCACGGGGCAGCCCTCCAGGAACTCGGGCAGCGGGTGCGAGCTCACGCTGCGCTTCCCGAAGAGCCGGCCGGCCACGTCCCGGTACACGAGCGCGTCGGGGGTGACGAGGCGGCAGGAGACGCGCTGGATGAGGCGGGGGTAGAGCCGGGCCCGGCCCGCGTGGCTCCCGGCCCAGCAGCCTTCCCTCGCCAGCCGCTTCAGCTCCTTCGGGGGCCGGCCCAGCACGTCCCGCGGGATCCGCGCCGGCCCCTGCGCCTCCGGCATCTTGGCCCAGTCCACGAAGGGCCCGCAGCCCCGGCCCGGGGAGGTGTCGATGTCCCAGGTGTCGGCCTCGGACGTGACCACGATGGTGACCGGGGATGAGCCCAGCCCCTCTGCGGGACAAAGAGCTTTTATTGAGCGCCTCTCCCGGCCCCACCAGCGGCGTTCCACCCCGGCTCAGGGCGCTCTGAAGTCCCGCAGCCGCGTCCTGCGTTTCTTTGCTCTCCCCCGCAAAGGGAAGCGTTTCAGGCTTTGCCCTCTCCCGCTCCCATCAGCTCCGGGCCCCGGAGCAGCGTGGGGCCAGGTCCCAGCTGGGTGTCGGGGCTGCTTCTCACACCGTGAGGGGCTTTTCCCCGCTCCCAGAACTCCTGGCCCCGATCAGGGCTGCTTCTCACACCGTGAGGGGCTTTTCCCCTCTCCCAAAGCTCCCGGCCCCGATCAGGGCTGCTTCTCACACCGTGAGGGGCTTTTCCCTGCTCCCAAAGCTCCCGGCCCCGATCAGGGCTCGGGCAGCCCCCGCCCGGCGCTGGGCAGAGCAGGCTCCGAGCTCCGCCTGGACAGACGGACGGGAGCGGCATCTCCCCGGGGCTCGGGAGAGCTGAGCCGAGCCCCGCCGGGGCTGGGAGCTGTCCCCGCGTGGGTGAGCTCTGCTGGGCGCTCATCGACGGCCGGGGACACCGCAATTAGCGCACTCATTAACCCTCGGGTGTTTGCACCGTGCCTGTGCTCGGCTGCTGGGGTCAGGGATGGATTCGCACCGAGCCGAGGGGACACGGGGACAGCCCGTGGTGGCACATCGGGAGGCTCCCGGGCCGGGCCCGGCTCTGGCTCTCGCTCTCCAGCTCAGTTTGGCGCCTGCCCAAGGCCAGCGGGAGCAGCGGGTCGGGCTCAGCCTGGTTCAGGGCAGGAGCTGCTGGATCGGGAGCCGCTCGGGCCGGCTCCTGTCCCGGACACAGCCTGACCCCGGCACAGTCACGGGGGCTCCTGGCCACAGAAACCAGGCTGAGACAACACCGGGGGGCGATCAGGGGCTGCTTGCAGCCCAAAATCCCAAAATCACCCCAAATTCACCCCAAATTCCTCTCTCAGGGCGCTGCTCAGGTCCCGCTCGGTCCCGCACTCACCCGGCCCCGGTCCCGGCACGGGCGGGTCCCGCTCGGTCCCGCACTCACCCGGGCCCGGTCCCGGCTCCTCGCCCGCCGCCGGCTCGGCCATGGGGAAGGCGGCGGCCGCGCCCCCGGGGCAGCGGGGCACGCTGAGCCCCAGCTGCAGCATCTGCCAGCTCGGCCACCCCTGCCGGGTCCCCTCTGCCCCGCACCTGCCCGCGCTTTTAAGGTGCGGGCCGGCCCCGGCCCCGCGGTTTATTTGGGGTAAACACAGCGAGGGGTGGAGCGGCTCCGCGCCCGCATCGCCCCTTCCTGCCCCAGTTCCGCGCCGGGCCCGGCCGGGGGCTGTAAACACCCCGTGGGCCGAGATAGCATCAAACAGCAACACGGGCACTAAATGAAGCCTTGATTTTCCCGAGGATAACCTTCGTGCTCCCGCTCGGGCTGCGGCTGCTGCGGCCCGGCCCTGGGGCTCCGGCGTTCCCGGTGTGCCCCCGGGAAATGCTCGGGAGCGATCGGTTCCAGCCTCAGAACGCGCTGCAGAGCTGCAGAATGAGCGCTGTGCTCACCGACAGAAGGGTTGGGCTGGAGGAAAAGCGGCCTCGAGCAGCTGGAGAGGCTCCCGGGACACCGCCCCGGTCCCACAGCGCTGCTCTCAGCTCGGGCTGCACTTAGCGGGCACTTTTATAGGCATCCTAACCTTTTAAAGGATCTTTATTTGCCTTTAAAATCGGATTGTTTCTGCTGTGGTAAGAGCAGCTGCAGGGTGTTCCTGGCCAGCTCCGGCTGCACCTGCAGCGCCTCCCTGAGCATCCCCTGGCCCCGCGGCACCTCCCGAGCACGGCTCCCTGCTCCTCCCTTCCCCTCGCCCTCCCCGTGCTGTGCCAGTCCCTCGGGAGCAGCTCGGCTGTCCCTTCGCCCCTTCCTCCCTTTGCCCCTGACGGGCGGGGAGCCCCGGCAGGGTCAGCGAAGGCTCCCGCCGGGCTGCGCCGGGTGCCGGGGGGCCAGGGGGTCTCCCAATGGGAGTTGTCCTTATCCTCATCTCCCGATCCTCCCCAGAGCCTGCCCGGGCTCCCGACGGGCGGTTCTGCTCCACAGCCGCTCCCAAAGGGGCAGGGCCGGCCCCAGCCCCGCTCCCGGGGGTCCCCGCGCTGCTCCCCGGGGCCGAGGGGCCGCTGGTTCCCTCTGCAGCCCCAGCCCTGCCCGGCTCCGGCAGCAGCGGCTCCGTCCCGCTGCCTCCCCGGAGCCCGTGCGCCGCCCGTATCCTCGTCTGCCTTTGCCGGGCCAGCGGCCGCCCCTCCTGCAGCCCCCGCAGCTCTGACACCTCCGGCAGCCGCTCCGGAGACGGAGATGGAAGTGAATTAGCGACAGGGCGAAAGCAAATGTCGCTTCATGCCTTTTTAATGGCGAAATATGAAATATGGAGAGGCCGCGGGGCTCGGGCTGAGCGGCGCAGCCGAAGGCCATGAATGTTTGATGGCCGCGGCTGCGGGAGCGTCTCCGGAGAGCCGGGCCAGGGCCCAGAGCCCACCCCGTTATCAACATCGTTATCACCATTGCTGTCGTTGTGCCCCGGGCAGGGAGGGGTTCGGCTGGGTTTGGGGCTGGGGATTTGGATGGGGGGTCTCAGAAACCCCAAATAAGTGGGATTTGAGCAGTATTTTCTCTGCCTTTGGAGAGTTTGGAGGTGCAGATTAAATTCCTGCTTTCAGCATGGTGAAGTATCAGAATTGCACAGATACACCTCAACATCAGCAGACCAATAAAAAGGTTGCTGCTCAATGTATCTGTATTTATAGAGGGCAAAGTTCTCTCCTGCCATCAGGGCCACCCTGAGGAGCCCAAAGCCCAGGGGAACGTGGGGCTGGTGCTGTTTGGAGCCTTTGTGGGGCTGGAACTCTCCGGGCCTGTGTTTTATGGAAACATTGCAGGGTTGGCTGACTTCTCCATAAAATCATTTGTCCCGTGCCCTGTGTTTTCCAGCTTCCTTTAATCCATTAACAGGTAAAGGGGAATATTTGGCAGCGTTTGATTCTACTCTAAACAAGGTTCCCACAAGGAGAGAGGTGTTTCCATAACAGAAATGCCTGTTGAGAAACCCACGGCTGAGCAGTCGCGTGTCCTGTGCCCCCTGAGTGCTGAAATGCAGGGAAATGTCTTTGTACAGCACTGGCCTTTTAGGGAGAATGTAAACAGGGGTTTATTTTTGTAGTAGTTTGCAATTAGAATGGCGGAAAAATTTCTTGCTTGTTGCTGAGCCAAAAATAGAGCACAAAATCTAAAATAGAACAAAAAAACCTGTAGGGTAAGATTAGAATCCAGCACTTGCCGTCAGTGAACTCTGCTCCATTGAGCTGATCTCAAAGCTTCCACTGGATTCTTTTTTTTTTTCTTTTTTTCTGAAATGGAAATGGAGCTCTTTTGTTCTCCCCTGCAGCAGGAGCCAGCAGTGGGTCTGTGCTCAGTGACTTTCTGGGCCGTGTCCCCTTTGTGCTGCTCTGGCTCAGTTCAAGGCAGTTTTGGGATTGGGGGGAGCCACACAGGCTCTGTGTCCATAACACACAAACCACGTTGGGCACAGCCTTGGAACAATTCTCTTTCTCCTTCCACGAGTTCAAAGCACCCAATGAGATAATTCCTGGAGAAGAGAGAGGATGAAAGAGATGATAAAAGCCCAGCCTTGCTCCTCGGCTGGTGGCCAGCTATGGACAGCAAAGTGACTCTGCCATTTCCTCCTGCAGGGTGAATTCCCAGCCCTTCCCAAATGTGGATCTGGTTTTCAGGGGTACAGGCAGAGACACCTCAGGGCCTGGATCTTGTGCCAGGAAATCCAACTTTGCTCTCTTGCCTGAACCTGGGCTGGGAGTGGGTCTGTAGGGAAGGGGCTGGGAGAGAGCTTGGAAGGAATTTGGAAAGAGCTTGGGGGGATCCTGGCAGGATCTTGGGGGGATCTTGGGGGGATCTCAGGGGGATCTTGGGGGGATCTCAGGAGGATCCTGGAGGGATCTTGGGGGGATCTCAGGAGGATCCTGGAGGGATCTTGGGGGGATCTCAGGAGGATCTTGGGGGGATCTCAGGAGGATCTTGGAGGGATCTTGGAGGGAGCTTGGGGGGATCTCAGGAGGATCTTGGAGGGATCTCAGGAGGATCTCAGGAGGATCTTGGGGGGATCTCAGGGGGATCTCAGGAGGATCTTGGAGGGAGCTTGGGGGGATCTCAGGGGGATCTCAGGAGGATCTTGGAGGGATCTTGGGGGGATCTCAGGAGGATATTGGAGGGATCTTGGGGGGATCTCAGGAGGAATTTGGAAGGAGCTTGGGGGGATCTCAGAAGGATCTTGGAGGGATCTTGGGGGGATCTTAGAGGGATCTTGGAGGGATCTTGGGGGATCTCAGGAGGATCTTGGAGGGATCTCAGGAGGATCTCAGGAGGATCTTGGGGGGATCTCAGGGGGATCTCAGGAGGATCTTGGAGGGAGCTTGGGGGGATCTCAGGAGGATCTTGGAGGGATCTCAGGAGGATCTCAGGAGGATCTTGGAGGGATCTCAGGAGGATCTCAGGAGGATCTTGGGGGGATCTCAGGAGGATCTTGGAGGGAGCTTGGGGGGATCTCAGGGGGATCCTGGCAGGTCCTGGCAGGAGCTGGTGCCAGGCATGGAGCCCCAGGCTCTGCAGGGCTCAGCTGCCGTTCCCAGCTCGGGGTCCCCCTGGCAGATCCTGGCCCAGCTTTGGGAGCCTGGAGGTGGCAGAGCCCCCCTGGAATGTGCCTGGGGCTGACTCTCAGCTTTGCCCTGCATTAGAACAATCAGCACCTGGGCTTTGATGGAGCTGAGCACTGACACTTGCCTGGCTGGTGCTGCTTTTCCAGATCTAATCCAGGCCTGATGTGACAGCCCACGGTGCCCAGGCCCTGCTCTTGCCAGCAGCCCTTCCTTTCATTAACCTTCCTGCACCACTGATCACATGTTTGCTGTGCAGGGCCTGGGGCTGGGAGCTTTGCCCTGGAATTAAGCTGCTTTGCTCTGCTCAGCACTCAGTGAGCTCCACATCCTGTGAAAGCTGCTCTGAAGCTGTTTCTGGGCAGGGCAGAATCCCCAGGGTGTCCCTGCATTGCCAAGGCAGGGGTGGGGAAAGCAGCCAGGAATGGGGACCCTCTGGGTGCCACTCACATTTGTAAGGAATCTTGCACAGGAACAGGGAGAGGCGTGGAAAGGAGACCCCGGTGTTTGACAGAAGGGTTAATCACCTGGAAATCTGAGTGTGGAATGTGTTTGGAGGGAGTGAAGAGGAAAATCAGACCAAATGAAATGAAATTAAATGAATGAAATGAAATGTGCCCAGGAGCAGCAGGCAGGCTCTGCTTTGGTGTTCAGGGTGATTAAGGGAGATGTTGTGATTTAAAACAAGTGGGGTTTAGTCGCTTTTAGCCAAAAAGGGGGTTTTTTTTCCTATTTTTCTTTCAGACAAGTCGCCTGGGGCCGGAGCGCCGTGCCCGCGCTGCCGCGGCCAGGCAGAGGAGCTGCGGGCTCTGCTCGGGCGATTCTCCAGCAGCGCTGCTCCATCCCACGGCCAGGAGATGTCCCCAGCTGCCCGGGATTGCTGCAGGAGCCTGGGCTGGGCTGGGCTGGGCTCGGAGCCTTCAGTGCCACCAGGGCCCGGAGCCCCCAGTGTCCCCCCAGTGTCCCCCCCAGTGTCCCCCCAGTGCCCCCTCAGTGCCCCCCCAGTGTCCCCCCAGTGCCGTCCCCCCCCAGTGTCCCCCAGTGCCCCCCAGTGTCCCCCCCAGTGTCCCCCCAGTGTCCCCCAGTGCCTCCCCCAGTGCTCCCCAGTGTCCCCCCCAGTGCCCCCCAGTGCCCCCCTGCCCCGGGCATGGCCACAGAGGGGTGCCCAGCACAGGGGGGCTCTGGGCAGATCAGAGCAGCTCCATAAGAACCCAGTTAAAAACACCAAAACAACGGCAGCGTTCTCGTGTAGGTCTGGGTGTAGCTGAAATCATGGAGAACTTGAGAGATCCTAAAATCCCTCTCATTCCTTCTGTTTGTGGGAGTGCTTTGGGAAAGAGGAAGCAAAAGTTTTATGAAGTCAGCAAATCTGCCTCTTTAGATATTTTTATGCCATAGGTTTTGTTTTATATGTTTTACTCATTGTCTATAAAGCTATATCACATATAATCTATTGTATATTATTATATATTCCAATAAATCTGTATTTTTAGTATATTTTAGCATTGGTATTTGTTATATCAATTCTATAGAATTTCTTGGCAAACGGGGAAGCTCAGGCGGAGCCAGAGAGGGAGCTCTGGGCAGGGCAGTGTGCAGGGTCCCTGAGCTCCAGCTGGGCTCTGGGGCAGGGGCAGGGGCTGCCAGGGGCCTCAGAGACCCCGGGGGCAGCACAGGGCACAGGGGCCAAACCTGGGCAGAGGAAGAAGCAGAGAAGATGAATGAAGAAGAGAAGGGAACGAAAAAATTCCAGGTCCTGGACACAGTGGTCAGTCCCCCTGACACCAGTGATCAGTCCCTCTGATTCACAGGAGTTGCCACAGTGCTGGGAGGAGCCCCTGGAGCTGTCACAGTGCTGGGAGGAGCCCCTGGAGCTGTCACAAAGGCTGCAGGTGCCCCTGGAGCTGTCACAGTGCCTGCAGTAGCACTGGAACTCTCACAATGGTTGCAGGAGCCACAGTGGCTCTCTCTGGGACTGAGTAGCCACGGGGCTTGTCCTGGTGCCCTGGAGCAGCCCCAGGGCCCTGTGAGCAGTGCACAGCAGCAGTAGCAGCACTGGGACGTGCAGTGGCCGCAGGCATGGCCCACGAGGACCTGAGCTACTACCGGGGGCAGTACAAGGACAGGCTCCTGTCCCTGCTCAGGTCAGGGGCTTCTCCAGCTGCCCCTGCCTCCATGGCTCCTTCCCTGCTGTGCCGAGCTCCCATCCCTCAGCTGCTCCCATCCCTCACCTGCTCCTGTCCCTCACTGCTCCCATCCCTCAGCTGCTCCTGTCCCTCACTGCTCCTGTCCCTCACTGCTCCCATCCCTCAGCTGCTCCTGTCCCTCACTGCTCCCATCCCTCCCCTGCTCCCATTCCTCACTGCTCCCATCCCTCACTGCTCCCATTCCTCACTGCTCCCATTCCTCACTGCTCCTGTCCCTCAGCTGCTCCTGTCCCTCAGCTTCTCCCATCCCTCAGCTGCTCCTGTCCCTCACTGCTCCCATCCCTCACCTGCTCCCATCCCTCACTGCTCCCATCCCTCACTGCTCCCATTCCTCACTGCTCCCATCCCTCACTGCTCCCATTCCTCACCTGCTCCTGTCCCTCAGCTGCTCCCATCCCTCACTGCTCCCATCCCTCACCTGCTCCCATCCCTCGCCTGCTCCTGTCCCTGCCCCGTCACCCCCGGAGCTGCCCCAGCTGTGCTGGGGGGTCCCTGCAGTGGGGCTGGGGGTCCTGCCCGCCCCTGGGACGCAGCCCAGCTCCAGAGCACCCTGCCAGGATGCCCTGTGAGCTCGGGCCATGCGTGGCAGGGAGCTGCAGGCGGCGGAGGAGGACTCCACCAACTCCTTCATCTGCGTGCTGAAGAAGATGAAGGAGGTGCGGCAGATGGAGAAGGTTGTGGAGGAGACAGAGGAGGTGAGGAAGCTGGGGGGCTGCTGGGACGTGCCTGGGGGGCTGCGCAGGGTGGCAGGGGGTGGCTCTGGCTGTGGCAGCCGTGTCACCCCAGCTCTGGTGCTGCCAGGCCTTCACGGAGAGGATGGAGACCCTCGCTGAGCAGTGGAGGGACCTGCACGCCAGGAGGGACCAGCTGAAAGCCCACGTGGTGACATCTGGGACCACCGTGAAGGTACAGCTGGCACACCTGGCACACCTGGAACACCTGATACACCTCATACACCTGGCACACCTGGAACACCTGATACACCTCATACACCTGGCACACCTGATACACCTGGCACACCTGGCACCCCTGGCACCCCCGATACACCTCATACACCCGGAACACCTCATACACCTGGCACACCTGGAACACCTGATACACCTCATACACCTGGAACACCTGGAACACCTCATACACCTGGCACACCTCATACACCTGGCACACCTGATACACCTGATACACCTCATACACCTGGCACACCTGGAACACCTGATACACCTCATACACCTGGCACACCTGATACACCTGATACACCTCATACACCTGGCACACCTGGCACACCTGATACACCTCATACACCTGGCACACCTGATACACCTGATACACCTCATACACCTGGCACACCTGATACACCTGGCACACCTGGCACCCCTGATACACCTCATACACCCGGAACACCTGATACACCTCATACACCTGGAACACCTCATACACCTGGCACACCTGATACACCTGGCACACCTGGCACCCCTGGCACCCCGATACACCTCATACACCTGATACACCTCATACACCTGGCACACCAAGCACACCTGGCACACCTGATACACCTCATACACCTGGCACACCTGGAACACCTGGCACACCTGATACACCTCATACACCTGATACACCTGATACACCTGGCACACCTGGAACACCTGATACACCTCATACACCTGGAACACCTGGAACACCTCATACACCTGGCACACCAAGCACACCTGGCACACCTCATATACCTGGCACACCTGGCACACCTGGCACCCCTGATACACCTCATACACCTGGCACCCCTGGCATACCTGATACACCTCATACTCCTGGCACACCTGGCACACCTCATACACCTGGTAACCCCTGGCACCCCTGGCACATCTCATACACCTGGAACAAGATCCCGAGTGCTGGGATCTCCTCCCTGGAGGCTCTCCTGGCAGTGCCCTGAGTGACCCAGCTCCTCCTTCCCGTGCCTCCCTCCCCCTCTGGCTGTGGGTGCTGCTGCAAACCTCCCCAGGAGAATGAAAGGCTGAGAACCCAAGCTCTGAAGAAAGCCAAAGAAGAGAAAGAGGAGAATTTGAAAAAGGAGAGTGAGCTCTTGAGGGCTAGGAGGGAACTGGATGCCCTGAGAAAAAAGCACCAGAAACTCTCCAAAAAATTGCTGAAGTACTCCCTGTTCAAGAGGTACCTGGAGGATGTGGTGGAGAATTCACAGGTGAGCTTGGACGTGGCTCGGGGAGGGTTTGAACCAGAGGGATGAGGCAAGGCCAGGGAAATCAACCCCTGAGCAAACCCAGAGACTCCAGGTGGGCTGGGAGGGGCTCCCTGGAAACCAAGGTGGGCCACAGGGAGCAGGGTCAGGAGAGGACAAGCAGGATGGATGAAGGCAGGGCAGGGTGTCCCTGACCCCAGGACAGGGCAGGGCAGGGCAGGGCAGGACAGGGTGTCCCTGACCCCAGGACAGGGCAGGGCAGGGTGTCCCTGACCCCAGGACAGGACAGGGCAGGACAGGGCAGGGTGTCCCTGACCCCAGGGCCTGTGCTGCAGTTCCGTGACATCGATGACATCATCAGCTACTACAAGGCCCTGCTGAGGACCCGCAAGGACCTGCTGCAGTCCCAGTGGTGGCACCGGCAGCTGATGGAGCAGGGCAAGGGCCTGCAGCAGCAGCTCGAGGCAGAGAAGGAGGCTGAGATGCTCCAGTGCAGGAACGACCTGGTGCAGCTCAAGGAATCCTTTGACCGGGCTCAGAGTGACATCCAGCAGTGGGTAAGGAGCTGAGGGGTGCCCGGGGGGCCTGGGGGACAGGACTGGCTCCTCCTGCAGCCAGGGGCTCGGGGCAGGGCCAGCAGCAGTTTGGGGTGGGAGGAGATGCCCCATCCCCAATCCCATCCTCAATCCCATCCTCAATCCCATCCCATCCCATGGATCTCATCCCCATCCCATCCCATCCCACCCCATCCCATCCCATGGATCCCATCCCATCCCATCCCATCCCATCCCATCCCATGGATCCCATCCCATCCCATCCCATCCCATCCCATCCCATCCCATCCCATCCCATCCCATCCCATCCCATGGATTCCATCCCATGGATCCCATCCCATCCCATCCCATCCCATCCCATCCCGGAGCTGCAGGAGGAGCGAGAGCCCGGGTGGGGGCAGATTTGTCACCAAGGGAGGTGACAGTGGCAGCGCTGCAGGGCTGGCAGGGTGGGCACTGCAGGGTGAGCAGCACAGCTGGGCTCTGCTCTGCTCCCAGCACGGCTGGGCTGCACCAGCCCCAGCCCACCAGGTCCTTCCCAGCCCACCAGGTCCTTCCCAGCCCACCAGGTCCTTCCCAGCCCGGATGAGGCTGAACTTGGGGTCCCCAGCGGGGTCCCAGGGCTGAGGCAGCCCCGCTGGGATGTGTCCATGTCCCCAGGAGGATCGCTGGGCCCAGGTGCAGGACAGGCAAGCCAGGAAGGCCGTGGAGCTGAGGTCCCTCACCATGGCCATCCACGGCCTGTTCCACGCCGCCAGCGCGCGGCTGCAGCCACAGGGCAGGGTGGCAGCTGGGGACAGCCACCGGCAGCTGGACATGGTAACGTGGCACAGCCCCAGGGACTCTGAGCCCCGGGGACAGCTCAGTCCTGGCCAGGACAGCAGCAGGAACGGCTCCCTCAGGGCGAGGGGCCCAGCACAGGCTCCCTCCTCCCCTGGGGACCTGGCTGGGAATGGTGGGGACAGCGGGAACACCTGTCCCTGGGAGCATGGGGAGCGGGGGCTGCAGGGGAGGGTCAGACCTGCACAGGGGGTGCAGGGTTTGGGGGTGCAGGGATATGGGGATTCAGGGATGCAAGGGTTCGAGAGTGCAGGGATGTGGGGATAGGGATCTACAGGGTTCAGGGGTGCAGGGATTCAGGAACGCAGGGTTTGGGGGTGCAGGGATACAGGGACAGGGAGTGCAGGGATATGGGGGTGCAGGGTTTTGGGGCGCAGGGGATATGGGAGTGCAGGGATTTGAGGTGCAGGGATATGGGGTGCAGGGATATGGGGGTGCAGGTTTTCAGGGTGCAGGCATATGGGGATGCAGGGTTGTGGAGATGCAGGAGTGCAGGGAAATGGGGATGCAGGGGTTCAGGGTTTGTGGGTGCAGGGTTTTGGGAGTGCAGGGATATGGGGATGCAGGGTTTGGGGGTTCAGGGTTTGTGGGTGCAGGGTTTTGGGAGTGCAGGGATGCAGGGATATGGGGATGCAGGGTTTGGGGGTTCAGGGTTTGTGGGTGCAGGGTTTTGGGAGTGCAGGGATACAGGGATATGGGGATGCAGGGTTTGGGGGTGCAGGGGTTCAGGTGAAGGGTTTTTGGGGTGCAGGGAGGCAGGTCCAGCCATGGCCAGGGTTTGGTTCCATTCCCCCACGGAGGCACACTCTGGTGCTTTCATGTCCTGTCACTTAGCTCAGGGACATCATATGGCCTGCAGCAGGGACAGGCTCCCCTCTGCCTCCTGCCCCCATTGCTGCCTGACCCTGCCCTGTCCCTGTCCCTGTCCCACCCCAGATCCGGCAGTTCATCCACGACCTCCAGGACTTCACTGAGGACATGAAGGAGCGTGGCCGAGCTCTGTGAGAGCCTGCCCTGCCAGCGAGGCAGCAGCGGGGTGGGCAGGGAGAGGAGAGGACGAGAGAACCCGGCAGACATTGCAGACTAAAAAAATAGCAAATATTTAAAGCATCTCTTCAATTCCTGCTGATTTTCCCTGCTCTTCTGTGAGCCCAGATACTCAGCAGCAGAAGAGAGAAGAGCAGGAGGGAGTGAGGCCTGCGTGGCTCTCGGGGTCCCAGAGGCCTCACAGACACTGGCAGCGCCACCAGGAGCTGCTCCCGCTCTGGAAAATCAGCTCTGACTCATCCCGGAGCACAGAGCATGCGGGGCCTTTGTGCCCCTGCATCTCATCTCAGCTCTGACATTTCCAGAGGGACAGGGCCATCCACACCCCCCTGAGAGATGACTCAGCTGTCCCCAGCCATGGCCACCCTGTCACCCACGGGGGCGTCACCCTGCCGGTGGTGGCAGGAGTTCATGGGACAGGAGCAGCTCTGCCCTGGGAGGGAGGGAGGGATGGATGGATGGATGGGGACAGGGCCATCCCCTGCCCTATGATGGATGGGGACACAGCTGTCCCCTCCTGTGAGGGACGGATGGGGACACAGCTGTCCCCTGCCCTATGATGGATGGATGGGGACACAGCTGTCCCCTCCTGTGAGGGACGGATGGGGACAGGGACCGGTGAGGACACTGAGGGACCAAAAGTGAAGTGTGGGTCAGAGCCAGAAATGGGAGGGTTGGGCTCTTGCAGGAGCTGCTCTGGACATTCCTGGAGCTCCCAAGTGCAGCCCAGGTGTTCAGGGTCAGGGTTCTGCTCCCCTTGCTGGGCACAGCCTTTGCCCACCCTGCTGTGCCACAGCTGAGCCATCTCCTGAGGTGGTGCCAGGAGGGAAAACACCTGCAGAGCTTCCAGCAGACATTTATTGGTTGGGGTTGAGGTGGATGCACACAAAGCTGTGTCCCTCCCATGGGCTGGGCTCCTCTCCCAGCCCTCCAGCAGTTCTGTGTGCCCGGGGAGCAGCCTCAGGGACACAGGGGACAGACAGACAGAGCGTGCCTGTCCTTAGGGGGACACACAGACAGAGCCTGCCCATCCTCAGGGGGACACACAGACAGAGCCTGCTCATCCTCAGCAGGACACACAGACACAGCCTGCCCATCCTCAGCAGGACACACAGACAGAGCCTGTCCATCCTCAGGGGGACACACAGACAGAGCCTGCCCATCCTCAGCGGGACACACAGACAGAGCGTGTCCATCCTCAGGGGGACACACAGACAGAGCCTGCCCATCCTGAGCGGGACACACAGACAGAGTGTGCCTATCCTCAGCAGGACACACAGACAGAGCGTGCTCATCCTCAGGGGGACACACAGACAGAGTCTGCCCATCCTCAGGGGGACACACAGACAGAGCCTGCCCATCCTCCAGCACTGCCTCCAGCCCAGGCTGCCTCCAGAGGGACAGGTTTGGAATCCAGGGCTCTCCTGGCCTCTGGCTCCCCTCAGCCCAACCAAACTCTCTGGCTGGGTCACTCACTGCCCCAGAGAGGCCCTGGGAGGGCAGGGCAGGGAGGAGCCTGTGGTGTGTGTGGAACAAAGCAAATCCCTGTGGGCCAAGCACAGCAGCCCTGGAGAGTCTCTGGAGCAGCCCAGGATGGGATTGGCTCCAGGCTGGGATCAGCCCCAGGACAGGATCAGCTCCAAGGAAGGCCCAGCTCCAAGGAAGCCCCTCCTGCCCGTCCCAGCTGCCCAGGACGTGCCCCTACCACGGCCGTGTCCTGTGCCAGGCGCTGGCAGTGCCCTACATGATGGAGCAGGTGAAGCCACAGCACCCCCTGAGCAGGGCCAGGCCCGTCTTGGTCACGTAGGGAGCCGAGGTTTGCTGTCCCCTCGATGTCATCTTCTTCTCTGGGACAGGAGCTGCGGGAAGAGGAACCCAGCTGTGCCTGGGGACAGGGCCAGGGCCAGGGCACAGCAGGGGCTGTTGCTCACAGCTGCTCTGGGGCTGCTCCTGCACCTCCATGGCACCGCCCCGGGCCTCGGGGTGTCCCCTGGGGCTGTGGGTGTCCCCAGGGCTGGGAGTGCCTCCCAGCGGCCTGGGGAGGTGACAGAGCACAGGGAAGGGGTGGCTGTCATCAGAGGAGTGCTGTCCCTCCTGCAGCCACCCGAGGTGGAGCCAGTGTTCCAGGGGAGATGAAGGATGGCAGCTCCAAGAGAGCCCCCCCAGCCCCGTTCTCGTGGCCCACCTGGGAAATGCCAGGAGGGAAATGGGTCCCCAACACCTGCTCCAATGCCAGCTGCTCCCATGCTGGGGTCTCAAGCAGCAGCACCCCCCGTGCCCCTTCCCCAGGCTCCCCCAGGTGAGGCAGCCCCAGGCAGGGAAACCTTGGAGGCAGAGTGCCAGGGAAGGGGACAAGCCCCAGGGAGGGTCAGTGCAGGCCGTGAACACGCCAGCACCCACTTGCTCTCTGGAGGCAGCTTTTGGACAGCTTGCTCTGCAGGAACTCGGCCATTTCCTTGTCCTCTTCCCTTTCCCTGTGGCAAAGACCTTGGTTACTGCTGGGAAAGGAGCAGCAGGGCCCCAGGAGCCCTGGGAAGGCGGGACACAGCTCAGGGGGTGGATTGCAGCGTCCCCAGCACGAGCAGCAGGTGACAGCAGCTACCTGAGCCTCTCAAACTCCACGTCATCCACCAGGAAATCCCGTGTTTCCACCAGCTTGTGGATCTGCTGCATCAGCTCCTCTTCCCTCTGCTTCTCCTCGTTGGATTTCTGGTTCTCTGCAGCACAGGGAGCACACTCAGAGCCACGGGGAGCACATTTCACATCCTCACGGGGAGCGCATTTCACACCCCTCAGGAGCCATCCCACCCGCCAAGGCCAGAGCTGCTCTGCTCAGCTCCGAGCGTGGGGGCGAAGCCAGGCCAAGGGAGCAGCTGGATCCCGGCTCGGGCTGCTCAATGAGAGGAATCTCGTCCCAGCCGCCCTGGCTGGGTGTGGCAGCTCTCCTGGGGCTCTCCTGGGCTCTCCTGGGGCTCTCCCACCACCTGAATCAGTGCAGGGTCACCTGGGCAATGTCTCTGGGCATCCCACACCTGCCTGCTGAGACAGGGCTACCCCCAGGGCATCAGGCTCTGCCCAAGCACTGATATTTGTGTTCATTAACACCGATATTTGTGTTCATTAACACCGGCTATTTGGGTTCATTAACACCGCTTTGTGGGGTTCATTAACACCGGTATTTGTGTTCATTAACACCAGTATTTGGGTTCATTAACACTGGCAATTTGTGTTCATTAACACTGGCAATTTGTGTTCATTAACACTGGCTATTTGTGTTCATTAACACCGCTATTTGGGGTCACTAACACCGCTATTTGCGGTTCATTAACACCGGTATTTGGGGTCACTAGCACCGGCTATTTGGGGTCACTAGCACCGGCTATTTGGGGTTCATTAACACTGGCTATTTGGGTTCATTAACACCGGTATTTGGGGTCACTAACACCGGCTATTTGGGGTTCATTAACACTGACTATTTGGGTTCATTAAAACCGCTATTTGGGGTTCGTTAACAACCACGAGGCAGAACCTGTCAGGGTTAAGGTGGCCCTGGACAAACGCTGCCCCTTCCCGCTGCTGGCAGAGCCCATCACGGTGACATCTGAGTCACCAAAGGCGCCGTCCGTGGCTGGGGAGGTTTTGAGCCCCAGGCCTGGCCGAGCCCTGAGCAGCACTGAGGTGTTTATCCCTGCCTTTACCCAAAGCCGAGGCTGCCGTGGCTGTCTCACCAGAACAGGCGTGTGCAGGCTTTTTCCAGCACAGACTGCTCTGAGTCAACTCAGAAAGAAGACAAAAAGAGCAGAATTTCTGCTCTCAGCTGAGTCTGGGAGTGCTGAAAAGGCAAGAAATGAAAGCCCAAAGCAGATGAAGGAAAGCCAGGCTCATTCCTCCAGTAGCAGAAAAAACCAATTTATCTCTGCTCTGAGATGTGGTTTAGGGAAAGGCTTGGTTTATGGACTGGGAGGAGTTGGGATTAAAGGCCCCAGTGAGATCTGGAGCAAGGAGCTCCTGTTTTTCTGGCAGGAAACTGCCCTCCCCACCGAGCCTCCATCCGCACCCCGAGCCAGGTTTACTGGGGGGAGCAGCACCTGAATCTTGAGCAGCACCTGGGCGCTGCCAGGCACAGCCAGCACCGTGCCACTGTGGCACCTGGCAGGGCCACCTGGCCCCTGAGATGTCCTGGGCACAGACAGAGGAGCTGCCTGGGGCCACAGCTGGGCACAGCTGGGCCCTGCCTGCGCCCATCACCCCTGTAACATCTGCCCTGGGCTGGGGAGTGCAGCACCCTGGGGAGAGCAGCACCCTCAGGGATCCCAGCACCCTCACGGATCCCAGCACCCTCAGGAATCCCAGCACCCTTGGGACCCCAACACTGTCGGGGATCCCAGCACCCTCAGGGATCCCAGCACCCTCAGGGGGCACCCCCAGAGCCTCACCTGGCAGGCCCAGCAGCTTCTGGAGCTCTGTTTTCAGCCGGCTGATCTCCTGGCAGAGCTGGATGTCGTCCATCCTGCAGGGACACCAATGGGACCTCTGAGGGGGAAAGCTGGGACAGGAGAGGCTCAAACCCCCAGAGCAGCACCAGTGCCTGTGGTGGGATCCCAGATTTCCCTGCCTTCCCAAGGGAAATCCAGCCCACTTCACCCCAGAGTTTTGCTGGGGCTCTGGTTGCTGGCAGACAGAAAGCTTTTAGGAGCTACACTTCTGATGCTTTCCAAAACTCCTTTTCAAATTCGAGTTCAGGGGCAGCTGTGTCCCAAAGGGGCTCCAAATCTGAGCCTTAAAGCAGCTCAAAGCTTCCATTCCCCAGATTGACCACTCACACACAGCACAGAGGGACAGACAGGGACAGACACACAGCACACAGGGACAGACACACGGCACACACAGGGACAGACACACGGCACACACAGTGACAGACACACAGCACACACAGGGACGGACACACGGCACACACAGGGACAGACACACGGCACACAGGGACGGACACACGGCACACACAGGGACAGACACATGGCACACACAGCACACAGACGGGGACAGACACACAGCACACAGGGACAGACACACGGCACACAGGGACAGACACACGGCACACAGGGACAGACACACGGCACACACAGGGACAGACACACAGCACACACAGGGACAGACACACGGCACACACAGGGACAGACACACAGCACACACAGGGACAGACACACAGCACACACAGGGACGGACACACGGCACACACAGGGACAGACACACAGCACACACAGGGACGGACACACGGCACACACAGGGACAGACACACGGCACACACAGGGACGGACACACAGCACACACAGGGACAGACACACGGCACACACAGGGACAGACACACAGCACACACAGGGACAGACACACAGCACACACAGGGACAGACACACGGCACACACAGGGACAGACACACAGCACACACAGGGACGGACACACAGCACACACAGGGACGGACACATGGCACACACAGGGACAGACACACAGCACACAGGGACGGACACACGGCACACACAGGGACAGACACACAGCACACAGGGACAGACACACGGCACACACAGGGACGGACATACAGCACACACAGGGACGGACACACAGCACACACAGGGACAGACACACGGCACACAGGGACAGACACACAGCACACACAGGGACGGACACACAGCACACACAGGGACAGACACACGGCACAGAGGGACAGACACACAGCACACACAGGGACAGACACACAGCACACAGATGGACAGACACACGGCACACACAGTGACAGACACACAGCACACACAGGGACAGACACACAGCACACACAGGGACGGACACACGGCACACAGGGACAGACACACGGCACACACAGGGACAGACACACAGCACACACAGGGACAGACACACGGCACACAGGGACAGACACACGGCACACACAGGGACAGACACACAGCACACACAGGGACAGACACACGGCACACACAGGGACAGACACACGGCACACAGACGGACAGACACACAGCACACACAGGGACAGACACACGGCACACAGGGACAGACACACAGCACACAGGGACAGACACACGGCACACACAGGGACAGACACACAGCACACACAGATGGACAGACACACAGCACACACAGGGACAGACACACAGCACACACAGGGACAGACACACAGCACACACAGGGACAGACACACGGCACACACAGGGACAGACACACGGCACACACAGGGACAGACACACGGCACACAGGGACAGACACACGGCACACACAGGGACAGACACACGGCACACAGGGACAGACACACGGCACACAGACAGACAGACACACAGCACACACAGGGACAGACACTCACATGTAGCACAGCTCCGACTCCCGGCGCACCAGGATCTCTCGGATCCGCTCGATCCTGAAGAGCTCCCCCTCGATGTCATCCATGGTGGCCGTGGAGTCGGCCATGGACACGATCTCGTCCTCTGGACAAGGAACACGAAACAGGAGCCACCTGAGGCAGCAGGAGAGCGGCAGGGCCTGGGGGCAGCCTCGGGAGCAGCAGCAGCAGCAGCGCTTGCCCCGCTCCAGCCCGTGCCAGGCTGGGTGCTGGGACAGAGCCCCACGTTCCCCGGGTCCCCCTGTCCCCGGTGCTGGGACAGAGCCCCACGTTCCCCGGGTCCCCCTGTCCCCGGTGCTGGGACAGAGCCCCACGTTCCCTGGAGCAGCAGCCGCCCAAAGGAGCTGCACACTGCCGGAGGGGAGGGCAGGGATGTCCCTCTCCTGTTCCAGAGGCACAGAAACCCCCATTGTGTCCAGCACAGAGCGCTGAGCCTGCCCTGCACCCTCCTGCTGCAGGACCAGGAGCAAACCCCAGGCACACACAGCTCGGAGCTGAGAGCCACGGGGGGAATTCCTGCTGCTGCTGCTGCTGCTGCTGCCCCCATCACGGGCTGGCTGAACACCCCCATCCTTCCCAGGCACGGGGCTGAGCCCCCGTTCTGCTGCCCCACCCTCTGCAGGGCTGAGCTCACAGCCAGCCCCCACATGGGGAAACTGAGGCAGAAAAGGGGGGGGGGGTCACCTGCTCAGGGTGAGGGCCAGGAGCTTCACAGCCAAATGTGGGAGAGAGGGGCTGTGATCTGTGTTTGAGAGGAGGGACGGGATGAAAGCCCCTCCAGCTCTGCCCATGGCTCTGAGCAGCAGCTCTGCCTCCCCCGCTGTGACTCACACAAATCCCACTCACTGCTCCTGCCTGGCCCCTGGGTTTCCTCTGGGTGCTGGGTGGATCCCACAGGGACTCCCAGCCAGGTTTGGGGAGCAGCTGAGGATCTGCTCCAGGCCAGCTCCCGGCCGGGGCTGGCTCAGACACACTCTGAGCCTGTCACCAGCGCCAGCAGCAGCTCCTTCACCTCATCCCAGCCAACCCCACATTGCTGGGGTGCTGGGGACAGGGGCAGAGCCAGGCTGGGGGGCAACGTTCCAAACAACGTTCCAAACACTCCTGCAGGGGCTGGGGCTGCTTCCCCTGACCCTTCCTGGGACAGGACACAGCTCCCCTCTGAGGCTCTGCCTTCCTGCAGCCCTGGGAGTTCCCTGTGCAGGAACAGGGGAAGGCACAGGAAATACAGAAAATACAGAAAATACAGAAAATACAGAAAATACAGAAAATACAGAAAATACAGAAAATACAGGTGCTCCCAGGAAGAGGGGAAAGGACAGGAAATACAGAAAATACAGAAAATACAGAAAATACAGCTGCTCCCAGGAAGAGGGAATGGAGAGAAAATACAGAAAATACAGGTGCTCCCAGGAAGAGGGGAAGGCACAGGAAATACAGAAAATACAGAAAATACAGAAAATACAGCTGCTCCCAGGAAGAGGGGAAGGCACAGGAGGTGCAGCTGCTCCCAGGAAGAGGGGAAGGCACAGGAGGTGCAGCTGCTCCAGGAGCAGGATTGCCCGGGCAGGGATGCTGGGAGATGCCAGGGTTGTGCTCTGGGCATCCCAAACAGGAGCCAGGCCAGTGCTGAGGGTTACAGGGCAGGAAGAGACAAACCCCAAGGCACAGGAGCAGGACCTCTGTCCTCTCCCCACCATGAAACACTACTCAGGAAATCATTCCCAGGATGGGACATATGTCCAAGACTTCCAGCAGGGAAGGTTTATTGTGGAAATCCGATGGTTTGGATCCTTGTGAGCGGTTTGGGGAAGAGTTTTCTGCTGTTTCTGGCTTGGAAGCCCATGAGGGTTCCTGGAGGTTGTGTCCCTGCCCCAAGGCAGGAAGGGCAGGCTCAGCTGATGCCAGGGTGTGACCTTCCCTCCGTCCCTGTTGGGGTCAGGGTCAGGCTGGATGAGCTCTCCAGGAGCTCCTGTTGGGGCAGGGTGAGGCTGGATGAGCCCCAGCAGCTCCTGGTGGGGTCAGGGTCAGGCTGGATGAGCCCCAGCAGCTCCTGGTGGGTCAGGGTGAGGCTGGATGAGCTCTCCAGCAGCTCCTGGTGGGGCAGGGTGAGGCTGGACGAGCCCCAGCAGCTCCTGTTGGGTCAGGGTCAGGCTGGATGAGCCCCAGCAGCTCCTGTTGGGGCAGGGTCAGGCTGGACAAGCCCCCAGCAGCTCCTGGTGGGGCAGGGTGAGGCTGGACAAGCCCCCAGCAGCTCCTGTTGGGTCAGGGTCAGGCTGGATGAGCCCCAGCAGCTCCTGTTGGGGCAGGGTCAGGCTGGATGAGCCCCAGCAGCTCCTGGTGGGTCAGGGTGAGGCTGGACGAGCCCCAGCAGTTCCTGTTGGGGCAGGGTCAGGCTGGATGAGCTCTCCAGGATCTCCTGCTGGGGCAGGGTCAGGCTGGATGAGCCCCAGCAGCTCCTGTTGGGGTCAGGGTGAGGCTGGATGAGCTCTCCAGGAGCTCCTGTTGGGTCAGGGTCAGGCTGGATGAGCCCCAGCAGCTCCTGCCTGGCTCTGCTCTCCCTCTGCCTCCCTCCTGCCGGTTGCCAAGGGACCGGCCTGTGCCTGCTACAGCATCACGGTGCGGTTGCTAAGGGACCAGAGTGCGGTTGCTAAGGGACCAGAGTGCGGTTGCTAAGGGACCAGGATGCTGAGGTCCTTCATCCCGAGCACGGCTCTGCTGCCCTGCAGCTGCTCTGGCCTGGGATGTTTTGCTGCAGCTGCACCCGGCTGAGCAGCTGGGGACGGCCCCAGGGGCCTGTGGCAGATGCTGCCAGATGTGCAGGGACCAGCACAGCTGGAGGGGCAGGAGGGGCACAGCTGGCACCAAAAGCTGCGCTGCTGTGTCCCCTCTGTGCCAATAAACACAGAGACACAAACACGGGGCTTCCTGCAGCCTCGGGCCCAGGGACACCCCAGGGACACTGCAGGGACACCCAGGGACACTGCAGGGACACCCCAGGGACACCCCAGGGACACCGCAGGGACACCGCAGGGACACCCAGGGACACCCAGGGACACCGCAGGGACACCCCAGGGACACCCAGGGACACAGCAGAGACACCCCAGGGACACCCCAGGGACACCCCAGGGACACCCCAGCCTGCCCGGGGGCACGGGGCAGGGCTGGGGACAGGGATGGTCCCTCCTGGCCTGGGAATAGCCCGGCACGTTCTGATCACTGCGCTGAGCTTCCCAGCAGGAATTCCCCGGGGCAGCGCCAGGGCTGGAGCAGCTCCAGAATCCCAGAATGGCATCGGCACAGCCGTGCCAGCTGCGAGAGGGGATCCTCGGCAGGAGAGGCAAAGGGAGGAGGCGCCTGGGACGGGAGGAGGTGGCAGGGCTGGGATGGGAGGAGGTGACAATGATGGGACGGGAGGAGGTGACAATGATGGGACAGGAGGAGGTGACAATGATGGGACAGGAGGAGGTGACAATGATGGGAAGGGAGGAGATGACAATGCTGGGACAGGAGGAGATGACAATGCTGGGACAGGAGGAGGTGGCAATGATGGGACAGGAGGAGATGACAATGCTGGGACAGGAGGAGGTGGCAATGATGGGAAGGGAGGAGATGACAATGCTGGGACGGGAGGAGGGGGCAATGATGGGACAGGAGGAGGTGACGATGATGGGACGGGAGGAAGTGACAATGATGGGACGGGAGGAGGTGACAATGATGGGACAGGAGGAGGTGACAATGATGGGACGGGAGGAGGTGGCAATGATGGGAAGGGAGGAGATGACAATGCTGGGACGGGAGGAGGGGGCA
This sequence comes from Agelaius phoeniceus, assembly GCF_051311805.1. Lineage (NCBI taxonomy): Eukaryota > Metazoa > Chordata > Aves > Passeriformes > Icteridae > Agelaius > Agelaius phoeniceus. The sequence goes on from NC_135283.1 coordinate 620,776, forward strand.
ATGATGGGACAGGAGGAGGTGACGATGATGGGACGGGAGGAAGTGACAATGATGGGACGGGAGGAGGGGGCAATGATGGGACGGGAGGAGGGGGCAGGTCTGAGCTGCTTTCCCCCACCTGCAGCGGGAGGCTGGGATGTAATTCCAGCCCCTGGGCAGAGCCCACAAGGGCAGGAAAGCTCCTGGCTGGGCTCTGGGATGGTTCCCACGGGGCAGGGCTGGCACCGCCGGGCGGGGCTGGCACCACTCTGCCCTCCCACGCTGCTCCCAGGTCACCTTTCTGCTGGACACTGAGCAGGTCAGGGTGTCCTGTGACATGGGGACAGTGGGAAGGTCACAGCACTGCCCAGCCAGGGCCGCAGGGCTCAGCTGGAGGGTGCCAGCCCTTGGCTGAGCCTTCAGGAGCTGTGGTCAGCCCTGGCACTCCGCAGCCCTCAGGAATTCCAAGGAACTGCTCCCCAAAGCAGGCGGTGCTGGGCAAGGCGCTCTGACAGGAATTTCGTGTGCCTGGAGCTGCTGAATTCAGGGCAGAAGCAGAGGGAGAGCAGTGTCAGGAGGAAAATGATGGAAAATTAACCCACACACCCTGGGATGGAGAAGGGGGCACCCAGGGCAGGGTGCTCACTAAAGCTGGGAGCAAGCCCACGATCCAGATGTCGCCTTGGGGACAGACAGGGATGGCCCCAGGTGTGGCCACACTGCCCAGGGGTCCCTGTGCCCCCACAGCTCTCCCAGAGCAGCACAGCCACACACAGAAACTCCAGTGCCTGAGGCAAAGGGATCCTGCCTGGCACCATTTCAGCCTGGCAAAGCAAGCACAGGAATTTGGAGATGCTCTGATCATCCCCGCCAGCCCAGGGCGGGGCCTCTGCTAACGAGGAGTGCAATAGGCACAGGCTTCCATTCCAGAGGGTTTGGGGACCGCATTTGGGCAGCCAGCAGCAAGCTGGGATGAGTCACTGCAGCCAACAGTGCAGGGTGAGCTTTGAGCCATTTTCTTCCGGATTGAAGTTGGGAAATCGATTGTGAGCCCCCGCGGAGGGGTCAGAGCCCTTCATGGGGGCACCATCCCGAGAAGCCTCAGCTCAGCTGCGCTTTGCTCTGCTCCTGCCAGCAGCAGGGACAGGGGACACCCAGCCTGGGCTCCAGCAGGACGAGAGGCTCCAGGAGCTCAGGGCTGCACAGGCTTGGTCTGAGCTGTGCTGGTGGGGAGGAAGCAGCAGAGCAGCACCTGAATGGCAGACAGGGATTGCTGTTCTTACCCAGCCCAAGGTTCTCACCCAGCCCAAGGTCCCCAGGAGCTGGGAGCTCACAGAAGTGCCCTGAACCAGCAGAATCCCAGCCCTGCTCACAGGCAGCCATGGGGGATATCCTGCCCATAGGCAGCACCCTGAGTGGGGTCCCTGGCCCAGCTCGGTGTCACCCAGCTGCTGGAGCAGAGGACGGGCTGGTGAAGGTGCTCAGAGCCCCACGGGAGCTGTAGGGGAGGAAAGGCACGGCCAGGAAAGGCACAGGGGGAAAGGAGCCAAACTTCCCACAGCTGCCCCAGGAGCCGAGCAGCTTCACGGGCACCACTCAGCCCCCAGGCAGTACCGGCAGGATGCTGGAGCTGGTGGTGCCTCCTGCCCTGCCTCTGCAGCTGCCTGAGCCCGCTGCGTGCAAGGGACAGGGACGGGAGGGGTCGGAGGGGCGGCGGGGCAGAGGGGTCGCAGGCGCCTCCCTCGGCCCAGCCCAGCTGCGACCCTTCCTCCCAGCCCAGGGTCGAGGGCTCTGCTCGAGGCGATTCCCCCGCTGGGCATCCCCGCTCTCCTCACCTCGGTCCCGCTGCACCAACCGGTCTGAGAGGGGCAAAGGCGGTGAAGGACAGGGCGAGCCCCCTGTGCCCTGCTCACAGCCGTGCCCAGGGCCGCGCACGCAGCGAGAGGTGACCGTGCTGCCCCGGTGTGTCCCTGCAGACACCCCTGCCGCCACCCTTCCTGCCGTCCTTACTGTCCCCAGGCACTCCATCCATCCATCCATCATCCATCCATCCATCCATCCATCCATCCATCCATCCATCCATCATCCATCATCCATCCATCCATCCATCCATCCATCCTTCCATCCTTCCATCCCCACTCCCGATGGCCGCTCGGGGACCCGGGCTGGGCTCCCTTTGGTGGATGAAGCCGCCGGTTCCCCGCCAGCTCCCGGGCTGGGGTGCCTGGGTTGTCCCGGAGCCCGGGGCCGGGGGAAGTTGGGCTCGGGCGGTGCCGGTGCCGCGGCGCTCACCTGGCCCCGCGCCGGCCGGCGGCCAGCGGGTGGATTCCATGGATCCGTAGCGGGGAGAAGCGCGGCTGCCCTCCATCCGCAGCCAGAGCGCCGCGCTCCGCTGGCCCGGGGCTCCCGCTGCTCCCGCTGCTCCGCTCCCTCCGCTCCGCTCCGCCGGCCCGATCCCAGCCCTCCGCTCCCTCCGCGCTGCTCCCGCCGCTCCGATCCCAGCCCTCCGCTCCCTCCGCGCTGCTCCCGCCGCTCCGATCCCTCCGCTCTGCTCCGCTGGGGCGGGGGCTCCCACCGCTCCCTCCTCTCCCTCCGCTCTGCTCTCTCCGCTCCCAGCCCTCCTCTCCCTCCTCTCCCTCCGCTCTGCTCTCTCCGCTCCGCTCCCAGCCCTCCTCTCCCTCCTCTCCCTACGCTCTGCTCTCTCCGCTCCCAGCCCTCCTCTCCCTCCTCTCCCTCCGCGCTGCTCTCTCCGCTCCGCCGGGGCGGGGGCTCCCGCCGCTCCCTCCCCTCCGAGCCCCCCGCCTGCAGCCCCCGGCCCCCGCAGCTTCACCCGGGCCGTGCCCCGGGGCCCCTCCCGGCCCCTTTCAGCCCCAAACGCGCAGCAGCGGCACCGACTGAGCAGGGCCCGGGCACTGAAGGAGCCCAGGCGCTGGGGGACACGGGGGTGGCACACGGGGGTGGCACACGGGGGTGGGACACGGGGTGCCGGGGGTGAGGCTCAGCACCCAAGAGCCCCCCCAAAACCCGCTGAGCCAGGGCAGCCGTGCTTTCTGGTACAAGCAACTTTTGCCCATGGGAAAACCCAACAGTGAGAGTTTGAGCCAAGCCCCAGGGGCTGGAGTGCAGCGGGCACCTGAGCAGGACCCTGGGGCTCCCTCCCCTCTCGGCCAGGACTGCAATGCCCGGGGGCACCGCCCCGAGGCTGGGAGTGGGGGCAAACCTGCTCTGACAGGGTTTGTGCTCCCAGAGCGCTTGGCTGAGGAGTCACGGCTCTGCAGGGACTCACCCCAGCACCCGCTGCCCAAAACGCACCGAGGGGACACACAGAGTCCTCTGGGGACAGCTCTTGGGCAGGACGGGCCTGTAGGTGACACTGGTGTCCCCATGCACGGCTCCAAGGGCTCAGGGACAGCCAAGGTGGCTCAGGGACACTTTGGGGAGCGCCCCTGCCTGGAGAGCAGGGACACAGTGACACTGGGGGGGCTGGGAGATCAGCCCCTGCCCAGCCTCAGCTCCAGCCAGTGAAACACAAACCCGAGCAAAATCCTGGAATTCCCACCTCCAACAGCCAAAGAGGAGCTCCCGGCTCCTGATGCAGGCGAAGGATTTGAAGCAGAACACGTGCCAGAGATGGTGCTTCATCCTTTGAGGATAACTGTGGAATAGAAACACAATGAGGCGAAAATTGAGTCTCTGTCTAAAAACAGGGGGAAAGGATGTGGGAGCTGCTGCTCTGGGATGGAAATGAAGCAGCAGCACCTCTGGAAATGCAGGAGCACTCTCCAAGGAGCAGCACAAAGCCAGGAGGTGGCCCGGGAGCTGGAAGGGTGACCCTTGACAAACTGGGAGCTCCAGCATTCCAGGGAATCGCTCAGGAATGCCCTGGGATTGTAAGGAAATGCCGGCTCCCAGCCGAGGGACAGGACAGGGCTGCCCGGGCTGCTTTGGGTATGCAGGGGCTGCTTTGGGTGTGCAGGGGCTGCTTTGGGGGTTTGGGTGTGCAGGTTTGGGGGTTCGGCTGTGCAGGTTTGGGTGTATGGGTGTGCAGGTTTGGGGGTTTGGGTGTGCAGGGGCTGGTTCGGGTGTGCGGGGGCTGCTTTGGGGGTTCGGGTGTGCAGGTTTGGGGGCTCGGGTGTGCAGGGGCTGGTTCGGGTGTGCAGGAGCTGCTTTGGGGGTTCGGCTGTGCAGGGAAGGAGAGCCATGACGCTGCTGCCTCTCAGCTGATGAAAGGATCAGCGCCCCCAGCCCTGGAGCCAGCGGGGCTGCAGTGACTCACCTTGTTTTGGTCGCTCCGAAGCGCAGAGAAAATGAACCTGTAAATATTTTAATCAGTTCTTCAGGCAAGCACTCTCCAGGATGGCTTTCACTGCGAGCAGCCAGATCTGCTGGGGGCTGAACTGGAGTTTAATGCATTTGATACGCTCAATTTATCGGGAGTAAATCAGACAGCCCAGAGTCACCCAGAGCCAGGATACAATTCACCACTGGAGCTGCTGGATTGGGTGGAATCCTTGGGGCAGGGGGAAGTGCACATCAGGCACCGGAGCAGCCGGGGCTTCTTCCCTCGCCCAGGTCCTGGAATTCTGAGGCCGAGGAGTTTCAATGGGACCTTCCCTGCTCCTCCTCAGAGAGATGAGCTCGTGCTGTGGACGGGCAGGATTCAAGGGAATGCCCAAAGTCGGTGTGATAATCTCGCACCATAAGGGGTTTTGAAGATTATCAAGCCAATAAAGACATTGGGTGCAGATGCAGGGGAGTCAGCCCTCTGCACAGCTCCAGGATGGGCAGGCTCCTGTCGCTGCAGGGCTTCTCCCCGTGAATCTGCAATCCAGCAGCTGAGGCAGATGAAAAGGGCACGGCTCACCCAGGTAACCGCGTCTAACGCGGGCAGCTGAGGCAGCAGCTGCATTTCAAAGCCTTCCAGCTCTTTCTGTGCCGCTCACAAGGGCTCAGGGTGTGCTGCGTGCAGGGATGAGCCTGACTGCAGGCAGATTCCCCGTTAACACGCTTTGTTCCTCAGGTATTACACGACAATGAGACCGGGAGAAATTCTTGACATCAAAATTGCTCCACTCGCGTCTGAATTCCTGGGAGAAGACAACGTCTTAATACAAAGTCCCAGCTGCTCTCGGCACGGGCACGGCTCTGTCTGTGGAGCCACTCCAGCGGAGCTTTGCGCTGGCACAGAGGATCGCTGCCGGGAGAGAGGGAGGGAGCTAATTACCCTGAAAACACCTGATGGACACATAATGCGGGATCGATGCCTGCTGAGGGAGGAATTACAGCCCGGAGCCCTTTCCTTGTCTCCAGCGCTTCCTGCCGAGCCCACAGCGCGGCAGGGTGACACACTGCCAGGCCATTTGCATATGCCACAATAAATATGCATTCCCATAAATATTCTGCTTTCTGCAGCTGCCTGTCTCGGGGCTTGTGAGCCACTCGGGCAGATGTTACTGAAATCCATCCCTGAGCACAGGAATGAGGCCATTTCCTGGCCGAGGAATTCCTGATAACTGAACTGACAGCAGCTTTGCTGCGGCTCCAGGGACTCCAAGGCTCATTTAAACCCCATTCAGATCTCCTGATGACATCAGACCACCGATTTTCCATTGAGCAGCAGAACTTCCGTCCTGGAGAGGGGCTGCAATCTGTGCCTTGGAGGTGAAGGCAGGGCAGGTGAGGAGGTTTAACCCAGGAATGGGTTAAAAGAGGAAGGCTGGGCACCAGTGACTTCCAGCTGGGAATTTCCTGGGATAACTCAGGAGCTCCTCTGGCATGGACCGAGCGCTGCTCTCTGCTGCGCACCTGTGCCCAGGTGTCGCTTTGTTAGTGAGGGTTAATAAGGGACATGAATTCCCCTTCTCTTTCTGGGGTTGTGCTGTCCCTGCCCGGCTGCCTCAGCAGCCTCAGGAGCCCAGCTCAGGTGTCCCCTCCCGTGCCCGGAAATCCCAGGCTGTCCCTGCCCGGCTGCCTCAGCAGCCTCAGGAGCCCAGCTCAGGTGTCCCCTCCCGTGCCCGGAAATCCCAGGCCGCCCCGTGCCACCTGCAACGCCGGGCACGCCTTCAATCAGCAGCAGGAAATGCCCAGGAGGGCCGGGCCAGCCGCGGGCTCCGAGCACACCTGGAGGGCTCTCCCAGCAGATTCCCAGCAGGAGACACTGAAACCACAAAGCACGACACGGGGGGTGCTCTGCGGGTTAAAAACTTCTCTTACAAATGAACCGGGTTTTTATTCACACCCCTTATAAAGTGCAGAGAGTCCACAGCCACCCCGGAAGGGTTCTGTGTGCTGTCAGCATGCCAGTAATTTCCATTGGGTGGTGTCACAGCCCAGCTCACAACTGTCACCCAGCAGCAGCAGCAGCTCTGGCAGCAACAATGCAAGTTTGGCTTTTGACTAAAAACTCAGTTACATTCATTTACCCAACGTATACCTGAAATATCCTTTTGGGATTTTGGAAGCAAAATCATCAGGTTAAAAAGGAAAAAAATACAAAAAATTTAGAATGCTATAAAGTAAAAAAATAAGATTTATATTTTTTTTAATAGAAATCTCTCCTGTCAGATATAGCAGTATATATTCAGCAGTTTAGAATTTATGGTGATTTGTGGACATTATCATTACCCCAGGTTCCCACTCCACCCCACAGATTTAGGTACGGACTAGTTGATCCCATGCTGCTGTATCCAATTCCTGTTAAAGCTCTCATCCTTCATAGCCTTTACCAGCCAGTCCTTCTCGTCCTCCTCCTCAGAATCACTCACTTCACTGGAATCCGCAGCCAGGAGCCGGGAATAATTGATTTTTCTCTGCCGGGGCAATCTGGATCGGACAATTAGGAAGAACAGGGTCCAGACGCCGAGCCCCACGCAGCTGGCCTGGAGCAGCACGGGCAGCCCGAGGTGCTGCACCACAAACCCTGCCCCGAGGCTGCCCAGGCCGGCCCCTGCCGTGCCCAGCGCCCGCAGCAGAGCGAGCAGGGCGCGCTCCGTGCCCGGCGGGGCCGCGTCCCGCACCGTGCCCTGCATGCGCCACCGCAGGGCCCCGCTGCCGAGGCCGGACAGCGCCTGCAGGGGCAGCGCCGCCCAGGGCACCCGGAGCAGGGAATAGCTCAGGAGCTGCGCTGCCAGCGCGCCCAGGCCCAGCGCCTCGGCCCCACCGCCCGGCAGCGCCCGCAGCAGCCGCGGCCCGAGCGGGTGAAGCGCCAGCTCCGCCAGCGGCCCCAGGGCCACCCAGAGCCCCAGGAGGAGCTCGCTGCTGCCCTGGTCCTGCAGCTGCCACGGGAGGAAGCTGTGGCTGGCAGCGCTGGCGGCGCCCACGAGGAACAGGGTGGCTGCCAAGAGCAGCGCCCGGCCGTGGCCCCGCAGCAGGGACAGCGCCTTGGGCAGCCCGGGAGCGCGGGCGCCGCGCCTGGGAGCGTGGCTGGGAAAGGAGACGCCGACCGTCAGCGAGAGCACCACCAGCACAGCGTAGGCGTAGAAGTGCACGGCCAGGCGGGGCACGGAGCCGCCGAGGGTGCAATCCAGCTGCTCCACCAGCACCGACACGCCGCACGCTCCGGCGGCCGCGCCCACGCAGCCCCACGGCCACAGCCGCCCGTGCCTGTCCGTGGCGTCCACAAAGTCCAGGTACTCGTAGACACTCTCATCCATGGCCCATTCCAGGGACGTGGCCAGCAGCTCCCAAAGCACCACGGCGCCCAGGACCATGAGAAAAACCCGGTACTCTGTGTCCTGGGAGGTGCTCTGCACTGCCTCCAAGCTGGCACCTCGAGAGTCGGAAAGGTTTTCGGACACGTGGGCACCTCCAACAGCGGGAAGAGCTGTTTTAAACAAAGCTGGCTCGTTACTCTCGGTGGCATTTAGGCTTTCCTCAGCGTTATCAGCAGGATCGGTGGCGGCAGAGTCCGGAGTTTCCTCCTGGAGCCCGGGGGAGGGAGGGCTGTAGGATGCCGGCCCTCCTGGTTCCGGGGTCTGCTGATCGATGCCTTTCACTGTCGGGCCAGAGGGACCATCCAAGGAGCCTTTTCCCTTTGGATCACCTTCCCCAGGCCCTCTGCCGCGTTCCTGAAGCGCACCTGCTGTGCCCAACGATCCCTGGGAGGTTGAACTGCCCGGAGCGGGCTCCCTGCTCGCTGCCACCACCTCAGCAGCCGCTGTCCCCGCTCGCCCTGGCACGGCTCTGGTGTGCGGCAGAGCGCTGGGGTTCAGCGCCCCGTCACTGCTCCTGCCGGGGCTGGGTACCGGGCTGGGCACAGGGCCGGGCACCGGGCTGGGCACCGGGCCGGGCACAGAGCTGGGCACCGGGCTGGGCACCGGGCTATGCACCGGGCTGGGCACCGGGCTGGGTACCGGGCTGGGCACCGGGCTGGGCACAGGGCCGGGCACAGAGCTGGGTACAGAGCTGGGCACCGGGCTATGCACCGGGCTGGGCACAGAGCTGGGCACCGGGCTATGCACCGGGCTGGGCACCGGGCTGGGCACAGGGCCGGGCACAGGGCCGGGCACAGGGCCGGGCACCGGGCCGGGCAGAGCGGAGGGGAGCACGGAGGGCAGCGGGGAGGGCAGGGAGGCGGGCAGGCCGAGCTGCAGGCTGCAGCCCGAGCCCCCCGTGTCCCCCGCGGGCGGGATGAGGGTGAGCGCCAGGCTGGCCCCGGCCGAGCCCAGCGCCGAGCCCAGCAGCAGCAGGCGCCGCCCGGCGCGGCCCCGCGGGCAGCACAGCGGAACGGCGAGCGCCGCCAGCAGCCGGGCCCCGGCCGCCGCCCCGACCAGCGGCGCGGGCAGCCCGAGCAGCCGCAGGTAGAGCGGCAGGAAGGGCTCGGCGCAGCCCCGGCCCGCGCCCTGCAGCCCCCGGAACAGCGCGGCCAGCGCCAGGGCCCGGCCCACGTCCCAGCGCCCGCTCATGGCCCCCGCCGCATCGGCCTCACCCGCCGCCAGCGCCGCCGCTCCCCGCCCGCCCCGCTCCGGGCAGGGCGGAGCCGCCGCACCTGCGGCACCGGGGCGGCACCGGCCCGGCCGCACCTGGCCCGCCACGGCACCGGCGGGGCCGCAGAGCCCTCTGCGGGCCGGGCCGGGAATGGCCCGGGACCGGAACGGGAATGGCCCGAGACCGGCACGGGAATGGCCCGGGACCAGCACGGGAATGGCCCGGGACCGGAACGGGAATGGCCCGAGACCGGCAGGCGAATGGCCCGAGACCGGCAGGCGAATGGCCCGAGACCGGCAGGGGAATGGCCCGAGACCGGCAGGGGAATGGCCCGGGACCGGCACGGGAATGGCCCGGGACCAGAATGGGACGGGAATGGCCCGGGATCGACACCGGAATGGCCCGAGACCAGCACGGGAATGGCCCGGGACCGGAACGGGAATGGCCCGAGACCGGCACGGGAATGGCCCGAGACCGGAACGGACCGGCACGGGAATGGCCCGGCACCGGCGTGGAAACGGTCTGGGACCAACACCAGAATGGCCCGAGACCAGAACGGCCCAGGACCAGCATAGGAATGGCCCGGGAGCGGCACGGACCGGGAGCGGCACGAGAATGGCCTGGGATCGGCATGGGAACAGTCCGGAACCGCGGCCGCCGCGCTCATCTGGCCCCAGCGCCCCGCACAGGCCGGGGAGCGGCGGCCGCGGTTCCGCTGGGCTCGGAGGGGACGGCCCGGGGCTCGCCCTCCTCCCGGCCCGCCGGGGCGCGGGGGACACGGAATGGAGCCCCAGGGAACGGGATTGAGGGTGGAATAGCCCCGGTGAGGGATGCTCCTCTCTGGACAATCTGTTCGGGGCTCACTGCACAGGGAAGAATGGAGCCTCAGTTCAGGTGGAGCTCCTGAGCATCCCAGCCACGTGCAAACACACAAGAACCACCAAGGGCAGCTTCAGTTCGGCTTTGTCACCATTTCTTTCCATGGGCACTAAAAGGACTGCACCCTCCGGTACAAGTCATCCATGACACCTATACAAATAATTTATCATCCATCTACATAGTTTACAGCTGTACAGAACAAACTCTGCACTCCAGCCCACACCCCAGCCCAGCTCCAAGCCTTTTGGCTTTCTGAGCCTTTTCTTTGTGTGTGCAAACCCCACAGGGAAGCCCTGAAGAGGCAGAGGGGTGCAGAGGGGTCCCCCTTAAGGCCCACACGATCCCAAAACCAGCAGCTGCTCATGCAGGGGTTTCCTGAGATGCCCGAGGGCTCCTGCTGCTCCCCAGCTTCCTTCAGGGGCACAATGTTTGCTGCCCCAGGCTGGCACAGGGGAGCATCAACAGCGTTTGGCTCGTGAGGTGAAAACCTGAGCCCTGCTGGGCTGTGAGACACCTCCAAAAGGAACATTGCTGCTGCCAGCTGCCCTGGGCTCCCCGGGTGACAGCGCCACCTCCACGGACCTGCCTTGCTCTTCCTGAATGGAGAGCTCAAAGCTTTTCCCTGACCTGGGCAAAGGCGAAAGCTCAGTCCTGGAGCATGGCTGTGCCCTTGGCAGGGGCTGTCAGCAACTGTCACACTGTCACACTGTCACAGGGCAGGGCTGTGCCCTTGGCAAGGGCATGGGGCCATTGTCACACTGTCACACTGTCACACTGTCACACTGTCACACTGTCACAGGGCAGGGCTGGGCCCTTGGCAAGGGCATGGGGCCATTGTCACACTGTCACACTGTCACACTGTCACAGGGCAGGGCTGTGCCCTTGGCAGGAGCATGGGCCCATTGTCACACTGTCACACTGTCACAGGGCAGGGCTGTGCCCTTGGCAGGGGCATGGGCCCATTGTCACACTGTCACACTGTCACAGGGCAGGGCTGTGCCCTCTGAGCCCATCCTCCTCTGCTCTCCTCACCATTGCCATGTAAAGTCCCCACTGGTGGCTTTCAGAGAGTTTTCTCTCCCCGCGTGCTCTGTGCTGGCCCCAGGTCGTAGCTCCCAGCACCTTTTCCCATCTCCTTCACGGGATGACTCCTGCGAAAGTGTTGATGGGCAGCAGCAGAGACTTGGGCAGGTATTTCACCAGCCCCACGTCTTCTGTTTCCTCAGGGCTGCATTTCGTGGTCCTCGTCTTCTGCAGGCAGTAGCTGGGCTCGAGGCAGGGAGACACCTCCAGGCTGGAAGGGCACAGAGCACATTTCCTGTGGCACGTTCCGATGTGAGCTCTGAGCAAAGCCCAGCTCTCCCCCTGCCAGCCACAGCTGCAATTGTGCTTTCTGCAGCTGGGTCTGACCACAGAGATCAGCTGCTGGGTGTCAGTGTTTGACAGAACCCCGAGCTCCTGAGCCCAGTGAGACTCAGGAATTCACAGTTTGTGTTGGCTGGACCTTGAACCCTCAGCACATCCCCTGGCCCTGCAGCACCCTGGGCACACCGGCCCCGGCCATGCCCACAGGGCTGGGTGCTCTCCCCCACCTGCCCCTGCTGGACAGCCCGGGCAGGGATGCAGTCAGGGCAGAGCATCAGCACCCTGATGCCTTCATAGCTCAGGAGATCTAACTCTGCTTGGCCCTGGAGGTGCCTGCTTTTCTCCTGCCTCAAGGACAGCGCCTTTTGTGTAAAGAACAATCTTATTCCTCACACCATCTCCAAAACACAAATGTAGGGGAGCCTTCGTGTCCCTGCTGTCCCTGCAGAAGGAGCGGGGGTTTGTCAGGGATGGGGATCGGGGCTCCCTGGCAGGGGGGAGGCAGGGGATGTGCAGAGCAGGATTCTCACCCGATCACGTCCCTGTAGGTTCTCCTGCTGTCCTTGTCCAGCCGCACTGTGAAGGGTCTCTGCTCTGCGCTCCTGACCTTGATGCTGCGAGTTCTGAACCTGTGTGCCACAGCCTGCGTGGGGAGAGCAAGGAGGGCCTGTGAGGGCGTCCCTCCCCTGCCTGGGCTGTGTGCTGGGTGGGACAGAAAATGACATTGCTCTGGTTTTCCTCTTTAACCTCAGATGTGACACAAAGAGAATCCTTTCCCTGTATTCAGAACCTGGCACTGACCAGCAGGGATGAGAGTGACCAGCAGGGATGAGAGTGACCAGCAGGGATGAGAGTGACCAGCAGGGATCAGAGTGACCAGCATGGATCAGAGTGACCAGAATGGATCAGAGTGACCAGCAGGGATGGCAGTGACCAGCAGGGAGGGCAGTGACCAGCAGGGAGGGCAGTGACCAGCAGGGATCAGAGTGACCAGAATGGATCAGAGTGACCAGCAGGGATCAGCGTGACCAGCAGGGATGAGAGTGACCAGAATGGATCAGAGTGACCAGCAGGGATCAGAGTGACCAGCAGGGATGAGAGTGACCAGCAGGGATCAGAGTGACCAGCAGGGATCAGAGTGACCAGCATGGATCAGAGTGACCAGCAGGGATCAGAGTGACCAGCAGGGATGAGAGTGACCAGAATGGATCAGAGTGACCAGCAGGGATCAGAGTGACCTGCAGGGAGGGCAGTGACCAGCAGGGATCAGAGTGACCAGCAGGGATCAGAGTGACCAGCATGGATCAGAGTGACCAGAATGGATCAGAGTGACCAGCAGGGATCAGAGTGACCAGCAGGGAGGGCAGTGACCAGCAGGGATCAGAGTGACCAGCAGGGATCAGAGTGACCAGCAGGGATGGCACTGACCAGCAGGGATGAGAGTGACCAGCAGGGATGAGAGTGACCAGCAGGGATGAGAGTGACCAGCAGGGATGAGAGTGACCAGCAGGGAGGGCAGTGACCAGCAGGGATGAGAGTGACCAGCAGGGATCAGAGTGACTAGAATGGATCAGAGTGACCAGCAGGGATGGCACTGACCAGCAGGGAGGGCAGTGACCAGCAGGGATCAGAGTGACCAGCAGGGATCAGAGTGACCAGCAGGGATCAGAGTGACCAGCAGGGATGAGAGTGACCAGCAGGGAGGGCAGTGACCAGCAGGGATGGCACTGACCAGCAGGGATCAGAGTGACCAGAATGGATCAGAGTGACCAGCAGGGATCAGAGTGACCAGCAGGGATGAGAGTGACCAGAATGGATCAGAGTGACCAGCAGGGATCAGAGTGACCAGCATGGATCAGAGTGACCAGCAGGGAGGGATCTGGGGCTTTGGCTCAAACATCCAAACTTTTCCACAGAAAATGGTTACAGGGTGGCCCCAAATCCCCCTCCTCCCCACAGGGTTGCCCCTTTCCCTGCTGTTGAGGGGATTTTGGCCCTGAGGATCCCACGGGTACTCACTGAGAATGAGCGTCCTGCCAAGTTGCTGGTCCTGATGATTTCAGTGATGGTCACAGTGAGGCAGCCCAGGCCTGGGACAGAAGCAGAGGTTGGGCTGGGGCCATGGCACAGCCTCAGCTCAGCTCTGGGGACCCTGCCCCACATTTGGGTGCACTATGGACACACAGGGCTCCAGCAGGCTCCAAGGGCACAGGAACTGTGTGGGATCGTGCCCAGGGTGGAAAGCTCACAGGCTGTGCTAAGGGGCAGCTGGAAGAGGAAGATGCTGGAGTCCTGTCTGAGCCTCAGGCACGTCATTCCTGAGCAAACCCCAACCAGACCGTGGGGACACCGATATTCCTGTCACTGGTCCCACCCCCAGAGCCCAGACACAGCTGGCACCAAGGGCCGTGGGCAGATCCACTGCTCTGAGCACCAGGAACCCCAGGAAGCAGGAAGAACCCACCTGCAGCCTCCTCAGCGGGGATGGCTTTCATCAGCAGGCCCGAGGAGCGCAGGGACAGCGCCAGCTCCTTCTGCCGCTCGCTGAGCACAACCTGCGGGCAAGGGCAGAGTGCTGGCAGTGCCCTGGCAGTGCCCTGGCAATCAATGCCCTGGCAGTGCCCTGGCAGTGCCCTGGCAGTGCCCTGGCAATCAATGCCCTGGCAGTGCCCTGGCAGTGCCCTGGCAGTGCCCTGGCAATCAATGCCCTGGCAGTGTCCTGGAAATACCCTGGCAGTGCCCTGGCAGTGCCCTGGCAATCAATGCCCTGGCAGTGCCCTGGAAATACCCTGGCAGTGCCCTGGCAGTGCCCTGGCAATCAATGCTCTGGAAATACCCTGGAAGTGCCCTGGCAATCAATGCCCTGGCAGTGCCCTGGCAGGGCTGGGCACAGCTTGTCACAAGCACAGGGGAGCTAACAGGTTCAGCACAGCCCCTGTCCTTGCCTGGACAGCAATTCCAGAGGGAAGAGGGAGGTCAGTGCCCTTTTAGGGGATCTGTGCCCTGCTGGAGCAGAGACTGGGGGTGCAGGAGCCCCACTCACCCTCCTGTAGGTCACTGTGAGGTCCATGCCAGGCCCATCCAGGGTGCTTTTCCTCTTGGTCGTGCTCAGCTCTGCCAGGAGGGAACCAGGTGGGGTTGAATCTCCCTCCTCCCACCTGTCTGTGCTCAGCAGAGAGGGATCCCCCCAGGGCTGAGCCCCCCAGTGTCCCACCATGGCCTCCTGTCACGCTTTGTCCCTTCTGTCCCTCTCTTGGCAGCTGGGGCCCTGTGCCAGTGGGACAGACCCACTGCAGGCTCCGTGCCAGCCTCAGTGACAAATGTCCCCTGGATGGGCACCAGAGTGCACTGACAGAGGATCTGGGTGGCACTGCTGGAGCAGCCTCCAAGCGCTCCTGCTCCAGCCCTGGCAGCTCGAGGAGCTGGATTTCTACCAGGAAACATCTGGCTGTGAGGCTCAGCTTGTTTCCTCCACTACATCAGGGCTCAGGTTCAGCTCCCGAGTGCCCTGGAGCCAACCAGAGGCTCAGACTGCAAACCCTGGCTGGGCCAGGAGCCAGCAGGGCCCACATCAGCCTGGTCTCCTGGGACAGCAGGGACGGGGAGGTGGTCAGGGAGGTCTGGCCAGGAACAAGGAGTGCTGCCCATGGCCTGGAGCTCTGCAGGCTGAGGGGGCACCTGGGCATGGCAGGAGCCCTGTCCGGGCTGCTGGGACACACACACCTCTGGGAGAGGGGCTGTCCTGCACCTGCGTCAGCAGCTCCGTCAGGAACACGTCCTCAGCTGGGTCCTGGGCTGGGTCCTGGAACAGCACCTGGAAGAGAGACACAGCCCTGAGAGGAACAGCCCTGAGAGGATCAGCTCTGGGAGACACAGCTCTGAGAGACACAGCCCTGGGAGACACAGCCCTGAGAGGAACAGCCCTGGGAGACACAGCCCTGAGAGGAACAGCCCTGGGAGGAACAGCCCTGAGAGTCACAGCCCTGGGAGGAACAGCCCTGAGAGTCACAGCCCTGAGAGTCACAGCCTTGATGGGAACAGCCCTGGGAGGAACAGCCCTGGAAGACACAGCCCTGACAGGAACAGCCCTGACAGGAACAGCCCTCGGAGACACAGCCCTGACAGGAACAGCCCTGAGAGGAACAGCCCTGAGAGAAACAGCTCTGAGAGGAACAGTCCCGGGAGACACAGCCCTGATGGGAACAGCCCTGAGGACATCTGCTCTGTCACCCCGAGGTGTCACACGAGGTTTGTGCCCTGGACAGCCTCTCCAGAGCAGCCCCGGGGGCTGGGGGCTGGCCATGGCACTCGGGGCTCCTGTGGGCCGGGGGAGCTGCCCTGGCTCCGTTTCCTGAGCTCCAGGAGGGTGGGAGCCTTGCCAGAACGCGGGGACCTGGCCAGCCCGGCCACGGGCACTGTCCCCGGCCACTGGATGTCACTGTGCCCTCGGAGATGAGTCACTCCCATTCTCCCGGCCAGGCTGAGCTGCTGCTGAGCTTCAGGGGACGCTGTTCCTCTCTGACCCAACCGCAATGGGCAGCTCACCCCAGCCCTGGGGATTATTTCCTTTTCACGGGCCTGAATTGGGCAGGATGTGCAGAGCAGGTCCTGGAGATCCTGTCCCAGCCACTCTGCAATAGGTGCCACAGTGGCTGTGAGCAGATTAAAAAGAGCTCTGTGCATCAGCCTGAGCTTTGGAGGGGCTGCCAGAGGAGCAGGGAGGGAAGGGTTAATGCTGTATGCCCGAATTTAGCCCTTCTTTGCTCTCCTATCGAATGCCAGCCCTGGCTGTGATAGCGCCCCAGAGCAAAGCTGGCAGGAAATCCAGCAAAGGGCGCTGCAGGAAGCCCTGCAAAGCCCCCGCAGGGACAGGGGGGTTCTGGTGCTCTGCCCAGCAGTGCCCTGCTCGCTCCCAGCACCCAGAGCAGCAGGAACAGGGCTCCTGAGCACCCTGAGCCCGGCAGGGCGGGACACCCCCGACCCTGAGGGGGATTTCAAGGCTCCCTGTGCTGGGCTGGGATCCCCAAATGGCCCTGCCAGGGGCACTGGCTCAGCTGAGCTGCACTCCAGGATCATGGGCTGGGATCTGCTGGGAGCCCCCTCTGGCTCTGCCCAGCTCTGCCCGCCCCTGCAGGGCTGTGCCAGCTGTGCCAGCTGTGCCAGCTGTGCCACCCACCTTGACAGAGTGCACCTGGAAGCAGACGGGCTGCGTGCCCATGCGGGCGTAGTAGGCGATAACGTCGGTGAGGAACAGGTCGGTCACCAGGGCCCTGCTGGGCTGGGGGACAAACCACAGGCTGGCTCAGCCCCTGCCACTTCTCAGAAACCCTGCCACGAGGCCTCACACCTTCCTGGGCACCGAGGGAGGGATGAGCTGTCCTCTGGCCTCGCCACTCACAGGGAGCAGGAGCTGAGCCCCCCTCGCAGCCCTTTCTGTGTGGGCAGGCAGTGGTGGCTCAAAGTGCCAGGAAATGACAGCTGGGGGGATTTCAGCACAAGTTTTCTTTCTTGAAATCTGCCATTTCCTGTCCCCTGGTCAAAAAACCCCACCACAGCAAATGGCTTTTGTGGGCTGGGGCAGTGTCAGACACAGGCACCTCCTGGGGAGGGTTGGCAGGGGAAATCTCTGTCTTGGCTGGAGAGCCCTGCAGGGCCTGGGGAGGGTTTGGAGGGGAAATGTCTGGGGCTGGAGAGCCCTGCAAGGCCTGGGAAGGGTTTGGAGGGAAATCTCAGCCTGGGATGGAGAGCCCTGCAGGGCACAGAGCCCTCCCCAGGGGCTGCAGGTGTTTTTGGGACATGGGAAGGTTTTCCTCCTACCATGGTGGCCAGCTTGGGGATCATGTGGCACAGGGTGTTGATGTTGCTCTCGTACCAGGGGTCAGCCCTGCCCAGGTACCCGGCCACCTCGCACAGCTCCTCGGGGCCAGCGTGCTCCTGCAGGGAAACGCAGCTCACAGCCACAGCCGGGGAATGTTTGCTTTGCCTGGGCTTGTATTGAGCAAAACGTGAGGAGAAAACCCTGGAGAGCCCCTCCCAGCCACTTCCAGCCCTAAGTCCAGCTCCTCTGGGACTTGGCTCACACTTGGCTCACACTCAGGAATTCCTGATCCCCAGCTCTCCCCATCTCCCACCCCCGGCACTCACAGCAGCCGAGGGCTGGGGCTGTGCCGGCACCACGGGGATGTGGTAGAACTGCAGGTCCAGCCTGGGCGTCAGGAACACTCGGCGGGCCTCCCGCTTCCTGAAACGCGAGCGGAGACGTCCCGAGGGCAGGGGCAGAGGGCAGGGCAGTGCCAGGACACGGCCTCTGCTCTGCCACCTGCCCCCCTCGCTGCCTCCTTTCCCGGGATGTGCCCTGGGCTCCCAAATCAAGCAAGGGGAGGTGATGGGGAGGAGTTTTTGTCAGGTCCTGGTGTCCCTGTGCACCCAGCTCTGCTCCCAGGCTGCCCACACTGTCACCCACCCCACCCGGGGGAACCAGCTGGGAAACAGCTTCTTTGTGGGATTTTCCCACTGTCTCGTTTGTTGTTCGTTTAACCGAGCCCCCGGACAGAGGGGAGGACAGGCTGTGTGCATCACTCGGGCCATGAGAGCCGCCGGGGACAGTCGGGTGCGTTTGGGAGCCGAGCACGGGATCCGAGCCCGCCCCCAGCCCCAGCCCCGGCCCCAGCCCCAGCCCCAGCCCCAGCCCCCCGGCTGCTCCCACAGCCCCAGCTCCAGCCCCAGCTCCAGCCCCAGCCCCAGCCCCAGTCCCAGCCCCAGCCCCAGCCCCAGCCCCAGCCCCAGCCCCAGCCCCAGCTCCAGCCCCAGCTCCAGCCCCAGCCCCAGCCCCGGCTGCTCCCACAGCCCCGCTGTGCTCCGTCCCCCCCAGCCCGGCCGGCCGCAGGTACCTGAGCGAGTGGAAGGCTTGTGCCAGGCGGCCCAGGATGCGATCGTCCCCCAGCAGCACCACGCGGGCGCTGTGCAGCCTCTGCAGCGGGGCCGGGGGCTCGGGGGCCATCCCCGCCCTCCCGAGGGCCTTCCCGGGGGCCTTCCCGCCGCCAGCCTGCAGCAGGGCCACGCTGTCCAGCGGCGACGGCTTCTTCTTGATGCCGCCCTTCCTGTGCAGCCGGGAGCGCTCGCAGGGCTCCTCCGGCGCGGGCAG
Organism: Agelaius phoeniceus; assembly: GCF_051311805.1. Classification (NCBI taxonomy): domain Eukaryota; kingdom Metazoa; phylum Chordata; class Aves; order Passeriformes; family Icteridae; genus Agelaius; species Agelaius phoeniceus. The sequence goes on from NC_135283.1 coordinate 639,068, forward strand.
GTCCCGCTCGATGCCGCTGTCCGTGGACAGCACCGAGAAGCGGCTCTGGCCGCAGCAGCCGCAGCCCGGCAGCGAGTCCGGCATCTCCATGGGCTCCAGCTCCTGCCCCAGGCCCTCGGGCTCGCAGCTCTGCGACAGCGGCCGCAGGAACAGCACCAGCTCCTTCCCTGCGGGCACGGAGCGCCTGAGCGGGGACAGGGGCACAGCTGGGCACAGCTTCCCTCACCCGGGGAACCCGCAGAGCTGAGAGCAGGAACAGCCCCAGGTCCTTCCCTGAGAGCCTGAGCCGGGAGAGGGGCACAGAGGGGCTCAGCCCGGTCCTGCCCCAGCTGCTCTCCCCGCAGGGAACCCGCAGAGCTGAGGGCTCCGAGGGCAGCCAGTCCTCAGCCCCAGTGCCCACCGAGAGAGCTTGGTGCTGCTCCAGCCCCAGAACCCCAGAGTGGTTCGGGTTGGGGGGGACCTTGAGGATCATCCTCATTCCCAACCCTGCCATGGCTGGGACACCTTCCACCAGAGCAGGCTGCTCACAGCTCCATCCAACCTGGCCTTGGGCACTGCCAGGGGCACCCACAGGTGCCCTGGGCACTGCCAGGGGCACCCACAGGTGCTCTGGGCACGTCCTGCTGCAGCCCCAGCTCCTTCCTCCTCCTCCTCACCAGGAAGGAGGCCTGGGGCAGTCAGCGCCCATCTCCATGAGCTTGGCCCTGGGACAGTGGTGCCCAAACTCCCTGCCCACGGGTCAGGGCTCAGTGACCCCTCTGGGACAGGACCCCCAGGCTCAGACCCCCCCAGCGCCCCCAGCCCTGGGGCACTCACAGAGCTGCTCATCTTCTGTCCACAGGTGGAAGCTGATGTTGGGGCTGGGCAGAGGGGTGCCCTGCAGCCCTTCCTGGGGAGCATTCCCTGGGAAAACAAGGGCGCTTGGAGCATTTCCCCACACAGGAGCACGAGCCCCAGCACTGAGCGCTGGCTGGGGCAGCCCTGGGGCTCTCCCTGCCCAGAGCTGCTGGGTGAGGCCAGATGTGAGGCTGTGCAGCCCCTGCTCTCACAAACCGAGCCATGCCCAGGTGTCTGCAGCACTGCTGGGAGGGAGAAATGGAAGGGGGGAACTGGGCCAGGGGCAGGAGTGACACAGGGACACAGGAGGACACCAGGGCTCCCTGTCCCATGGGAATGCCTGCCTGGGCTCACCTTTGGGCGAGGAGCCCAGGAGGCTGTGGTAGATCCTCTCCAGCTGCGCCGTGCGCTGGCCTCGGTCCGAGCCCCCCTCGCTGCCCTCCACGGCCGCCACCACCTGCTGGAACCAGTGCTCCACATCCCCCGGGGGCAGGGCCTGCGGGACAGGGGCTGTGAGCACCTGGAAACGGGGAATGATCCACGGCCAGGGCAGCGGGAGGGGCAGGGACAGCAAATGGGTCCTGCAGAAAGGGATTCCTGCAGGGAGAGCAAATGGGTCCTGCAGAAAGGGATTCCTGCAGGGACAGCAAATGGGTCCTGCAGAAAGGGATTCCTGCAGGGAGAGCAAATGGGTCCTGCAGAAAGGGATTCCTGCAGGGACAGCAAATGGGTCCTGCAGAAAGGGATTCCTGCAGGGAGAGCAAGTAGGTCCTGCAGAAAGTGATTCCTGCAGGGACAGCAAATGGGTCCTGCAGAAAGTGATTCCTGCAGGGAGAGCAAGTAGGTCCTGCAGAAAGTGATTCCCAGGGGACACCAATGTCCTCCTGTCCCCAGCAGACGCTGGCTGTGCTGGCTGCTCACAGCTCCTTCGGGGGCAGCTTGGCAGCTGAAGGGCACCTGGGGCATCCCCGGCAGTGCTGGCACTTGGGGTGACCCTCGGGCCATGGGGACAGCAGGCACATGAGGGTGGCCTTGGAGTGGGGATTGCCGGGAGCCCCTGCCAAGTGACTGAGGCAGACATTTGTGCCACTGCAGCCCCACAGCTCCTTCCAGGAGGGTTTGGAGAAAACTGGCTGAAACCTTTCCCCTGAGAGGTTCCTGCAGTGCCCAGCGGCTCCCAGAGGAGCTGACAAGAGGCTCTGTCCCAGCTTTGCTGGGCAAAACCAGCACTGAGACCGAATGTTCCCCCTCTGGCTCTGCTGTTTTCCATCCGAAGGGTGTCTGAGCTCAGCCCAGCCCAGCTCTGGGGCCCCAGCACTGGGGAGCTGGGGGGGTTTCTCCACTTCCCAAAGCACCTTTTGCTCCTGCAGGCTGTGCAGAGCGGGAGCAGGGGGAGCAGGGGAGGAGCCGCTGCAGTACCTGGAGGCAGGCCCTGAGGCCGGCGGTGTCGCAGGTGTCCCCCAGGGCCGCCTGCAGGGCGTGGGTGACCACGCAGCTCATGCAGCCCCGCGGGCTCTGGGACACCTGGGCAGCCTGGGTGTCCATGGCCAGAGCCCTGCAGATGGCTTCGGGCAGCAGCTCGGGGTCAGCGAAGATGAAAATCCTGCGGGGGAAAGGGGGAGATGCAGCCTCACACCGGAGCCCCCGGGGCTGGCAGGAGCAGCTCCCGTCTCACTTTTTCCATTGTTGCTGTTCCCCTTCTCCACCCTGTGTGCCCCGCGAGGGGACACAATTGGGACACACCAGAATGTGCCCTCCCCGTGCAATCCCGGTGAGGTACTGGGTGTCACCCCGTGGTGTCCCCAAGGCCACGAGACTCAGCCCCAGGCTGTCTGCTCCTACCGAGAGTGCTGGGAAAGGACGGGTTTCCCTGAGAGACCCCAAAATGACAGTGAAATGACAGTAAAATGACAGTGAAATGGCAGTAAAATGACAGTAAAATGACAGTAAAATGACAGTAAAATGACAGTAAAATGACAGTAAAATGACAGTGAAATGACAGTAAAATGGCAGTAAAATGACAGCACAGCCCCTCCCGGGGCAGCACTCACCTGTCCTGGCAGGGGAAGGCGGCGCTGGGCAGGCTCTGCTCGGAGATGACCGTCCTCTGGTACAGGGTCCCTGCCAAGGACAAACACGGCCGGTAGGAGCAGCACAGCCCTCGGGGCAGCCAGCCCGGGCTGCTCCCGGCTCTGCAGCCTGAGGAGGCTCTGCCAAGGCGGGGAACACCCGCTGAGCTCAGCTTAAACAGCCAAGAGCTGGGCCAGAGCTAAAAACAGCCCAGGACAAAGATAGCCCGGGCTCCAGAAAAAGAAACCCCCGTCTGTTCCGGGTGATTTCCTGTGTTTCCCTTCCTTTGTTTGGGGCATTAGGAGCAGGCAGGAGGGAGAGCTCTGTCCCCAGGGCCACTGGGGACATCTGAGGAGCTCCAGGGGTCTCTGGGTCAGGAGAGAGGCCCTGCCCTGCCCTGCCCTGCCCTGCCCTGCCCTGCCCAGGGCTGGGGCTCCATCCCTGGCCTGGCTCAGGGACAATGCCCTGGGACCCCCGTGCTGCCCCAGGGGAGCCCTGCTGGAGATCCCCTCTGTGCACCCTGAGCCACCCCTGCCCCCAAGCTCAGGGACACAGAGGGGACACTCAGGGGTCCCCCTTGGAGCCAAAGCAGCGCTGGGGAGCAGAGCTTGGGCTGCTGGAGAGGGCTGAGGCTCCCCAGAATGGCACCAAAATTCCCCAGCAGGATTCCCCTGCTTCCCTCCCCATCACAGGGTATCTGCACCTCGCTCTGCTCTAAAGGATTGTTTGAAAGGCTCCTGTTACAGAAAACTGGAACTGGAGGAACTTCAATGAGAACAGAGAAAAAGAACACGGAGCAAAAAGAAATCAGGTGTCCTTGGGCTTGCTTCCTGCACGGGGCTGTTCCCTGCAGCCCCTCTGACACCTCAGTGCCCACGGCACTGCTTTAGAGCTGATCAGCTCCTGCCAGCCCCCCTTACCTGGGGCTGCCCTCTCCAGCTGCAGCCTGCTGGCATAGTCCAGCCCGATGGTGCAGAAGGGCTTGGGCAGGGTCAGCAGCCTCTTGCAGAAGTCATAAACCCTGGCACAGAGCTCGTCAGGGATGCAGGGAGCCTGCAGGGGCACAGGGAGGTGACAGGGAGGTGACAGGCAGTGACCCCTGAATCTGCCCCAACACAGCCCCCAGGCTGGGAGGGCACCCAATTCACTGCACTGAATTCACTCTGGATTTAAATGTAAAACATGGGGCAGAATTGGGCCCTGCAGGGGTTTGGGAGCCTCCAGGAATGCCCACTGGAGCCTGGGCACGCCTTTGCTTTGCCAGGCACTGAAAGGCCCCCAGCAAAGGGCTCAGGTGGCAGGAGCTGGCACTCCGTGTGCCACAGGGACATGGGAGATGCCCATCTGAGCCCACCTGGGGCTGTCCCGGGGCTCTGCTGCCTCTGAGCGGCTGCTCCAGGTTCTGAGTGGCTCCGGTGGCCTCTCCTGTGCACTGATGTCCCCCGGGTGCTGCCGTGCCCCGGTGCTGCCTCACCTGGATCAAGGTGTACATCAGCGTGTGCAGCAGGGGGATGATGTAGTGCCGCAGGTCCCCTCGCTCTGCCTGTGGGAGCAGAGGCAGGGCAGGCACAGTCAGCCCCTGGCAGGACCCTGCGCTGGGCAGAGCAGCCCCAGAGCCCCCAGCGGGGGCCAGGCTCCCTGGGGTGGCACTGTCCCCTCCCTGGGTGGCACTGTCCCCGCCCTGGGTGGCACTGTCCCCTCCCAGGGTGGCACTGTCCTCTCCCGGGGGTGGCACTGTCCCCTCCCAGGGTGGCACTGTCCCCTCCCTGGGTGGCACTGTCCCCTCCCAGGGTGGCACTGTCCCCTCCCTGGGTGGCACTGTCCCCTCCCTGGGTGGCACTGTCCCCTCCCGGGGGTGGCACTGTCCCCTCCCTGGGTGGCACTCACCCTCTCCAGCTCCTTCACCAGGATGCTGACCAGGACACAGCTGGTCCTGGGGTTCTGGTCCATTCTCTTGTGCAGGGTCCAGCGCAGCATTCCTGAGGAGGGACAGCAGGGGTGGCACTCTGCAGGGGTGACAGTGACCCCGGGTGGCACAGGGTGACAATGCTGGGGCTGCATAGGGTGTCACACAGGGTGACAATGCCGGGGCTGCGCAGGGTGTCACACAGGGTGACACAGGGTGGCAATGCTGGGGCTGCACAGGGTGTCACACAGGGTGACACAGGGTGACAATGCTGGGGCTGTGCAGGGGTGACAGTCACACAGGGTGACAATGCTGGGGCTGTGCAGGGGGTGTCACACAGGGTGACAATGCTGGGGCTGCACAGGGTGTCGCACAGGGTGACACAGGGTGACAGACGCTGCTGGGGCACGGGTGCAGCTGGTGAAGGATCTGTCCCCTCCCGCAGAGGGCTCGGCGGGGCGGATGAGCGGAGTCAGTCCCCAGGTCCCCACGGGCAGCGGGAGGAGCGGGGCCGGGGCGGGCGGGGCCGGGGCGGGCGGTGCCCGGGCAGGAGGGGCCGGGGCAGGCGGGGCCGGGGCAGGCGGGGCCGGGGCAGGCGGTGCCGGGGCAGGAGGGGCCGGGGCGGGCGGTGCCCGGGCAGGAGGGGCCGGGGCAGGAGGGGCCGGGGCAGGAGGGGCCGGGGCAGGCGGGGCCGGGGCGGGCGGTGCCCGGGCAGGAGGGGCCGGGGCAGGCGGTGCCCGGGCAGGAGGGGCCGGGGCAGGCGGTGCCGGGGCAGGCGGGGCCGGGGCGGGCGGTGCCCGGGCAGGAGGGGCCGGGGCAGGCGGTGCCCGGGCAGGAGGGGCCGGGGCAGGCGGTGCCCGGGCAGGCGGTGCCCGCGGTGCCCGGGCAGGGGCATTCGCTCACCTCGGTCGCTCTGGCAGGAGGGGTGGTGCCCGTCCAGCTCCCGCAGCAGCGCCCGCACCCGCCGCAGGATGTCCGACTCCAGCTCTGCAGGGGACAGCGACACCTGAGCTTCTCCTGGCAGCCTGCTCCTCTTTACAGGTTTGCAGAGGATAAAAAGCTGAGCTTTCTCTTCATTATATCCCCTTAAAGATGGTATCACTGCCTCGTACATGTGGTTAATGAAATAACTGACTTCTCCATCCCTTTTTGTGAGCAAGCACCGGCCCAGCCTGCAGCTCCCAGCTAGGCTGGCTGTGCTAAACTTGATACCCCAAATGCCTACAGGCTCTATGTCAGATCCCTCAGCCATGGCTCTAAGCAAAGAGAGCTAAACATTTGGCTGAAATCTCAGTTTTGGCTCACAGGTAAGTGTGAACCGTTCAGAAATTCCCCTTTGGATCCAGGTTCTGCTGCCTTTCCCACACAGGTGGCTCTGGGAATGGCTTTGGAGCTGCGGTAGGGAACAGCCCCAGGCTCAGGGCCAGCAGTGCTGCCCTGCTGAGGGTCTGTGTGTGCACAGGGAGCCCCATCCCTGCCGCAGCACCAAAACCTCCTCAGGACACGGCCTCTGTCTCCTTTAGGAGGTGTCATTGGAGAAACGTCTCAGAAACTCCTCTTTCCTCACCCTTGGTTTCCCCTCAGGGATTTTGGGAAGCTCCTGATGTCCCTCTCCTGTTTATTGGGAATTCTGCCTCAAAGGGCTGTTTGAAATGTGCTGCTCTTTTCCTTTGTGTGTGTTTGTAACTGCCAGGGGAGGCTTTTCCTGAGCACCGCTCTCAGTCCTGGCCTCTCCTCCTCATCAAAGCAGCCCCAGCGCTGAGGGTCCCTCACAGGGCAGAGCAAAGAGCTTGACCCAGCGCAAACAAGAGGCACTTTGATCTAAAAACAGCAAAAAATAAACCCAGCAACAAAGAGCAGCGGCTTGGAAATGGAATAAAACCTTTCAGCATTGACATCCTGACCCTGGGAGATCAACAGCACCTCTGAAACAGCGTGAAAATGAAACGTGGGGGAAATGGACTGAAATACACACACACAAAATAATAATAAAATATACTACTATAAAATTTTAAAAAATACTACTATAAAATGAAAAATAATAAAAATTAATAAAAATAATAAAATATACTACTATAACATATACTACTATAAAATAAAAAGTAATAATAAAATCTACTACTATAAAATAAGAAGTAATAATAAAATCTACTACTGTAAAATAAAAAATAATAATAATAATAAAATACAGTACTATGAAATAAAAAATAATAAAATATACTAACATAAAATAAAAAATACTACTATAAAATAAAAAGTAATAATAAAATCTACTTCTATAAAATTAAAAAGAATAATAATAATAAAATATAGTACTATGAAATAAAAAAAATAATAAAATATACTACCATAAAATAAAAAATACTACTATAAAATAAAAATAATTTAAAAAAATAAAATACACTACTATAAAATAAACTGCTTTAAAACTCAAATGTTTTGCCAGCTGTGAGTGCCCCAGACCCAGCAAAGCTTTTGGCTGCCTCTGCACTGCCCTGTGCCCATTTCCCACCTTCCAGCAGCACCTGGCAGCACCTTGGGCAGCGCCCAGGTGTTCGAACAGAGGGCGGGGGGTGTAAGGGGTGGGTGAGGGGGAATTGCCCCGGGGCTCAGCATCACCCACCTGAGCTGTCCATGGCCGGGCCGGGCTGCAGCTCCTGGGGCACCAGCGCGGGGCTGCTCACGGCACTGGGGCATGGCCCTGCAGGGAACGGAACAGGCGGGCTCAGGGTGAGCGGGGGGAGCACGAACGCTCCGGGACCCCCTGGGACCCCCTGGGACCCCCTGGGACCCCCTGGGACCAGGACAGAGCCCGGGGGAGCACGGGCGGTGTTTGGGGCAGAATCCCCAGCTCGGGGCTGCCGCCACTGCCAGTCCCGGGGCTGGAGCTGCTGCTGGGTGAGCTCGGAGCCCCCCGGAGCTCGGAGAACCCCGAAGCTTGGGAGACCCCCGGAGTTCGCACACCCCTGGAGCCCGGACACCCCCAGAGCTCGCACACCCCCGGAGTTCGCACACCCCCAGAGCTCGCACACCCCCGGAGTTCGCACACCCCCAGAGCTCGCACACCCCTGGAGCCCGGACACCCCGGAGCTGTGAGACCCCGGAGCTGTGAGACCCCGGAGCTGTGAGACCCCGGGGCTCGGACACCCCAGAGCTGTGAGACCCCGGGGCTCGGACACCCCAGAGCTGTGAGACCTCGGAGCTGTGAGACCCCCAGAGCTGTGAGACCCCGGGGCTCGGACACCCCCGGAGCTGGGAGATCCCTAGAGCTCGGAGCCCCCCGAAGCTCGGCGCTCCCCGAAGTTCGGCGCTCCCCGGAGCTCGGAGCCCCCCGGAGCCCGGACACCCCCGGAGCTCGGACACCCCCGGAGCTCGTCAGACCCCCGGAGCTGGGAGATCCCTGGAGCTGTCAGACCCTCGGGGCTCGGAGCCCCCCGGAGCTGGGAGCCCCCCGGAGCCCCCCGGAGCCCGGCCACCCCCTCGCTGCCCCGGCTGCTCTCGGCGCTCGCTGCCGGAGGAAGCAGCCGCTCGCGGAGTGCGGCCGAAGGTGTCGGTGGCTCCCCACATCCGCATCCTCCCGGCGCTGCGGGGGCGGGCGCTGCCGGCCTCCCACAGCTTCCAAATTTAGCAAAGGGCAACGTGAGCCCGAGAAACTCCGCTTCCCGCTTCTCCTGCCTGCTCCAAAGGGTTCCCTTGGCTCCCTGGCAGCAGAGAGCCGCTGGGGCTGAGGCACAGGGCACGGCTTGCTCCCAGTGCTCGGGTCTCCCGGGAAAATCCAACATAAAGAGACAGAACAGGTCCCCAGCAGGCTCAGGACAGTCACGCTGCCCAGGGGGACAGGCAGGAGTCGTGGGAGAGGGGGATGAGAGGACAGGCACAGGAAGAGGCTCTGAGGAGCACTGGGGTCAGGCAGGGTCCTGCCAGCTCCAGCCACTGCTTCCCCCTGGCCAGGAGCAGCACAGGAACCCAAAGGAGCAGAACTTCCCCCTTTTTCATGGGGATGTTCCCAACCAGCACAGGAACCCAAAGGAGCAGAAATTCCCCTTTTCCCTGGGAATGTTTCTGAGCAGCACAGGAACCCAAATGAACAGAAATTCCCCCTTTTTCATGGGGATGTTCCCAACCAGCACAGGAACCCAAATGAGCAGAAATTCCCCCTTTTTCATGGGAATGTTTCTGAGCAGCACAGGAACCCAAACAAGCAGAAATTCCCCCTTTTCCCTGGGAATGTTTCTGAGCAGCACAGGAACACAAATGAGCAGAAATTCCCCCTTTTCCCTGGGAATGTTTCTGAGCAGCACAGGAACACAAATGAGCAGAAATTCCCCCTTTTTCATGGGAATGTTTCTGACCAGCACAGGAACCCAAATGAGCAGAAATTCCCCCTTTTCCCTGGGAATGTTTCTGAGCAGCACAGGAACCCAAATGAGCAGAAATTCCCCCTTTTCCCTGGATGTTCTCTGCCTGCTGTGCTCCCCAGGGTGGGGGCACAGCCCCTCAGCCCTGCTGTGCCCATCCCAGGCCCAGCAGGGCAGCAGGGATGATGCCAGCCCACAGGAATGGTGCTGGGCACCAGAGCCCCGCTGCAGGCAGCCCCTCTGTGTGCCAAACCCTCCTGAGAGGATCCCTGACCCCAGCAACAGGAGCTGCCCCCATTTCTGGGGATGGACCCTGCTCCGGTCCCAGCCCCTGCTGGACTCAGCCCCTTTCCCTGGAGCCCCTCCGTGCTCCAGGAAGGCTGGGAAGGTTCCCTGGCCCACCCCAGGAGGGCTCTGTGCCCTCTGTCCCCCTCATCCCTGCAGCAGGCACGAGGCACAGCTCATCCCATCCCTGGGTGTTTTGCTGTCTGCCAGCTCAGCAAGAGCAGAGCCTTCTCTGCATTCATCCCACTTCTTTGCAGAGCTGCAAATCTCTGCTTCCTCCCTGCAATTCCTAAAATACCCGTGGCATCAGCTGGATTTTATTCCCTTTGCAGGGAAAAAAAATGAAAAAGGATGGGCAAGAAGAGTCGTCACAATTCTCCCTTCAGGTTTCAATAATTCTGAGATTCATAGGACAAAAATCCAAAATGACACCAAAACTGCCTTCCCCAAGAGTTTGGGGCAGTTTTGGGGAACACGTGGCTCTGTTCTTAAAAATGCAGGACTTGGCAGCGAAAGTGCAGCTCTCCCTGGACCCTGGCAGATAAATTCACGGGTTAAAGGGAATTGCAGGGTTAAAGGGAACCCTCCTGCTCCAAACTGCAGGAGACAGCAGAGCAGGACCTGGCTGAGCACGGGGTGCTGAGCACCCCCCAAAGCCTCCTCAGCGCCTCCTCTGCAGGGCAGCAGCCGGGGGGCCCGGGGTCAGAGCTGTTTATACCAGTGCCCCATCCCAGCCCCGCTAATCCCAGGGGAGGCTCTGTCCCACTCTGGGATCCTCCAGCCTCTGCTCCTCTCCATCCTCCCCCTGCTCATCCCTCTGAAGCTCCTTCCTCCTAAGCAGGGATCCCCAGCTCGAGTCCAGGTGTGCACAAGGAAATTGTCACCTCCCTCCAGGGTTGTCCCTTCCCTAATCCTTACAGGCAGGGGGGACACTGAGGACGCCACCCTGAATGCTGGGGACACCATCTCGAGCACTGGGGACATCACCCCCCCAGTGCTGGGGACATCACCCTGAATGCTGGGGACATCATCCCGAGTGTTTGGGACACCACCCCTGTTCTGGGGACACCCCCCCAGTTCCCTCTCCCTTCTCTTGGGCAGATCACGAGCACCAAAGGCGCTGTCACCAGCTGGGTTCCACAGCTCAAACATCGCCCTGGTGCCCTTTGGGTGTGTCGGGGGGGTCCTGGGCAGCAGCAGGGACAGCCAGCAGGTCACTGTCCCTGCGGGGCCATCGGTCCCCGCACAGAGCCCAGGCCGGGCTGCTCCGTGTCCTCCAGGGAGGAGGATCCACACCCACCCAGCCCTGGGCTCATCCTGCAGGAGAGCACAGCCCCGACCCCACAGAGGGACATCTCCAGCCATGGCAGGGGCTGGAGCTCAGCCCTGGGGAGCCCTCGGGGTGGGACTGGAATCCCCCTGAGGGATGGGGACGTGCCCATGCAGGGCCGTCACTGCAGCCCCATCGCGGGGACTCAGGCTGCCCCCGGAGGTGTGGGGCTGGCTCCCCAAACCCCTCCTGCTCTGTGCCACCGGCTGTGAGCACTCGGAAATCACTGAACGCCAACCACCCCCGGCCAGGTGAAACACAGAAATAGAGAGGCACAGAAATAGCTGAAGAGAGGCAGAAATAGCCACGGAAGAAAACCCAACCCCAAACCCTCGGGTGGTGAGAGCTGGGCTGGCAGTAACGAGGCTCCCCTGGGAAGCTCCAGCATGTCCGGGATCCTCTCCCTGCGCCCGGCACACCCCAAATGCCCCACCTGGAGCCGGGCTGGTCCCTGTCCCGCTCCCCAGGGCCAGCGCAGCCCCAGCAGGACGCGGAGCACATCCCCGAGCTCTCTCCCGTTCTGTTTATCCGCTCCCAAGGCGCCTCCCCACGCCTCCTGCAGCCCGTGTTCGGTTACAAACTCACCGCCCGGGCACGCCGAGCTTTCACCCCGGGGCTGTTTGTGAGCTCCGGGGCAGGGACAGAGAAAGCCGCGCCTCGCACGGGCACAGAGCGGCTCTGCCACCCCAGCTCAGCCCCTTCTGAGCCCAGCTCAGCCCTTCTGAGCCCACCTCAGCCCCCTCCCGGCCCACCTCAGCCCCCTCCCGGCCCAGCTCAGCCCCTTTGAGCCCACCTCAGCCCCTTCTGAGCCCGGCTCAGCCCCTTCTGAGCCCACCTCAGCCCCTTTGAGCCCAGCTCAGCCCCTTCTGAGCCCACCTCAGCCCCTTTGAGCCCAGCTCAGCCCCTTCTGAGCCCACCTCAGCCCCTTTGAGCCCAGCTCAGCCCCTTCTGAGCCCACCTCAGCCCCTTTGAGCCCAGCTCAGCCCCTTCTGAGCCCACCTCAGCCCCTTTGAGCCCGGCTCAGCCCCCTCCCGGCGCAGCTCAGCCCCTTTTGAGCCCACCTCAGCCCCTTTGAGCCCAGCTCAGCCCCTTCTGAGCCCACCTCAGCCCCTTTGAGCCCAGCTCAGCCCCTTCTGAGCCCACCTCAGCCCCTTCCAGCCCACCTCAGCCCCTTCTGAGCCCAGCTCAGCCCCCTCCCGGCCCAGCTCAGCCCCTCCCGGCCCAGCTCAGCCCCTCCCGGCCCAGCTCAGCCCTCCGCCCCGCCCCGGCCCCAGCCAGGGGGGATCGCGCCGGTACCATCGGCAGCGGGAGCGGCTCTGCCCCAGCCCGGGGGGATCGCACCGGTTCCATCGGCAGCGGCTCCAGCACCGGCGCGTCCTGCGGGAGCCGCGGGCAGCGCTCAGCCCGACCGGACGGACCCACATGGGCTCGGTGGCGTCACGGCACGGCAGCTGGCCTGGGGACAGCCCCGGCCCGCCCCCCGTGCCGCCCTCCCGCGCTCCTGCGGCGCTGAGAGCGGCGGCAGAGCCGGGCACGGCCCCCGGTACCCGCCCAGGCCGGGCTGACTGCGGGAGCCGGCACGGCTGGAGCGGGGTGGGATGGGATGGGATGGGATGGGGATGGGATGGGATGGGATGGGATGGGATGGGATGGGATGGGATGGGATGGGGATGGGGATGGGGATGGGGATGGGATGGGATGGGGATGGGGATGGGGATGGGATGGGGATGGGATGGGGATGGGATGGGATGGGGATGGGGATGGGATGGGATGGGATGGGATGGGATGGGATGGGATGGGATGGGATGGGATGGGATGGGATGGGGATGGGATGGGATGGGGATGGGGATGGGGATGGGATGGGATGGGATGGGATGGGATGGGATGGGATGGGATGGGATGGGATGGGGATGGGGATGGGGATGGGGATGGGATGGGATGGGGATGGGGATGGGGATGGGGATGGGGATGGGATGGGGATGGGATGGGATGGGATGGGATGGGATGGGATGGGATGGGATGGGATGGGATGGGGATGGGATGGGGATGGGGATGGGGATGGGATGGGATGGGATGGGGATGGGGATGGGAGCAGGAGGGGATGTGGCAGCTGAAGGGCCGTGTCCCCCAAGCCGTGCTGGGAATCTGACATTGCATCCTCTGGACTGCCCCAAACTGCAGCTGGCAACTCCTGAACGCTGAGAAACGGCTCCTGCATCATCCCTGGTCCCTTAATCCCCTATACCCCTTGTCCCTTAACCCCTTACATTCCTCACACCCCTCACACTCTCAGCCCTGGAGCTGCAGGGGACCCCGGCAGAGGCTGATGCTGTGTCCCGTTTGTCCCCTCCTCTCAAAGCCTGTCTGTCTGTCCGTGCAGCCGAGCCCCAGCCCAGCTGCACAGCCAGTAGGAGAGCAGGACAAGGCAGCTCTCCCTCCTCCAGTCCCCTGGCTCTGCAGGCAGCAGCAGCTCCAGGCTCCCCTGGCCAAGGATAAACAGCCAGGGCAGGGGCTGCTCCTCTCCCCTCCCTCAGCTGCTCCCAGCTCAAACAAGAACTGGGCAAAACTTTGGCTACGAGACCCAAACCCCACAGAAAGATGCCCTGGCCCCTTCCTGGCCCCTTTGGGCTCTCTGCTGGAGTGGACAGAGCTGCAGGAGAGCTGGCAGTGCCACACTGGGGCACTGGGGCCCAGCCTGAGCCCCTCGTGCTCTCATTTCCAGATTTAACTGCAGCCCTGGCAGGACTCTGCTCCCACCAGCTTGGAGATGGAGGCAGATGCTCTCCCTGGGGCTCTCACTGCCAAGGAAGAGAATCTGGAGCCCAGACTCGGCTTTCCAGCATCTCCTTGAGGCTCCCTTTGCCTGCTGGCTGCTGGGGGAAGGCTCGGCCCTGCCAGGGGGGTCCTGCCCGTGCAGGGGGGAGCACGCCCGGCCCCCGGGGCCAGTTCAGGGGTGAAACGCCTTCACTGGCCCTGCAGCGAGCGCCCATCAGCCCTGCAGAGCCCCCAGCCTTTGCTGCAGCTGTGGAAGTCCAGCAGCTTCCTGGACACCACCGACTGTTTGGAGACTTCCTTGCCAACGTCACATTTCATTCTTCCTAAGGAAAGGAAAGAGTTTTCCGGAAACAGCAGCTTTTTAGATTTAGCATCTCTTTCCATCCCCGGAGTCCACTTTGGAAAAACAATCACAGGGAAAAAATAGGTGTGATCTGAGAGCCACTGCCAGGACTGTGCTCACAAACAGCCCAGGCAAGCACCTGAGGGGGAATAAGAGCAGGGAGGGCTCAGGGTACCCAAGGCAGCCCAGCTGGGAGGGGCTGTGGGTGGCACAGCTGGTCCCTGCCTCCCTCCAGAGCCATTCCCTCCCTTGGACAGGACTGTCACCAGCCCTGGGACACATCTCTGTGCCGTGCCCCAGGGCCCGGCTCCGTGCAGGGTCACAGCACTGCCCTCTCCATTGCCCAGCCCCTGCTGGCAGCTGCCCTCAGGTGACCACGGTGGGGGTGACCTGGGGAGGGCACGGAGGAACCACCTGGGGTGGCAGGAGGAGGGTGACCAGAGTGACCCCTCAGGCTGTGTGTGGCACCCAGCCCCGTGTGCCCGGCCCGGGGGGCTCTCTTGGCACCCTGGGGAGCACAGACCCTGAGCATCTCCCTGCTTGCAGAGCTCCCGAGGGAGGGAGCAGCATCCCGAGCAGGTGAATGGTGATGGGGAGCTGGCTCTGAGCAGCCCGGGGACGCCGAGGGGAGCACTCAGGGCAGGAGCACAAAGCCCTGCGTCCTGCAGTTGGCTCCCGTGAGTTTGTTCGCAGCTCGGCCCGAGCCTGCAGATTTTTGCTTCCTTTCTGCACGGGGCCTCGCTCTCTGCTCGTTATCGCTGCTGCCATCGCTCTTTATTGCCCTGTCACCGCTGCTCGGCCCCAGGGGACAGCCGAGGCGCCGGGCCAAGGCCAGGGCAGCCACGGGACCGCGCACGCAGCCAGTGCCAGCATGGGCATCAGCCCGGCCGTGCCAGCACCTCCGGTACAGCCCCCGGGCACGGGCAGCGGGCACAGGAGCCTGGCGGTTGCACTGCGCGGGTGACTGTCCCTGGCTGCAGAGCACAACAAAGCTGAGCAGCGCGGGCTGGCACCGCAGCAGCCCCGGCATGGGGCGGAGCTCACACACTCACTGAGACACTGACACACTGACACATTCAGTGACACACTGACACACTCAGTGACACACTGACACACTGACACACTGACACACTGACACACTGACACACTCAGTGACAACTGACACACTGACACACACACTCACTGACACACTGACACACTGACACACTCAGTGACAACTGACACACTGACACACACACTCACTGACACACTGACACACTGACACACTCAGTGACACACTGACACACTGACACACTGACACACTGACACACTCAGTGACAACTGACACACTGACACACACACTCACTGACACACTGACACACTGACACACTGACACACTCAGTGACACACTGACACACTGACACACTGACACACACACTGACACACTCAGTGACACACTGACACACTGACACACTGACACACTCACTGACACACTGACACACTCACACTCACTGACACACTGACACACTGACACACTGAAACACTCACTGACACACTGACACACTCACACTCACTGACACACTGACACACTCACACACACTCACTGACAACTGACACACTGACACACACACTCACTGACAACTGACACACTGACACACACACTCACTGACACACTGACACACTCACACACACTCACTGACAACTGACACACTGACACACACACTCACTGACACACTGACACACTCACGCACTCACACACTCACACACTCATGCACACACACACTCACCCAGCCAGGCTGTGCGGGGCTGTCCCGGGGCCGGAGCAGCGGCCCCAAACCAAACCCGCCCGGTGCCCGCTCCGGGCCAGGGGCAGCAAAGACCCCGCGCTCCTGGCCGGGACAGGCTCCAGGGCCAGCCCGTGGCCGGCAGGATGCAGGGCAGCTGGCACTCCTGTTCCTCCAGCAGCACCGCCCTCATCTCCTGCAGCACCGCGGCTCCCTCCCCTCGTCCTTCCCGAGGAAAGGAATGGCTCTGCCCCAGCCTTGCCCTCCAGGCTCTGTCAGCCCTGGCATCCAGCCCTGGTGCCAGTCCCCAAACACCCAGCACTGGTGCCAGTCCCAAACACCACCCAGCACTGGTGCCAGTCCCAAACACCCAGGGCTGGTGCCAGTCCCAAACACCACCCAGCACTGGTGCCAGTCCCCAGACACCCAGCACTGGTGCCAGTCCCAAACACCCAGCACTGGTGCCAGTCCCAAACACCCCGCACTGGTTCCAGTCCCCAAACACCCAGCGCTGGTGCCAGTCCCCAAACACCCAGCACTGGTGCCAGTCCCCAGACACCCAGCGCTGGTGCCAGTCCCAAACACCCAGCACTGGTGCCAGTCCCAAACACCCCGCACTGGTTCCAGTCCCCAAACACCCAGCGCTGGTGCCAGTCCCCAGACACCCAGCACTGGTGCCAGTCCCCAGACACCCAGCACTGGTGCCAGTCCCCAAACAGCCAGTGGTGCTGCCAGTCCCCAAACACCCCGCACTGGTTCCAGTCCCCAAACACCCAGCACTGGTGCCATTCCCAAACACCCAGCACTGGTGCCAGTCCCCAAACACCCAGCGCTGGTGCCAGTCCCCAGACACCCAGCGCTGGTGCCAGTCCCCAGACATCCAGCACTGGTGCCAGTCCCCAAACACCCCGCACTGGTGCCAGTCCCCAAACACCCCGCACTGGTGCCAGTCCCCAGACAAAGCCCTCGGCAGTGCCAGAGCAGCCCCGAGCGCAGTGGGGCATGGCGGAGGCTGAGCCACAGCGTTCCCCACGGCCGGAGCCGGGGCACCGCGCCCTCCGGGGCTCTTACCTTCCTCAGGCCGGGCTCGGGGGGCGCAGGGAGCCGCAGTCCCCCCTCGGGCTGGCGCGGGGGGCACAGCGGGGTCCCGCGGGGGACACCGGGCAGGGGGCGCGGGTGGCGGCGGAGCCCCGGCGGCTCCCGGGCTCGGCAGCCGCTTCAAAGCGTGGGGGGCAGAAGGGGAAGCGCCGAGTTCTTTCGAGACAACTTCCTCTTTGGCGGAGCGGTCCCGCGGTGACAGAGCTGTCCCCGTGCGCCGCTCGCTCCCCCGGCGCTCCCCGGGCTCAGCCCTGCCCTGGGCGCGGTCCCCTCTAAGCCGGTCGGGCTGCCCGGGGATGAGTCTGAGAGCCTGGCACCGCCCCTGGCAGCGGCCCCGGGCCTGGCACAGCCCCTGCTGTGCTGCCAGCCGTCCCAGACAGCGACAGTCCCGGCGCTGCTGCCGCGCAGGGAGGCAGGGAAGGGAGAGCCTGGGTGCTCACAGCTCCCAACAAACAGCGTCGCCCCGGGACACCAGCAGTGCCTCCAAGGACTCCCCGTTCCAGGCGCGGTGTTTGTGCCCCTGGCAGCGCCTCCCGCCCGCAGCATCTCCCACATCTGCTTTTGCTCAGAGCCCGCTGCCAGCTCGGGCCGCAGCCTGGGCAGGGCCGGCCCCTCCTGGAGCAGCCTGACTGCCCCGGCCCAGCCTGGAGCGGGTCTGTGCTCAGCACGGTGTCATTG
Source organism: Agelaius phoeniceus (assembly GCF_051311805.1). Taxonomy (NCBI): domain Eukaryota; kingdom Metazoa; phylum Chordata; class Aves; order Passeriformes; family Icteridae; genus Agelaius; species Agelaius phoeniceus. The sequence goes on from NC_135283.1 coordinate 656,511, forward strand.
TCACCGCAATGTGACCCAGTGGCAGCAGAGCGGGGCTGAGCCCCGGGCCCAGGTGAGGCTGCCCAGGGCTGCGGGCTCCGGCGGCGCCCTGGCGGTGCCTGCACAGCGAGATCTGTTTGCAGGCTGGCACAGCCCAGGGCTGGCACCCGGGACACGGCAGGGCTGAGGGGACACGGCAGGGACACAGCAGGGCTCTGAGGACACGGCAGGGCTGAGGGGACACAGCAGGGACACGGCAGGGCTGGCACAGCCCAGGGCTGGCACCCGGGACACGGCGGGGCTGAGGGGACACGGCAGGGACACAGCAGGGCTCTGAGGACACGGCAGGGCTGAGGGGACACAGCAGGGACACGGCAGGGCTGGCACCCGGGACACGGCAGGGCTGAGGGGACACGGCAGGGACACGGCAGGGACACAGCAGGGACACGGCAGGGCTCTGAGGACACGGCAGGGACACGGCAGGGCTCTGAGGACACGGCAGGGCTGAGGGGACACAGCAGGGACACGGCAGGGCTGAGGGGACACGGCAGGGACACGGCAGGGACACGGCAGAGCTGAGGGGACACGGCAGGGACACGGCAGGGCTCTGAGGACACGGCAGGGCTGAGGGGACACAGCAGGGACACGGCAGGGCTGAGGGGACACGGCAGAGCTGAGGGGACACGGCAGGGACACGGCAGGGCTCTGAGGACACGGCAGGGACACAGCAGGGCTCTGAGGACACGGCAGGGCTGAGGGGACACGGCAGGGACACAGCAGGGCTCTGAGGACACAGCAGGGCTGAGGGGACACGGCAGGGACACGGCAGGGCTCTGAGGACACGGCAGGGACACGGCAGGGCTCTGAGGACACGGCAGACCCGGCCCGAACACGGAGAGGAGCGCTGCTCCCCGTGGGATGTGGGGCAGGGCAGGATGAGCTCCCAGCTGTACCCAGAGCAGGGTTTGAGGTACCCAGCTTTGCTGGAGGAGTGGTTTGGGCAAGAAAATCCTTCTGGAGGGAGTGTGGGAACTGCAGCTGACTCTGCATCACTTCCCATTCCTTTTGCACGAGGAAAAGCCTTAGGTACCGCTCTGTACCTGGGGCCCAGGTTTAAAAACAACCTCCTTCCTTCCTGAGCGGACAGAAAGGCAGGAGGAGGCAGCGAGGGCTGTCGGCGTCCCTCGGGCCAGCTCCTCTCGCTGCGCTGGTGCCAAACGCTGCATCCCTTCCCCAGCCCCGCCCTGAGCCGCCCCGAGGGAGAGCAGGACGGCTCCGAGAGCAGCAGCAGCGGTGGGAACACCCTCGTTCCCCTGCCCTGCTGTGCACCAGGGACATGGACACACGGCCATCGGGCAGGCGGGCAGGCCCGGGCACACACGGGATGCTGTTTGTCCCTGGGTCACACACGGACGCTGCCCATCCCTGCTGGGGTCACACACGTGGGACACTGTTTGTCCCTGCCGGGGTCACACACGTGGGACACTGTTTGTCCCTGGGTCACACACGGACACTGCCCATCCCTGCCACGGTCACACACGTGGGACGCTGTTTGTCCCTGCCAGGGTCACACACGGGACTCTGTGTCCCTGCCAGGGTCACAGTTAGCACCTTCAAGAGCCCAGGGGAAGGTCTGGGGTCAGTAGAGCATTGTCCCGTGCCTGTCCCCCTGTCCTGATGCCACCTCTGTCTGTCCCTCCTCAGCAGGAGTTTCCCAGTGTGCAGGAGCTGTGACAGGGGCAGCAGCTGCCTCTGTCCCGTTTGCCATGCAAATTCCAGAGGGAAGAGGCTCAGGAGCTGCCTCTGTCCCATTTGCCATGCAAATTCCAGAGGGAAGAGGCTCAGGAGCTGCCTCTGTGCCCTGCTTGCCATGCAAATTCCAGAGGGAAGAGGCTCAGGAGCTGCCTCTGTCCCGTTTGCCATGCAAATTCCAGAGGGAAGAGGCTCGGGCAGGGCTGGGCTGGCCCCACACTTTGCACAGGACAGAAGGAGGGGGCTGAGCTCTGGCTTTGCTGCATCCCTCCCTTGTTCCCAGGGATTTGCACTCCTCCCCTCCCCGCTGGGCACTGCAGGCCCCAAACCTTCACCATCCCCTATTTGTCCCCAGAACTGGGCTCTGTCCCCCTGCACAGAGAATGGGGAGGCCAGAGAGCTCCTCGGCCACTGCCCACAGCACACACCCAGCACCTGCTCATTGCCACCAAACCCAAAAATCCAGTGCATTGAAGGGGACCCTTCAGCCTCACCCCAGCCCTTCCCCTCCTGCCTTTCCAGCTCTGTCAGAGCACCCTGAACCCTCTTCCTGCTGTGGGGCCCCATCCTCGTGGCAGCCCATGGAAGGGGCACCAAGAGCTTGGTTCCCCACATTTTCTGATGTCATTAAACACCAAAACACAGCAGACAGAAACCCTCAGAGCAGCACAGGGAACTGCCAAATTCCCCCAGATAACATCAGCTCCTGGCCACAGAGAGAGGAAGAGCAAGGTGTGACCCTGCTCACACAAAGCCTTCAGTCAGAGGACTGGGGGAAAAAGGGAAGAACCAAACTGAGGCAGAGAAAGAATCTCTTGTGTGGCAGGCGAGGGACAAAGCAGCCCTTTGTCCCTGTGGGCTGGGGCTGTGCTCTGGGATTTACAGGTATTTTGGAGCCCTACCTGGTCACTTGAGTGCATGGGTGGGGTGCAGGGAGGTTGGGAAGCAGCTGGAATCTTCCTCACATGGAAAAACTCTGTCTCCTGAAGGGATCTCCTGATACCCCGAGGGATGGAGCCCCTCTGGAGCCAGCCTGGGACACCTGGGGATGCTCACCTGGAGAGGAGAAGCTCCAGGGAGAGCTCAGAGCCCCTGCCAGGGCCTGAAGGGGCTCCAGGAGAGCTGCAGAGGGACTGGGGACAAGGGAAGGAGGGACAGGACACAGGGAATGGCTCCCACTGCCAGAGGGCAGGGCTGGATGGGATCTTGGGAATCAGGGATTGTTCCCTGGCAGGGTGGGCAGGCCCTGGCACAGGTGCCCAGAGCAGCTGGGGCTGTGGCAGGGGGGCAGCGAGCAGGGCCAGCGGGGCCAGGGCTATTCCTCCAGCCCCAATCCCAGCCCCAGCCCCAATCCCAGCCCCGGGAGATTTCCATACACTTGGAAGGGAACAGGTCACAAACCAAACACTTCTGATGCTGTGGCTCTATTTTCTACCCTGGCCTTCAGCCCAGTTCTATTTCTAGTCCAGCTCCAGCAAATATAGAAGATGAGGGGATCTGGGGAGAGGGAAAGCCAAGCTGGCAGTGTGGTGGCATTGAGGTTGCCTTTTTCATTTCTCTAAACTGAGTCATCTCCAATACTTCTCTCTCTCTCTTTTTTTTTTTTTTCCTTTGGTTTTTTTTTTTTTTTGGTTTGGTTTTTTTTTTTTTTGTCTTGAAAAAAATCATACTAAGGGGATAAAGAGATGTTAATAATAAACCATGGAGTGTTCAAGTCTGGGCAGCACCTCAGGCTGTCCTGTGAGGGTGGAAAACACCATTTAACTGATAAAGACTGTGCAGGTTCTGCCTGCAGGTTAATCCCAGGTCACCCACCTGAGCAGGACACTTTGGAGCACCTGAAGGAAAAATCCTGGTGCTGTGGTGGGTCCTGGAATTGTCTCTGCCAATGACTCTCAGCCTTTTCCTGCTCCCAGGTCAGCTCCTCTGGGGAGTTTTGGAGCCTCCTCCTGTGCCTCCCACCCACCCAGGAATTCCTTGACCCAAATACTGCTCCTGTACTGGAAATAAATCAACTTTTAATATTTTACAATTACTTTAAAAGTTCTCTGCACAGTATTTTACAGATCAGCACAGACTTTACACAGATTTGCTGAGGCTACACAAATGTACAGAAACCACCCCTAAGAGCCCTGGAACTCTGTCATTTCCAGAAAGCATCAGAGGCCAGAACCTTCACCAGGATTGGGAGTCCCTGGAGTCTGGGCTTGGTTTTCTGGATGGGATGGGAAGACACACCTGACCCCTCTCCTTGGAGCCCCCAGGAGCTCTGGCCCCTTCCCTGGCAGCCTGAACCCCAGGTGATGCTGCTGCTGTGCCACCAGGCCTGGGGACAGCGCCAGGAGCTCACCAGCTCCTGCTTCCTACAGGATCCCCCTGCACTGAGCCCACTGTGGCTGAGCCCTGCAGCCCCCGGCAGTGCCAGAGCTCCCTTGCAGACACATCCAGGGAGCACAACACTGGGATCAGCTCCTTGGGGCCTGCAGCAGCCCTTGTGCTGCCAGCACTGCTACAATCCCCAAAAACCACCCAGAAACAGCCCGAGGCTTTTCCACTCTTATTTCACAGAATCACAGAATTTCTAGGTTGGAAGAGATCTTCAAGATCATCGAGTCCAACCCATGTTCTAACACCTCAACTAGATCATGGCACCAAGTGCCACATCCAGTCTTTTTTTAAACACATCAAGGGATGGTGACTCCACCGCCTCCCTGGGTAGATGATTCCAGTATTTGACCCCTCTTTCTGTGAAAAACTTCCTCCTTAATTCCAGCCTGTATCTCCCTTGGCACAGCTCGAGACTGTGTCCTCTTGTTCTGTCTGTTGTTGCCCGGAGAAAGAGACCGACCCCCAGCTCAGAACAGTCACCCTTCAGGACGCTGAAGAGAGTGATAAGGTCACCTCTGAGTCTCCTTTTCTCCAGGCTGAACAACCCCAGCTCCCTCAGTTGTTCTTCACACTGCTTGTGTTCCAAGCCCCTCAGCAGCCTCGTTGCTCTCCTTTGGACACGCTCAGGCATCTCAACATCCCTCCTAAACTGAGGGGCCCAGAAGCCTTAAAAATAGAAAAATTAAAAATAAAAATTAGGTACAAAATAAAATTAAAAAGATAAAATAAAAACCTTTAAAAATAGAAAAATTTAATAAATAAAACAAAAAAAAATTAAAAAATAAAATAAAGCTTTAAAAATAGGAAAATTAAAAATAAATATTAATTAAAAAAATAAAATTAATAAAAAAAAAGAAGCTTTAAAAATAGAAAAATTTTAAAAATTAAATAAAACGTAAAATTTAAAAAATAAAATAAAGATTTAAAATAGAACAATTAAAAATAAAAATTAAGTAAAAATAAAATTAATAAAATAAAATGAAAAGCTTAAAAATAGGAAAAATTAAAAAATTAAATAAAAAATAAAATTAAAAAATAAAATAAATCTTTAAAAATAAAAAAATTAAAAATAAAAAAATTAAAAAAAATTAAATAAAAATAAAATTAATAAAATAAAAAGCTTTAAAAATAGAAAAATTAAAAAAAATTAATAAAAATAAAATAAAAAATTAAAATAAAAAGCATTAAAAATAAAAAATAAAATTAAAAATTAAGTAAGAAATAAAATAAATAAAATAAAAAGCAAAAAAATAGAAAAATTAAAATATTAAATAAAAAATTAAAAAATAAAATAAAGCTTTAAAAATAAAAAAATTAAAAATAAAAATTAAATAAAAAATAAAATGAAAAAATTAAAATAAAAAGCTTCAAAAAAAGAAAAATTAAAAATATGAATTAAATTTAAAAATTAATAAAATAAAATGAAAAGATTTAAAAATCAAAAAAGTAAAAATGAAAATTAAATAAAAATAAAATTAAAAAATAAAATGAAAAGTTTTAAAAATAGCAAAATTAAAAATGAAAATTAAATAAAAAATATAATTTAAAAAATAAAATAAAAAACTTTAGAAACAGAAAAAATTAAAAATGAAAATTAAGTAAAAAATAAAATTAATGAAATAAAATAAAAAGCTTAAAAAATAGAAAAATTAAAAAATTAAATAAAAAATAAAATTAAAAAAAAGACTTTTAAAATAGAAAAATTAAAAATAAAAATTAAGTAAAAAATAAAATTAATAAAATGAGTAGCTTAAAAAAAAGAAAAATTAAAAATGAAAATTAAATAAAAAATAAAATTAAAAAGTAAAATAAAAAGCTTTAAAAATAGAAAAAATAAAAATAAAAATTAAGTAAAAAAATTAATAAAATAAAATAAAAAGCTTTAAAACTAGAAAAATAAAAAAATAAAATTTAATAAAAAAAATTTAAAAAAATTAAAAATTAATGAAGACCAAAAAAAAAAACCGTAAAGTGCTGTAAAGTACCTTAAAAGTCCCATAAAAGGTAGTGCCGTAATGAACGACTGTCGTAAAAGGTGCAGTAAAGCGCTACTGTCGTAAAAGCTGCCGTAAAGCAGAACTGTCGTAAAAGGTGCCGTAAAGCGCGCCTGTCGTAAAAGGTGCCGTAAAGCAGAACTGTCGTAAGAGCTGTCGTAAAGCGCGACTGTCGTAAAAGCTGCCGTAAAGCGCGACTGTCGTAAAAGCTGCCGTAAAGCGCGACTGTCGCAAAACTGCCGTAAAGCGCGACTGTCGTAAAAGGTGCCGTAAAGCGCGACTGTCGTAAAAGCTGCCGTAAAGCGCGACTGTCGCAAAACTGCCGTAAAGCGCGACTGTCGTAAAAGGTGCCGTAAAGCGCGACTGTCGTAAAAGCTGCCGTAAAGCGCGACTGTCGTAAAAGCTGCCGTAAAGCAGAACTGTCGTAAAAGGTGCCGTAAAGCAGAACTGTCGTAAAAGCTGCCGTAAAGCGCGACTGTCGCAAAACTGCCGTAAAGCGCGACTGTCGTAAAAGGTGCCGTAAAGCGCGACTGTCGCAAAACTGCCGTAAAGCGCGACTGTCGTAAAAGGTGCCGTAAAGCAGAACTGTCGTAAAAGGTGCCGTAAAGCAGAACTGTCGTAAAAGCTGCCGTAAAGCGCGACTGTCGTAAAAGCTGCCGTAAAGCGCGACTGTCGTAAAAGCTGCCGTAAAGCGCGACTGTCGTAAAAGGTGCCGTAAAGCGCGACTGTCGTAAAAGGTGCCGTAAAGCGTGACTGTCGTAAAAGGTGCCGTAAAGCGCGACTGTCGCAAAAGGTGCCGTAAAGCGCGACTGTCGTAAAAGCTGCCGTAAAGCGCGACTGTCGTAAAAGCTGCCGTAAAGCGCGACTGTCGCAAAACTGCCGTAAAGCGCGACTGTCGTAAAAGCTGCCGTAAAGCGCGACTGTCGCAAAACTGCCGTAAAGCGCGACTGTCGTAAAAGGTGCCGTAAAGCGCGACTGTCGTAAAAGCTGCCGTAAAGCGCGACTGTCGTAAAAGCTGCCGTAAAGCGCGACTGTCGCAAAACTGCCGTAAAGCGCGACTGTCGTAAAGGGTGCCGTAAAGCGCGACTGTCGTAAAAGGTGCCGTAAAGCGCGACTGCCGTAAAGCGCGACTGTCGCAAAACTGCCGTAAAGCGCGACTGTCGTAAAAGGTGCCGTAAAGCGCGACTGTCGCAAAAGGTGCCGTAAAGCGCGACTGTCGCAAAAGGTGCCGTAAAGCGCGACTGTCGTAAAAGCTGCCGTAAAGCGCGACTGTCGCAAAAGCTGTTGTAAAGCACTTTAATAGTATCTCCCTCGGAGATTTGGCTGCCGTGGGGCTGGTCCTGGCTTGCTGGGCGCTGGTTGAGCTCTTTGCCACAAGGGGGCGCCCGCAGCTGCTGCCGTGCCGAGCTCTGCTCCTGCCGGGACTCCGCCCCCTGCTGCCGCGAGTCTCCAACGGGACACGCCCCCCACCTGCCCATCGGACCCCACGGCTCCGGTACCGCAGTCTCGCTGATCCCTGCCGCCCCTCCCCCCGCCCTCGCGGTCCCGCCACCCTTCTGGACCTCGTGGCCCCTCCCACCGCTCCCGCCATCCCCACCTTTGCCATCCCGTCGGTCCCAGCTGTCCCGGCTACCGCGGCCCCGCCCCCTAATCCCGCCTCTCCGAGCCCGCCCACCGGCGTCACCGCAGCCCCGCCCCCTCCTGCCCCCACGGGTCCCGCCACTTCCCCCCCCCCCATTACCCGCGAGTGCGGCCGCTCCTGCCGCCCCCCACGTCCCCCGCGCCCCCTTTGCCGACACAGCGGGGCCGGCGGCAGCCCGGTCCTGTCGCTGCTGCGTCTTTGCCGTTCCCTGCGGCTCCTGGCTCTGCGGAGCCGAGTGCGCCTGAAGCGGCCGCGCTGCGCCCCCAGCGCCCCCTGTGCGTGCTGCCGCGGGAGCCCGCCCCCCCCCGCCCTGGCGTTCCAAGCGCACGCAGCGCACCCCGAGCTGCCCACGGGCCCCGCCGCAGGGCAAACACCACGGCAGACCCCGTCCCTGCCGGCGCTTCAGCGCCATCCCCCGGTCCCGGCACGGCACCGCTTGCGCTGGGACCGGGGCGCCCCAGCCCGCACAGCCCCCCCGTGCCGGCGCCGCGGCGCCTACACCGGGGTCTGCAGCCTCTGCCGTGCCGGCCGCCGCTCCAGCCCCGCCTCTGCCGTGCCGGCCGCCGCTCCAGCCCCGCCTCTGCCGTGCCTGCCGCCGCTCCAGCCCCGCCTCCCGTCAGCGCCGCCCATGCCGCCCCCCCCCGCCCCCGCAGCAGACTCCCGCCGCCTCCACGCCGCTCCTCCCACCTCCCGCCACCCCAGGATCATCTCCCGCTGACGAGGGGCCGCTCCGCCGCCGCCCGTGGGGCCGAGCCGCGCCTTCCGCACCGCGGCCCCCCCGCTTCAGAGCTGCTGGATGGCGCGGCTCCGCCGCTGCATGGCTGGCCGAGCCGTGCCTTCCCCACCGCGGCCCCCCGCTTCAGAGCTGCTGGATGGCGCGGCTCCGCCGCCTCCTGCAACCACGGGCGTCCCGGCATTCCCTTCCACAGCCGCAGCCCCGTTCCCGCGGCTCCGCCGCCTCCCGCACCCCCCCCGGCCCGCCGCCGGCATCAGGGCTGTCCCCACGTTGCCATAGTGACGCACCGCACGCATGCGCAGTTGCTACAACTCCCGCACCAGCGATATCACTCCGCGCCGGCTCATCCAACCACAGCGCCGCTTCCGGGATCAGCTGCACGCATGCGCAGTTCCATCTCCACGGCCCTGCCACCACCTGCCGCTGCTTTCGCCGCAGCTTTGGCACAGCCCGGTCCCGGTTCCGAGCCGCTGCGTGCCGCTGTCCGGCCACAGCCGGCATCCCTGTGCCCTGGCACGCCGCTTCCACCGCCACCGGGTCTATACACGGCACCAGAGCAGCGCCTTGTATGTATCCTTCCGTACCTGGTCACTTCAGTGCATGGGTGGGGTGCAGGGAGGTTGGGAAGCAGCTGGAATCTTCCTCACATGGAAAAACTCTGTCTCCTGAAGGGATCTCCTGATACCCCGAGGGATGGAGCCCCTCTGGAGCCAGCCTGGGACACCTGGGGGTGCTCACCTGGAGAGGAGAAGCTCCAGGGAGAGCTCAGAGCCCCTGCCAGGGCCTGAAGGGGCTCCAGGAGAGCTGCAGAGGGACTGGGGACAAGGGAAGGAGGGACAGGACACAGGGAATGGCTCCCACTGCCAGAGGGCAGGGCTGGATGGGATCTTGGGAATCAGGGATTGTTCCCTGGCAGGGTGGGCAGGCCCTGGCACAGGTGCCCAGAGCGGCTGGGGCTGTGGCAGGGGGGCAGCGAGCAGGGCCAGCGGGGCCAGGGCTATTCCTCCAGCCCCAGTCCCAGCCCCAGCCCCAATCCCAGCCCCGGGAGATTTCCATACACTTGGAAGGGAACAGGTCACAAACCAAACACTTCTGATGCTGTGGCTCTATTTTCTACCCTGGCCTTCAGCCCAGTTCTATTTCTAGTCCAGCTCCAGCAAATATAGAAGATGAGGGGATCTGGGGAGAGGGAAAGCCAAGCTGGCAGTGTGGTGGCATTGAGGTTGCCTTTTTCATTTCTCTAAACTGAGTCATCTCCAATACTTCTCTCTCTCTCTTTTTTTTTTTTTCTCCTTTGTTTTTTTTTTTGTTTTGTTTTGTTTGTTTGTTTTTTTGTCTTGAAAAAAATCATACTAAGGGGATAAAGAGATGTTAATAATAAACCATGGAGTGTTCAAGTCCGGGCAGCACCTCAGGCTGTCCTGTGAGGGTGGGAAACACCATTTAACTGATAAAGACTGTGCAGGTTCTACCTGCAGGTTAATCCCAGGTCACCCACCTGAGCAGGACACTTTGGAGCACCTGAAGGAAAAATCCTGGTGCTGTGGTGGGTCCTGGAATTGTCTCTGCCAATGACTCTCAGCCTTTTCCTGCTCCCAGGTCAGCTCCTCTGGGGAGTTTTGGAGCCTCCTCCTGTGCCTCCCACCCACCCAGGAATTCCTTGACCCAAATACTGCTCCTGTACTGGAAATAAATCAACTTTTAATATTTTACAATTACTTTAAAAGTTCTCTGCACAGTATTTTACAGATCAGCACAGACTTTACACAGATTTGCTGAGGCTACACAAATGTACAGAAACCACCCCTAAGAGCCCTGGAATTCTCTCATTTCCAGAAAGCATCAGAGGTCAGAACCTTCACCAGGATTGGGAGTCCCTGGAGTCTGGGCTTGGTTTTCTGGATGGGATGGGAATTCTCTTCTCCAGGGCTGCTGGAGGGCCAGCTGAACCCAGAGGGATTTGTGTCCTGGCATGGATCCATGGCACGGAATTGGCCAGGGATGCCAATGAGCAGCATTTGACAGGACAAGGCGCTGGTTCAAAGGCCTGAACAAGAACAACCCCCTGCCAAATTCCAGCCCCACTGCAGAGAACACATCTCAGACCTGCCTGGGGAGGCAAAGGCAGAGAGAAAACCCTTTGGGGACCTCAGTGCTCAGGCCTGGGCCCAGGCTAAGCCATCCCCAGCAATGGAGCAGAAGGTGGCCAGCAGCCAGCAGAGCTGGGAGCAGAGCCAGGGCACAGGAGGGGTCCCAGCAGGGCTGGAGGAGTCCAGCAGACACACCTGACCCCTCTCCTTGGAGCCCCCAGGAGCTCGGGCCCCTTCCCTGGCAGCCTGAACCCCAGGTGATGCTGCTGCTGTGCCACCAGGCCTGGGGACAGCGCCAGGAGCTCACCAGCTCCTGCTTCCTGCAGGATCCCCCTGCACTGAGCCCACTGTGGCTGAGCCCTGCAGCCCCCAGCAGTGCCAGAGCTCCCTTGCAGACACATCCAGGGAGCACAACACTGGGATCAGCTCCTTGGGGCCTGCAGCAGCCCTTGTGCTGCCAGCACTGCTACAATCCCCAAAAACCACCCAGAAACAGCCCGAGGCTTTTCCACTCTTATTTCTTCACTCATAGGGTCAGGTTACCCCTAAATATCCTCAAATATTGCACCTTTCTGTACCTACAGCCTCACTGTAGAGAGGGGGAAGAGGTTTTGGGGGAGGATCTCAAATCCTGCTGTCCCTTGCAGCCGTCACTCGGTGGGTTTGGAGCTGGGTCTCCCCCTCCAGCAAAGATCACTCTGCAGTGGCCCTAAGGCAATCCTGGTGCTTTCCCCAGTCCTTCCCTCCCTGCAGGCAGTCCAGCACAGATCCTGATGGATTTCCAGCAGCTGCTGAGGGTTCAGCCCTGGGCTGGCTCTGGCACACAGGGCTGGGAGCAGGATGCACGATCAGGGGCTGGACTGGGAGTGCAGCTCAGTGCTGCGACCCTGCAGGAACTGGGAATTCCTCTCCTGGGTGCACAGGAAATACACGGATCCACCAGCAGCTGTGCTTGCCCTGGCCTGGTGCACTCAGTTCCCTGTGACACAGCCAGCCCACACTGCAGGATCCCTGCTCTGCTTCCCTGCAGGACACCCCACCTCCAGAGGGGAAGGGAAACCTTGAGAAACCTGTCCCCATCCCAGAAAACTGTCCTGAGCATCCTCGCCGTGTGACAGGTGAAACACCACCGGGACTGGGCTTATTTCACCAATAGCAGGGCTCTGTAATTGCCCTGCACTGACAGACACCCGACACCACTGAGCCGAGGACATTCCTATCCCCAGATATCCCCATGAGCTCACCCTTCCCCACCTGGCAGGGAATATCCCTGTCCTTGCCTTGCCCTCCCACCAGGTGCTGGATCTGCTGACCCCCAGGAACCTTCTGAGGAGGGACACCAGAGCACAAGGATCCCATTTCCCTGAGCCTGGAGCAGCAGCTCAGCCCCCACAGCGACACCACGGTGACTCTGCAGCTGCAGGAGCTCGGGGACGAGCTGGGCTGGGTGTCCTCTTCCTTCTCCTGAGCCTGGACTGGTGTGGCACAGTCTGCTCTGCAGGGACACGGCTCCTCTAGGGCAGTGCCCCGCTGAAGGTGGCAATGGGCAAACACAGCAGGGACTGGAACTCGGAGGGGTCCTGCGGAGCCACGGGGGAGCCTCTCGCTGCCAGGGGGTCACAGTCCCTGGGCTTGTAGCACACGGAGATCTCACACCTGCAGGGGAACAGCAGGAAACAGCCCCTGAGTCAGGTGGGGGCTGAGAACCCTCAGGGGTAGTGGGAATGGAAACGGGGCTGAGAACTGAGCAGGAATGGGGCTGAGAACTGAGCAGGAACGGGGCTGAGAACTGAGCAGGAACAGGGCTGAGAACTGAGCAAGAATGGGGCTGAGAGCCCAGGGGGAACGGGGCTGAGAACTGAGCAGGAATGGAGCTGAGAACTGAGCAGGAATGGGGCTGAGAACTGAGCAGGAATGGGGCTGAGAGCCCAGCAGGAATGGGAATGGGGCCGAGAACTGAGCAAGAATGGGGCTGAGAGCCCAGTGGGAATGGGAACCCAGGAGGAACAGGGCTGAGAACCCTCAAGGGCAGTGGGAATGGGACTGAGAACCCAGCAGGAATGGGAATGGGGCTCAGAGCCCAGGGGGAACAGGAACAGGGCTGAGTGAGAGCCCAGGGGGAACAGGAACGGGGCTGAGCGAGAGCCCAGCAGGAATGGGAACGGGGCTGAGAGCCCAGGGGGAACAGGAATGGGGCTGAGAGCCCAGCAGGAATGGGAACGGGGCTGAGAGCCCAGGGGGAACAGGAACGGGGCTGAGAGCCCAGCAGGAATGGGAACGGGGCTGAGAGCCCAGCAGGAATGGGAACAGGGCTGAGAGCCCAGCAGGAATGGGAACGGGGCTGAGAGCCCAGCAGGAATGGGAACGGGGCTGAGAGCCCAGCAGGAATGGGAACGGGGCTGAGAGCCCAGGGGGAACAGGAACGGGGCTGAGAGCCCAGCAGGAATGGGAACAGGGCTGAGTGAGAGCCCAGTAGGAATGGGAACGGGGCTGAGAGCCCAGGGGGAACAGGAACGGGGCTGAGAGCCCAGCAGGAATGGGAACGGGGCTGAGAGCCCAGCAGGAATGGGAACGGGGCTGAGAGCCCAGGGGGAACAGGAACGGGGCTGAGAGCCCAGCAGGAATGGGAACAGGGCTGAGAGCCCAGCAGGAATGGGAACAGGGCTGAGTGAGAGCCCAGGGGGAACAGGAACGGGGCTGAGAGCCCAGGGGGAACAGGAACGGGGCTGAGAGCCCAGGGGGAACAGGAACGGGGCTGAGTGAGAGCCCAGGGCGAACAGCGCTGCTGGTGTCTGAGCAGGAGCCTCCATCCCAGCTGGGCTCAGAGCCCGGGGCTCCCATGGGTGGGTCAGGCTGCCCCGTGCCAGCAGCTCTGGCTGCAGCTCCCACCTGGTTACACTCTGCAGGATCTTCTGCTCGTCCTGGTCCAGGCACACGGCGAAGGAGGACTGGACCCCGATGATCTGGACCTTGTCCACTTTGATCTGGGACACGCTGATCTGCTGAGAGCAAAGGCTGGGGTGAGGGAGCTGCTGCCTCAGCGCCTTCCCTGGGCTGGGCAGGGCAGCTGGGGGCAGCAGCAAAGGGATGCCCCGAGAGCTGCTCCCTCCAGCCCTGCTCCCCTCCCATCCTCCCCAGATGTAAAAGCTCCAGGGTTGCAGTTACCTGATTGAAACTCTTCTTGGATTTGGAGTTCTGCCTCTTGACCACCTCGGTCATGGTTAGGTTGAGACATTCTGTCTTGGAGGCTGCAACAGAAGGAGGCTGCCATGGCCTGGGTCTCTGCTGGGACCCAGGAAGTCCCTGCACCTCCCAGAGCATCCCAGAACTGGAGCTCCAGCAGGATCCCAGAGCTGGGGGAATGCAGAGCAGTCCCAGCTTTCCTCCCCTCCTGCTGAATGTGCTCTGCAATTCCAGCTGCTTTCCAAACACAGCGGGACAGAACATTGAGCCCCCCTGGGCTGCAGACAGGAGGAAATCCATCGCCCATTGCCATGAGGAAAGACCTCCCCAATGGGCGACTCTCCCCCTGTGGCCTCTCCTGAGCCCACCCAGAAACAAATCAGAAGTTATGAGAAAGATTCTTCTTTTGAATGTGGATGAAAATATTTAGATGTAATACAGAAGTCCAAGTTTTAATATCTTCAGTTAGACATCTATATTTTAATATATTTATGCTATAAGGCAATTTTATGAGTACCTAACTCTTGTTATTTCTTCTTGAAATAATTTAAGTGCCTTTAGGATTTTTGAATGCATTAGAAATGTTCTTAAAGCAAATATTTCAGTCTAGGTGTAGTTTAAACAATTGCAACTGTATTTCTGTTACTTTAACAAGCTGCTCAAGGTGGGCAGGGGCAGCTGCTCCGGGTGGGCTGCAGCAGCTCCTGGTGCCTGGGATGACAGTGACATCCCGTGGCCAAAGTGCGGAACGGGAGAGCCACGGGGCCAGGGGGATCGGGTTCCTCTTGGAGTGATGGAGATTCACAGAGAGGAGCTGAGGGCGCCCCTGATGCCAGCCCTGAACGAGAGCAGGAACATCCAACTCAGCCTTTAGAGGGGGTGACAAACCCATTGCTGATGCTTTCCTCCCAGCACTGGCTCCAGGATGGGCAGGGGCAGGAGGGACAGTGGGGAGCTCCATGGAGCATCAGGGATGTCTCCTGGTTGGTGCAACACCCCGATTATCCTGCTGACAAACACCTGCCGGGCACAGGCACACGAGGAAAAAGGACCTGAACCCCCTCAGCTGTCTCAGAACTGGATGTGTCTGAGGGCCAAACCAGCAGCTCTTAAACAAGAGCAAACCAAAAGCACCACGGAGCCAGAGCCTTGGAGCTTTTGAAAGGCTCAGAGCCTGATTAACTGGAAACCTGATTCGAACAAAGGCTCTGAGGCCAGGCCGGGTGGCTGGGAGCTGTGGCTGAGCTGCAGGAAGGGAAGCAGGCTCAGGAAGGGTGTGCTGAGGGCACATGTGAGGCAGCTGCTCTGGATGCAGGACCAGCACCTGGCCCTGGTCCTGCTTCACCTGCAGAGTTTCACCTGCTGTTCCTCCTTGCTAAGCAAGTGCTGCCCAGTGACAGCCTGTGCCTGAGCCATCCCAGCCCCATCCCTAGGGGATGCTCTTCCAGCTGGAGGCTTTGGGACAGTGGCACAGGACATGTCCTTTGTCCCCGACGTGGTGCTGAGGACTGGCACACACCCAGCACTACAGCACAGCTGAGGGAACATCAGGGACTCCCAGGTGTCTCCTGCATTCTCACCTCCCTCATTTTCCAGCCAGGGGATCCACAGGGTTCCCTGCCCCCCCAGTGCCCCCCGCCTCCCCTGGCACTGCCACCCCGTACCCACCGAGCTCCTCGTGCCTCCTGCAGGCCTTGCTGAGGTTGACAGACGTGCAGACCTTCTCCACGTCATTCCAGTGACTCCTGCCACTGGCAGCTGTCTGCAGGGAGCAGCCAGAGCCCAGCAGAGAGAAGCACACAACCATTCAGCTTGGAAAAGGCCTTTCAGGTCACATCCAACCCTAAATCTAACCCTACCAAATCCTTAAGCACCGACCCCACATCTTTTAAACATCCCCAGGGATGGTGACTCCACCACTGCCCTGCACAGCTGTGCCAGGGCTGGAAAGTCCTTTCAGTGAAGGAATAATCCCTAATATCCAATCTAAACTCCCTGTGGCCCAGCCAGAGGCTGTTCCCCCTCCTCCTGTCCCTGTTGTCTGGAGCAGAGCCTGACACCCCCTCCCCGGCTGTGCCCTCCTCTCAGGAGCTGTGCAGAGCCACAGGGTCACCCCTGAGCCTCCTTTTCTCCAGGCTGAGCCCCTTCCCAGCTCCCTCAGCCCCTCCTGGTGCTCCAGCCCCTTCCCCAGCCCCATTCCCTTCCTGGGCACGCTCCAGCCCCTCCATGTCCTTGCCATGAGTGTCCCAGAGCTGTCCCCAGCTCTGGAGGTGCCCCAGCAGTGCCAGCACTGACCTTGCTGTATGCAATCTGTAGTGTCAGTGGGATTGCTTCCCTGTCTCCATCTATTCCCAGCCTTTTGCTGCCTGGACCTGCAGGGAACAAGGAGCAAACATCACACAGGGCATTGGCACAGCAGCACACCCAGGGCGTCAGGTTGGGGAAAAGGGCTTGCTGAGCACAGCTGTGGGCCAAAAGGGCAAAACTGAGAAAAGGAGGCTTAAAAGCTGCAGAAAGCAAAGAATCCAGGGAGGAATTACAACACAAAACCACTCAGCAGAACTGAAAGTGGCTCTGGCTGAGCCGGTGCAGAGGGGTCAGAGCTCAGGGAAAACACAGAGCAGCAAAGGCCACAGTGCTCCCCCTGCTCCTGTTTGCTCAGGCAGGTTTCTGCCCACGTTACTTCAGCCTGAAACGCTGGGCTGACACTTCCTAACTGTTCTTTTCCCCCTGGATAAGTTTCTGCAGCTGTGAAGCAGTGCCAGACAAGCCAAGGGCAAACATGGGATTCAGCACTGGGGGTGTTTCATGGCTTGGGGCTAAGAGCTCTTTGCCCCAGCCTGGTTTTGGGGGAGCAGGGGGGTCACACTGCATAGGGGGGAATTTCATGGGCTCTGCTGTGAAGGACAAGCAGAGCTCCCACCAAAGCAGCTGGTTAAAGCCCCGAGGAACGCGTTCGGGTGCAGTGCTGGGGCTGGCCATGAGGTGTCTGTGTGAGCTGCGCTTCAGCAGCGCATCCCGGGCTGGGTGCCCGAGGAACTGCAGCCAGATGTCCCTGCCGCTGCTTCTGCTCCCTTAACAGCACTAACGTTACAAATTTGTGACATAAAAGCACGAAAAACGACACCCGGAAGGCTCCAAGCACACACACACAAATCTGGCTTCGCCCAGGAAAACAAGGAGATGAAAAGAGGGATTTTATCAGTGACACTTCTGGACAGAGCACAGAGAGCAAGCATAACAAGGAGAGATAAAGACTGCATTTGGCAGGTGCTGATGAGAGGAAGGAAACGGGCTTGGAGGTGTTTTATTGTAAATCCATTCTAGAGTTCAGAGCAGCAGAAACAATCAGGCATTGCCATGGTTTCACTCCTGAAGGGAATACAAAACTGGGATGTTTCCCTCCCAGACCAGTGAAAAGCTGTCTGGATCCTTGCTCAGCCTGGTTCAGACACCTCCTGCAGCCCAGGCTTCCCTTCCTTTCCCTTCCCTTCCCTTCCCTTCCCCTCCCTTCCCTGGTTTCAGCCCCCAGTGCAGCTGGGGGTGCAGGAGCAGTTACAGACCTGAGGCCTTGATGGCCCTGGTGGCTGCTGAGTGCCCCAGCTCCAGGGAGTGGATGAAGACCTCGGTCCTCTTCTCGCCCCCGATGAAGGTGAGCTGCCAGGGGGACAAGAGGGGACACGTGGGGGTGAGGGGACCCAGCCTGGCCAGGCAGCCTTCACCCTTCTCAGTCCTTAGGAGATGGGTCACTTTGGGAAAGCCCTTCCATGTTCTCAAAGCACCTTTCAGCAGCCTGGTGGTGCCTGCCTTTAGCTGGACCCCAAAACAACCCAAACCCCTCGTTTTCACTTAAAACTCCACTGGGAAAAACCCCAAAGAGCCAACAGCAGGGTCTGGGAACTGCTTTGGGAGCAGAAATCCCGTGTGACTCTGCTCACCAAGCCCTGTTTGGTCCCCAGGCACAGCCCCAAAGCAGGGGCTGCACCCCAAATTCAGCCTTCCCCACCACACCTGCCCCAGGCACACAGCGGGGTGAGGAAAAGTCGCCTCAGGGAGGGGCTTGCTTTGGGAAGCAGAGCTCTGGAGAGATTCCAGCGACCTGGAAAAGCTGGCGGCAGTGCCAGCCACTGCCTTGTGCATGGGGAAATGTGCTGGGGTGGAAAACTGCTCGTGGTCAGGGCAGGAGCCGCTCTCAGTTCCGAGCCAGGAGCATCAGCCAGGGCACCAGGGATGCCAGGGGACCAGAGGGGACCGAGCTGTGCCTCAGCAGCACGTGGTGGCCATGCCACGTCCCCACTGCCCCACAGCCAGAGCACCCTCCTCTCCCTGTGCCCACCTCGGTCTGGTAGAGCTGCAGCAGCACGGGGCGCGAGGCAAAGCGGCAGTAGTAGAGGATCATGTCTGCCAGGATGGGCAGCTGCTCCTGGGCATCCTCCTGGGGCTCAGCCTCGGCCTTGGCACACTGCAGGGGCACAGCGGGTCAGGGAGGTGATGGGGTAGGGGGCAGAACGGGTGATGGGGTAGGGGGCACAATGGGTGATGGGGTAGGGGGCACAACGGGTGATGGGGTAGGGGGCACAATGGGTCAGAGGGGTGATGGGGCAGGTGGCACAATGGGTGATGGGGTGATGGGGCAGGTGGCACAATGGGTGATGGGGTAGGTGGCACAATGGGTGATAGGGTGATGGGGCAAGTGGCACAAAGGGTCCAAGGGGTGATGGGGTAGGTGGCACAGTGGGTGATGGGGTAGGTGGCACAGTGGGTGATGGGGTAGGTGGCACAGTGGGTCAGAGGGGTGATGGGGCAGGTGGCACAGTGGGTCAGAGGGGTGATGGGGCAGGTGAGAATGCAGGAGACACGTGGGTGGCACAATGGGTCACAGGGGTGATGGGGCAGGTGGCACAATGGGTGATAGGGTGATGGGGCAAGTGGCACAATGGGTATGAGGGGTGATGGGGTAGGTGGCACCTGCAGCCACACCTGCCCACCCACCCTGCTGGGGATGGGAACCTCCTGCCGATCAGCAGGAGCCCCAGCTCCATCCCATGTCCGTATGGCACAGCAGAAGGTTCTCCAAACAGCTCCCCAGCGCCCTGGGGAAGGGGCACACCCCGCCCCGCCCCTGGCACAGACGCACCTGGCACAGGACGCCCATGGGCAGGCTCATCAGCCCCAGCACGTTGCGCTCGTACCAGGGGTCCAGCAGGCCGAGGTAGTGGGAGATGTCGTTGGTGCTGCTCTCTGTCCCGGCCAGGGAGGGCTCCTGGAACCGGCACCGGGGTCACCCGAGGGTCCCCAGCCTGCCCCGGCTCCCACAGCACCCCCGGGGAGGGCTCACCCACCTGTGCCCGAGGCGGGGGCTCCCCCGGGGCCGCCGAGGGGTGGTGATGAGGGTGAGGATGAGGGTGATGATGAGGATGCATCTGCGGGGTCGATGGAGCCACGCAGCTCCTCTTGACGGGCACGTAGAAGAACTGCAGCCTGAAGTACCGCGTCAGGGAGGGGCAGGAGCTCTCCTGGAGCCTGGCGAGGAGCAGGGGCCGGGCTGAGCCCAGGGGCCGGGCTGAGCCCAGGGGCCGGGCTGAGCCCAGGGGCCGGGCTGAGCCCAGGGGCCGGGCTGAGCCCAGGGGCCGGGCTGAGCCCAGGGGCCGGGCTGAGCCCAGGGGCCGGGCTGAGCCCAGGGGCCGGGCTGAGCCCAGGGGCCGGGCTGAGCCCAGGGGCCGGGCTGAGCCCAGGGGCCGGGCTGAGCCCAGGGGCCGGGCTGAGCCCAGGGGCCGGGCAGGGCGGGCACCGCGGCCCCCGGCTCACCTGGGGGAAGGGGGCACACCTGGGGAAGGGCTCACCTGAGGCGGCTGTAGGCTCGGGCCACCTTGCCCGAGATGCGGTCCGAGCCGAACACCACCACGCGCAGCGTGCCCGCCTTGGCCTCCTCCTCGTCGCAGCTGAGGAAGGGGCGGCGGGGCAGCCCCAGGGGCCGGGGGCCGAGCGGGGCGGGGCCGGGCCGGGCCGGGCCGTGCTGCGGCAGCGAGAGCGCGCGGCGGGAGCGCGCGGGGACGCGCGGCTGCGCCGGGGGCGCGCACAGGCTCTCGGCGCGGCGCAGCGGGAGCGAGCACGGCCCCGGGCAGTCCCGGCGCTGCACCAGCTGCTGGCCCTTGCTCTTGAGCAGTCTGTAGAGCCGGTTGGTCAGCGACTGGCGCTGCTTGGGCAGCTCGGGCCGGCCCGCCGCCTCCACGGAGCTCTCGTCGCTGTCCTCGGCGTAGCCGCTGTCCATGCAGTCCTTCAGGCTGGACACGAAGGACTTGAGGGACTTCCTGGAGACCACGGTCAGCTCCGAGATGGACTCCTTGGGGGAGGCGAAGAGGGACACCCGCGGGGGCTTGGAGCCCTCCTCGGCCAGCACGGAGTACACGGAGTCCCCGGGGAGGGCACAGAGCGGGGCCAGCAGCGAGTCCTGCCCGGGGGAGCCGCCGTCCGTCTCCACATCCTCCTCCTCTTCCTCCTCCTCCTCGTCCTCGTTCTCCGAGGCCAGGGGCTCGGCAATGCTGCACTCCTTGCTGAGGACGTCGTTGAGGATGTCTGAAAGCGACCGGAGGGAGGAGGTGTCTGCCAGGGGGTCCAGCAGAGCCACTGCAAACGTGGTGGCCCCAGACACCGCTGCCGCTGCCCCTGGCCAAAGCTCTCCTCCACCCTGGTGTCGAGCAAGGAGCTGGAAACCTCCTCCCCAAAGGTTTTAGATTTCCAGTAAAGGCTCGGATGCAATGCAAAGAAAATTGTGTCTCTCTCCTCGAGGTTCTGGCTGGGTTCTCAAAAGGCAAATTCCAGTTGGGCTTTTGCATCCTTCCCACCCAGCTTCCACCACATCCTCACGTCTGATCCAGGTTTAACTGGAGCAAAGCCAAGCCTTTGGGTGATCAAACCCCCCCTGACCCACCCTGGCTCCCTGAGGCCAGCAGGGAAGGGCACAGAGCCCTCCCAAGAACAGACACGGTCCTTCCAGGAATGGGGAAGCACCAGCTCCGCACAAGGGGAACCTTCTACTTCTCCAAAGCTGCTCGGGGCCCAGCTGAGAGCTGGGCCAGGGCCCTGACTCACCGAAGTTGTCCTGGTCCCAGCTGTAGGTGTAGCAGCGTGCAGGGGGAATGGGGAAGGGGTGCAGCTTGCGGGGCTGGGCCTCACCTGCAGAGAGAGGAGGGACAGCAGCTGGTTTAGAGGGTCCCCCAGGGCCAGCCCTGCCAGCTCCCCTGGCCTGGAGGTGCCACCCACCCACCCCCGTGTGCTTTGGGCAGCCCAGGGCACGCTGCTGTCCTTGGCTCAGGACACGGGAACACTTCACACCTCCATGGCCACCAGATGTCACAGCTAGAGCCAGTTTCTGATTCACGCTTTCATCTCACCCCTCAACGTTCAAAGGCTGCACAACTCGTTCGGTTGCTGTTTAAATGACACCATTTGTGGCTCAGGTGTGGTTATTAAACAGGACCTGGGGCGGTGCTTTTTTATCGCAGTCATTGCACTCGGCTGAGACTCTGCAAAGCCTCTCCCCATTGCTGCTGCAGGGGCTGAGCCGGCAGAAAGCCCCGGGGAAGGAGGCAGGGCCGGGGGATGCAAGGCAGAAAGCCCCGGGAAAGGAGGCAGAGACCCGGGGGATGCAGGGCAGAAAGCCCTGGGGAAGGAGGCAGGGCTGGGGGATGCAGGGCAGAAAGCCCCGGGAAGGACGCAGAGACCCGGGGGATGCTCACCTGCGATGGCCCCGGGGAAGGAGGCGGCCCCGGCGATGTCGCGCAGCACGGCCTGGAGCCGCTCCCGGGCCAGCGCGGGGTCGGGGCTGGCGGCCGCCGCCTCCTGAGCATCGGCAGCGCTGGCGTAGAGCTCCGAGAGCTCCTCCAGGGGCTTGGACTGCGGAGCAGAGCCGGGGCACACGGTCAGGGGGTCCCTGCACCGGGCAGCATCACTAACGGGGGGCTCCCCCCTTGCACTGCCCCCGCCGCCCTCAAGTCCCCCCAAACTTTTCCAATGTAAATAAAAATAACTTTGAAAACACCCCAGGGGTTTCCTTCGTGGCTTTTCTTTTTCCTCTCCCCCAAGAGTTTCTCTGGTCAAACAAACATTTCTGCTGATTTTCAAATCTGGGGCCCTCCCTCTCTCCGCTGTGTGATGGGAAAGGAGTGGCAGGATCAAAGGGCAGAGAGCCCTCTGCACACACCTCACAAAACACCTCAGACCTCAGGTCTAACCTGAGAAGGGGAAAAGGTGCATTTTTCCTCCAAAAAGTGTTACCCAGACTCTTTTCCTTTGCCAAACCAGTGGCGCTTTGGGGAGGAAATGAATGCAGCAGGCCCTGCACAGAGCTGCTCCTGCAGCAGCCCAGGGTGGGCACTGCCCCTGCCCGCCTTGAACAGCTGCCCCTGCCCACCCTGAGCAGCTGCCCCTGCCCCTGCCCACCTTGAGCAGCCGGCCCAGCCCGTCCAGGTCGCAGTGGGTGCCGAAGGTGGCCTGGTAGAGGTGCTGGAGCAGCAGCAGCAGCGTGGAGTGCTGGGCGGGCTCGCTGGAGCTCAGCCTGCGGGCGATGGACAGGAACTCGCTCTGCACCTCCGAGCGGTTCAGCAGCAGCACCGTCCTAGGGACAGGGACACGGCTCAGGCCGGGCCACGGCACACAGACAGCCCTGGAGCCCAGCCCAGCCCCGGAGCCCAGCCCAGTCCGGCCCAGCCCCGGAACCCAGCCCAGCCTGGCCCAACCCAGCCCCGGAGCCCAGCCCAGTCCGGCCCAGCCCCGGAACCCAGCCCAGCCTGGCCCAGCCCAGCCCAGCCCCACAGGACATGAGGGAGCCCGGAACATCTCCCTCCTGAAGCTGCAGCTCTGAGGAGGAGCTCTAAGGACAGCCCAGGCCCATTCCCAGCCTCATTTCCCTCCTTGCAGATGAGGACGGCAGGGAAAGGCTCAGCCCCCGAAGAAGGAGCAGAGTCTGCCTGCTCAGAGCTGCAGGGCTGGGAGGGGCTCCCTCTGGCTCCTGTGGGGGTGGTGGCTCCTAAAATCAGGATCTCAGCATGTCCCACTGCTCTGCAACACCAGCAGCTCCCTAGGGAGGGGACTTTGCCTTCCCCACATCCCAAGGTCACTGGCATGGGGAGCTCACAGACCCTGTCCCAGCCTCTGGAAATGGCCCAGGTGCTCTCCTCACCCCTCCCACGGCTCAGCCCAGCCCTCCTGCCCAGCCCCTGGAGATGCTGCAGCAGTGCCAGCCCCAGGGGATGCCCCAGGGAGCCCCAGCAGTGCCCCTGGCCACACTTACACCGTGGAGCTCTGGTAGTTCTTCACAGGCAGCCCCTGCTCCGTCCTCACCAGCCTCTGGAAGGTGATCCCTGGGGAGGGAGCAGAGCAGTGAGGCACTGGAGCCCTGCAGGATGCCCTGCCTCTGCCCCCAGGGCACTGCTGGGCTGGCAGAGGCCCTGCCTGGAGCAGGAACAGCAGCACTGAGAGGCCTCATGGGGACCAGGCACAGCCTCTGTGTGAGGGACCAGTGCAGGGGCAAGGGAACCCAGGATGTGGAGGGTAAAACCCAGAGAGCAGCTGAGCAGCAGGGGAAACACCCTCACAAAAACCCCAACCCCAGCCCTGCTCCAGCCCCAGCCCCAGCCCTGCCCCAGCCTTGTCCCTGCTGCTCCTGTCCCAGTCCCCCCTTGCCTCCCTGGGAGCACCCTGTCCATGCCAAAGCTCAGCTTTTCCAGGGCTCAGGACCCTGCTCCCCCCTCAGGATGGTGGGCCCGGGTG
The DNA here is from genome assembly GCF_051311805.1 of Agelaius phoeniceus. Classification (NCBI taxonomy): domain Eukaryota; kingdom Metazoa; phylum Chordata; class Aves; order Passeriformes; family Icteridae; genus Agelaius; species Agelaius phoeniceus. The sequence goes on from NC_135283.1 coordinate 680,046, forward strand.
GTCCAGCACAAGGTGGGCCTGGTTCCTCTGAAGGAGCAGGGCAGGCCCTTGGTTTTGGTGTGTGCAAGGAGCATGCCAGGCTCCCCCAGCTGTGCATCAGAGGCAATTAGCCACATGGCTAACCCTAACCCTAACGATTTCCTGGCTGGCTTTCAGTCTGGAGGGTCCTTTCCCCCCAGAGCCTGTGGGGCTGCTCCCCCAGGCTGCCCTTTGTGTGAGGGACAGGAGGGGGACAGCAGCAGGGCCATTCATGGCCATCAGGGTGGCTGGAGCCTCCGAGGCTGCTCTTCCATGGGGATTTGCACAGGGCTGAGGCACTCCCTGCATTGTTCTTTCCTGCCCAGACACCCCTTGTGACCCAGCTCTGGGCACAGGCACGGGCAGCACCAGTGCTCCTCTTAATTAAGGGCTCCTTGTGGATGTCCTGTGGTTCCCAGTGGAGCAGCTCTTCCAATTATTTCTCAAAGCCTTCTTGCCTGCTCTCCCTGCCTTTCGGGGGCTTTTGAAGGGCTGTTATCACACAGAGCACATTGCAGGCCGGGTTTGATCCCGGGCAGGCTTTGGGAGGCCTGGGAGGGGATGTGCCTGGGGCTGGGGGTGTTCCCTACCCCCTCAAACTGGGATGGTGCTCGGGGGCCCTGGGGGATGGGAAATGCAGGGTCATTGTCAGGGCAGCAGCTCCTGTGAGATGGGAACCTGGGGATGGGATGAAATGTGCTCCCAAAGGAACAAAAAGATGGGAAAAAATCCCAGCCTGAGCTCTGGACTGGCTGCTTTAGCCCCAGCACAGCTGGCCATGGCCACCAGGCAGGGCCTGGCTGTGTCAGCCTCATCTCAGAGCTGCAGGGCCACAGGGACATGGGGACACCTGTGGTGGGGCTGTGCCCTGGTCAGGGCTGAGCTTTGCCCACCTCCGGAGGGCTCTGGTGCTGCTGCCCCCGTTCCTGTGCCACCCCCAGTGGCCCAGGCTGTGAGTGGTGACCTTGGCCCTGGAGCTCTCCCCTCCCAGCACCGTGGGTTTGCTCCCTGCCAGAGGTGCTGGGTGGCAGGGCTGGGTTTGGTGCCGGGTTTGGAGCTGGCAGGAGGGAGTTTGGAGCTGGCAGAGCCCTGCTGGGGCAGGGCAGGGCGCTCACCTGGCGCCTTGAGCTCGTTGCTGATGAAGGTCAGCAGCTCCCGGGAGGTGTCGCAGTAGGGCACGGGCCAGGTCAGGAAGCCGTGGTAGACGCTGGCGGCTTTCAGCAGCAGCTCAGAGCCGGGGGGGAGGTGAGGAGCCTGCGGGACAGGGACAGGACAGGGGTGAGGGCACAGAGACCCCGAGTGCTGCCTGAACCCCAGGGTTTGGGCTGGCAGTGCCGGGAGGAGAAGCAAAGCAGAGGTGCCCTGTGCCACCCCATCTCCTCCCAAGGAAGGGCACAGGATCCCCCGGGCACAGCTCCAAGGAGCTCCTTCCCCACCTCCCCAAGCGGGGCTCACGTGCCCAAGCCTAAATATAAATTCCTTTTTAAGCCCCCCAAGCCGCAGAGATGAATTCCACACAGCCTGTGCTTGTGCAGGACCTGGCAGCAATGACTTCCTTGGGATAATGATGCATTGTGCTGGGAATAATAATCATAAAAAAAAGAATTTCCTGGGAAGGCTCTGCTCCTTTTCATTCACGTTGCCCGTGTGTTTTGCCCAGCTATAAAGGGTAAAGAAAATAATTCCCCTTTATTGTCCATCTCCCTTTCTGATTAGCCCAGCCTTTAAAAAACAGCTTCCAAACTCCTGAAGCTCATTCCCTTTGTCTCCCTGCTCGTGCAATTGTTGCTCGATCCCGATCCCTCTGGATTCATACAGAACCTTTCTTTTTGGGAGGAGCTGATGAGAGCAGGCTGGGAAGTTCCAGCCAAAGCCACTCTGGATTTGGAGCCTGCCCCGGGCTGGGATGAGTGCAGCAGCCTCAGCACTTACATAGAGCACGGCCGAGTAGAAGAGCAGGGCCAGGGGCGTCACCAGGTCATAGTCACACCTCTCCTGCACCTGTGGGAACAGCCCGAGGGCACAGGGATGAGCTGCTGGCCTCGAGCACCACCCAAAATATCCCTGGAGGTGCCAGGAGACTCCAGCCCTGCCATCCCATCACCACACCCTGGAGATTCCCTCATCCCTGTGGTGATGTGCATGGTGCAGTGCAGGGCAGACCCTGCCCCTGGTCCCCAGGGTGCCAGCCCTGCAGGGCACCGGGCACAGCCACAGCGAGGCCTCCACCAGGAGCAACAGGAAATGTTCCAAATGCTTTGGACACGGCCAGGGAAGGCTGGAGGAGCTGCACAGAGCCAAGCAGGGCTTGGGGGGATCAAAGCCCATCCCTGGGGACCTGCAGGGCTGCCCCAACAATGGCGATGGGCTCTTCCTTGTGGGACACACAGCACTGGTGCCACCAGAGCCCTGGCCCTGCTGACCCAGCCCCCGGCACTGATGCCCAGCAATATCTGATGAGCCCAGTCCCCAGGCAGCTCTGCCCAAGGCCATCATGGAGCTGCCGGTGCCCCAGAGCCCTCAGCTCCCCCGCCAGCCCCCCTCACCTCCTTGGTCTTGGCCAGGATCTTCTCCACCAGGATGAGGTAGTTACCAGCGTCCCGGCTCACCAGCTCCTGCAGGCTCCAGCAGTTCAGGCACAGCCCAGCTGTGGGGACAGAGGCACGGTCAGCCATGGTCACTCATGGCCCTGCGGTCACTCACAGAGGCACGGTCACTCACAGCCCAGCTGTGGGGACAGAGCCATGGTCACTCATGGTCACTCATGGCCCTGCGGTCACTCACAGAGGCACGGTCACTCACAGCCCGGCTGTGGGGACAGAGCCATGGTCACTCATGGCCTCATGGTCACTCATGGCCCTGTGGTCACTCACAGAGCCACGGTCACTCACAGCCCGGCTGTGGGGACAGAGCCACGGTCAGCCATGGTCACTCATGGCCCTGCGGTCACTCACAGAGCCACGGTCACTCACAGCCCGGCTGTGGGGACAGAGGCACGGTCAGCCATGGCCTCATGGTCACTCACAGAGCCACGGTCACTCATGGCCTCATGGTCACTCATGGCCTCATGGTCACTCACAGAGCCACGGTCACTCACGGCCCGGCTGTGGGGACAGAGCCACGGTCACTCATGGCCCCATGGTCACTCCCCACCCCATGGTCACTCCCGGCCCCAGCCAGCAGCACAGGCAGCCCAGGGCACACCCTGTCCCCATCTGGGGCTGGGGCAAAGGCAGGACTAAGCTGGGCTTATCCCAGCACCCCACAGAGAGTGACTGGACTAAGCCCAGCATGACCAGGACCCAAAGCAAAGCCTCCTCTTGGGAGGGCAAAGCCTCTGTGGAGCCCAAGGGATTCTCCCTGGGGGAGGAGAACCCAGCAAAGCCCCTGAGCAGCAGCAGCGGCTGGGCAGGGCTGCCCAGGGAGCCGGGGCTCGGCTTTGGTCACCAGCAGCACCAAAAGGCACATGGCAATGCCAAGAGGCACACGGCAGTGCCAAGAAGCACACGGCAATGCTGAGAGTGGGCACAGCACATGGCAGCATCGAGAGTGGCCATGGCACACGGCAATGCCAAGAGGCACACGGCAGTGCCAAGAGGCACACGGCAATGCTGAGAGTGGGCACAGCACATGGCAGCACCAAGAGCAGGCATGGCACACTCAGTGCCAAGAGGCACACAGCAATGCTGAGAGTGGGCACAGCACATGGCAGCACCAAGAGCAGGCATGGCACACTCAGTGCCAAGAGGCACACAGCAATGCTGAGAGCGGGCACAGCACATGGCAGCACCAAGAGCAGGCACAGCACACTCAGTGCCAAGAATGGGCACCGCGCGCGGCAGCGCCGTGGGCGGCCTCGGAAGGATGAGGCTTTGCCATTTCTTTTCTAAGAAGTGCCCCAAGCGCCCTCTTCCTCCTCCGCCTCCCGGAGCAGCTCCTTCCTGGCTCAGGGGGTGGCATTTCCCCTCCGAGTGGGCACCGGGCAGAAATCCAGAAGCAGAAATGGCACCCCCTGTGCTGCCCTCGCCCACTGTGCTGGGCACAGGTCCCTGGTGCCACCAGAAGTGACACCCACGGTGTGGGGGGAAAGCAGAAGACTCCATTTCCTCCTCCCCCAGAGCCACTGGCACCATCTCCTCACCAGGGGGACTTGGTTTCTCCTGGGACTGCCCCAAGGAAGGGCCAGCTCGGGGCAGCTGGGTCAGGGAGGTGCCCAAGGACTGGCACAGCCCTGCACCCTTGGGGAGGGCAGCAAGGCAGCCTGCAGCTGCTGAGACACGGGAGGTGGATGTGGGTGTCCAGCACAGGGCCCCTCCTGGCACTGCCCCCCAGCCTGGGCACAGATTTCCACAGGAAAACCCAGCACAAACCAGGAGAAATCAGCTCCAAGGGGAGAATCTGCCAGGTCCCCAGCACCACCAGAGCCAAGCCCAGCACCCTCCTTCACCAAAAACTCCTTTTTTTATTTTTCCTGCTCACCAGCAAGCAATCAAACATTTTTCTCGCTTTTCACGCTCTAACTTGACCATGGTCTCCCCTGCAGCACAAAGCAAGGCCGGCCCTGAAGAGGCTCCTCCACAAGGAGAAGGTTTTCCTCCCAAGCACTTTTCTAATGGGGATCTTCATGAGTCACACACAATTCATTTTGATTTGGTTTCTGCAATAAGTTCCGCAGAAAAATCTGCTATTTACATCCACCACGGGCTCACCCAGGCTGTAAATCTGGGATGGCCAAAGCCTCACAACTCCTCCTTGCTGACTTCACAGTCCTCAGATCCTCATCCCTTACTCAGGGGGAACAACGTGTTGGAAACGATTACTCACCCTCTCTGGAGCAACCTTGTGTGAAAGTTAGCACAGAAAAATAAAGCTTTAAGTAATTTATAAAATTCAGCAAGATCTCAGCCAAAAAGCTGTGACATCATATGTGTTATTTTGGTGTGTGGAAAGGGTAAAATGAGGGGAAAGCAAAGGAACTGGGAAATAGAAGTGAAAAATGAGGAAGGTGAAGGTTCCAGCCCAGCCAAGAGCAAGATGAAAGGATTCACTGCCTTGAGGGGATCAACCCTGCCACAAACAACAGCCTGGACAGGACAGCAATAATGAAACTGTCATTTGTAGCTTGGGGAAGGATGTGACAACATCTCTGCCCTGGCTCTGAAAGGCAGCAGGGGACAGCTCTGAGGGCACTGCTCTCTGCTTTCCCTGAACATTCCTGCCACCAGAGACCAAACCCTCCCCAGCCCTGCATGCTGGGATAGAACAGCAGCCCCTTGGAGGCAGCAGGGGCAGGGAGGGGCTCTGGGGGTCCTGGGGGTCCCCAGCAGCAGCAGCAGCACCGGGGCTGGGGCACAGCAGAGCCACCAACACCCACCCAGGGCACCCTGCGGATTTCTGGCAGAGCAGGAATGATGAGGGGGAGATTTCTGAGGTGCAAAAGGCCCCAAATTCTCCCAGGAATGCCAGCTCCTTCTGCAAAGGCCAGGAGAGGCACAGGAAGGGTCTGGGATGGGACTCACGGGGGGTCAGTGCAGCCCCCAGCCCCAACCCCTGCCCTGCACACCCAATCTTTGCTGACAAGCTGCAGAAATGATGGAGGTGAGGGGCTGGGGTGAGAGCTGTGAGTGACACAGGAACTGATTGATGCAATTACAGCAGAGCTGGGCTCTGGGCACTGACCTGCTCTCTGGGCACACACTGACCTGCTTTGGGGGCACACAGGGCACACAGGGCTGCTCTGGCCATGCTCTGTCACCGTGCCAAGCACGAGGCTGCTCTGCCAGGAACCAGCAATGTGGGTCACACTTCAGGGCCTGCCTCCCAGAGCAGGGGAAGGGCAAGGACACAGGACTGCCCCAGCTGAGCCCCCAGGTGATGCTGCAGCAGGGAAATGGCAAAGCTCCAGCGGTTGTGAGGGGTGGCAAAGGGAATCCTCTGGGAGCTGGCAGCAGGTGGGATCCTGTCTGCAGCTCTTTGTTGGTCTTGTTGGGGAAAAGAAAAGCAGAAAGGGTTGGAAAGAACTGCACAGACAAGAAGGAATCAGAATCTGACAGCCCCCAGATTTCATCCACAGGAGGGTTTGGCAGTGGTTTAATCTCAGCTCACAGCCACGAGGCAGAAAGGTCAGAATGACATTCAGGAATTATTTCTGCTCATTGCTGCTCTGCCCTCACGACGCCAGCCCCAATCCTTCACAGCCCCCTCAGCAAGGCTCAGCTCTTTATGGCCACCACCAAAGGTATCTGAGCCAGGGCTGGGCTGATAACAACATCCCTGTGCTGATAACAAGATCCCCGTGCTGTGTGTGACAATGCAGCACGATCACAGCCCTGCCCTGGGGGCAGCAGCCCCAGCAGGGCTGGCTGATTGCACAGAGGAGCTCTCCTGGGCTGAGCAAAGCCCTCTGCTCTGCCCAGCTCACTCAGGGACAGCCAGCACCACTGCCCTGCTGATCCTCACAGGGCCAGGCCTGTTCAGGGTCCTGGAACACCCTCCTGCTCCAGCAAAATGCCCAGGAGCGCTGGCCAGGCTGGATGCCACCTCTGACTGAGCACTGGGAGGGGAAAGGCCCCCAGCTCCCTGTGACCCAGAGAGAGCCCTGGGTGGGACACCCCAGAGGGACAGCACCAGCAGCTTCTGTGACCCAGAGAGAGCCCTGGGTGGGACACCCCAGAGAGACAGCACCAGCAGCTCCCCTAACCCAGAGCCCTGGGTGAGACACCCCAGCAGGGACAGCACCAGCAGCTCCTGTGACCCAGAGTGAGCCCTGGGTGAGACCCCCCAGCAGGGACAGCACCAGCAGCTCCTGTGACCCAGAGCCCTGTGTGGGACACCCCAGCAGGGACAGCACCAGCAGCTCCTGTGACCCAGAGCCCTGGGTGAGACACCCCAGCAGGGACAGCACCAGCAGCTCCTGTGACCCAGAGCCCTGGGTGGGACACCCCAGCAGGGACAGCACCAGCAGCTCCTCTAACCCAGAGCCCTGGGTGAGACACCCCAGCAGGGACAGCACCAGCAACTGCTGTGACCCAGAGCCCTGGGTGAGACCCCCCAGCAGGGACAGCACCAGCAGCTCCTGTGACCCAGAGAGAGCCCTGGGTGGGACACCCCAGCAGGGACAGCACCAGCAGCTCCCTGTGACCCAGAGCCCTGGGTGAGACCCCCCAGCAGGGACAGCACCAGCAGCTCCCCTAACCCAGAGCCCTGGGTGAGACACCCCAGCAGGGACAGCACCATCAGCTCCTGTGACCCAGAGAGAGCCCTGGGTGAGACACCCCAGCAGGGACAGCACCAGCAGCTCCTGTGACCCAGAGCCCTGTGTGGGACACCCCAGCAGGGACAGCACCAGCAGCTCCTGTGACCCAGAGCCCTGGGTGCCCAGCAGGAGCCCAGGGCACCCCAGAGAGAGAAGGCCATGGTTAAGGTCACCTACCAGCCCATCTGCTGGCCACAGCATCCCTGCCCAGCCCGTGCAGACACCGCTCCAGCGCGTGGTGGATCCTGTCCTCCGTGCACGTGGTGTGCTGCATTTTAACTCATCTCCTGGATTGAAGGGGAAAGAAGGAGGAGAGTTAATAAAGGGTTGCCCTTGATGGCTCCAGTGGTCACTGGCCATGGTCACAAACCCACCCCAAGTGGCAGGGAAGGCTGCAGAACTGTCCCCTTGCTGCCACACGGCCACCGTGAAGGAAATTCCACGTGCCCTTGTGGCAATAGTGGAAAACACCGAGGGGATGTGAGCCCAGCACACGAGGACATTGTGAAATTGTCCCTGCAGCCCTGCCACATCCCACTCTGCTCCAGGGCCCAGGCTGCCCGCTGAGCCTTGGCTGGCATGGCCTGTGCTGCCCAGGAAGGTTTTATCCCAGCCAATCCACATCACGCCTGGGACAGCAGGAGTGGTAACAGGGATGTTCCTGACCTGAGCAATCAGAGGTGCCCAGGTGCCCATTCCCTCCTGCCCTGGGGCAGGTGTTCCCCTCTCCCAAGGCACAGAGACGGGTCCAGCCCACACATTCTCTGCCTCTCGTTTAGAAGCAACACAAATGCACAAAAATATTTGAGTAGGAAGAAATAAAAGCTGCCAGTGCTACAAAACTTCCTGCAAGGCAGCCCTTGCTTTCACCCTGGACAGCACCCACGCCACACAGCCACATCATTCCCAGAGATCCTAAAACACCCAATTCTCTGCCCATTTGGCCAGGATTTGGGGCCAGCACCCAGCAGTGGCTGTGCCCATCACAGCCTCACCCAGCCCTGCCCCGAAGCCACTGTGACCTGGGCAGAGGCTCCAGAGCCCTCCCTGCCCTGTGTCCCCAGCACAGCCACCTCCACCCAGCCTCCACTGCCAGCAGCTCCCTGGAAGGGCTCAGGAGAGCTGAGCCTGGCTGCTGGAGCTCCCTGGGAGTGCAGGGAGACACCTCCAGCCCTGCCCCTGCCCCAGAGAGAAGCACCAGCAGCTCCCTGGAGGTGACAGCGCCACTGACCTGCCCAGTGCCCTCCCTCCCCTCACCCCAGAGGGGCTCCTGGGCTCCTCCTCACTGCCAGAGCCTGAACCGGGCCCTGCAGCAGAACCTTTACCTGTGCCCGGTGCCAGGAGTACCAAGGAGCACCACGGCACCGCGAGGGAGCGCAGAAATGGAGCCCAGCCCTCGGCCAGGCTGGAGGCAGGAGAAAGGCAGTGAGTAAGAGCCCAGGGTGACTCACAGACACCCCTGCAACAGCCAGCTCAAAAACCAGCTCAGTCCTCGGGGGGGACGGGCTCCTCACCCCACACCAACCCCACATCCCTTCCCGCGTGCCTTGGCGCACAACGGGAGGGAATGCGAAATGAAACCCACCCTGACACTGCTGTCACTTCCACACCACAGAACGCACTCTTCCTGCTGTGCCACGGACCACACAGCAGCCTGGCCTCCTCTCCCAGGGCAGTGCTTATGGAAGCATTTCCCGTGGGAAAGGCCTGGCTCCGTCCACCACAACGCAGCAGAAACTTTGCTGCTGTCCCCTCCTTGCCACCCACGCTGAGCACGGTGACAGGGGACAGCTCTGGAGAACACAACCTGACTTTCAGGAGCCCTGTTAAGCATCTTGAGAAGACCAAGAAAAACAAGTGCTGAGGTCAAGGGTTTGGAAAGTGCCTTGCTTTTTGTGAGGGTGTTGAGCAGCTCCACGTGGCACCACCCCAGTGATGGCCCAGCCCTCTCCACGCAGCAGGGACAGTGCCTGGGTTAAAGAGCCTCAAGTCCTCAGAGAAACCCACCTGCCCCAAGGCTTTGCCCTATTTTCAATAGGTGCCCAACAATTCCCAGAGTCAGGGCTCAGGGCAAGGTTGAACCCATCCCCTCTGAAGGTGTGAGTGTCCAAAAGGGCAATTTATAATAATTAATTATTGTAAAATATTTATCTTTAAAATTATTTAGTATTAATTATTATCATAAATTTCTAACAAATTATTTTCTTAAAAAACACTGATTAAAGTGAGTGAGGGAAGGCCCAGCACACCAAAGCTCAGCTTGGGAAGTATCCCAAGATTATCTGTGAAGTTGTCCTTGCATGGGTGCCAGACCCTTGGGGAATTTCCAGCCAGGATTGCTTAGTTAAGAGGCTTCATTCAACTCTGTGGGACACAAAGGTGAGCAGACAAATTAAATATTTCTGTTAATTAACACCAACCTAGTAAACATTTACCCTGTGGTGGGAGGTGGGATCCTGCTGACCTACTGGTTTTAGATTTTCCCTTGTCCTGCTTGAGGCAAAAGGTTTTTAAAAATGAAAAAAAAAATCGTTTTGAAACAGTATGAAAAAGAATTATCAACAAAACCCATCTTTTGCTGCTGAGCTGTGAAGCCACCAGAGGTCACGGGAAAGCCTTGGGGCATCACAGCTCCCTGACAAGGACTTTCCACTCAGCTGGGACCCGCTGGGGTTCCCCACTTGCCTCCGTGCCCTGGGACCTTTCCCTGCCAGGGCTTTGCTGCTGCTCAGGATCTGCTCCATGCCCAGGAGCAGAAGGTGCCTCGGGAGCCAAGGGGACACCAGCAGCTCTGCAGGGCTGGGACAGGGCACAGAGCTGCCTTTCCAGCACGGACAATCCCTTCTCTTGGGCTGAGGTCCACCCGAGCCCCATCTCCAACACCCAGGGGACTCCTCTGAGCTCCCTCTGCAGCGGTGGAGCCCAGGACCAGAGGGGAGAGCTCAAAGAGCCAAAATGAAGCAGTGGAGAGGATCAGACCCCCCTGCAGGACCCCTCTCACCCCCCAGCACAGCAATCCCCGGAGCCTGGGGGCTCCACCAGCCCTGGCAGGAAAGGCTCCAAAAGCCAGGAGAGCAGGGCCAGGCAGACACGGAGCGAGCCGGGATCTCCCCTCCTGCGGCCAAGCCCACCAACATCACCTGGGGACAGAAAGGAGCTGCCAAGGAGCTGCCAAGGACCTTCCAGAGGGGGTCCTGCAGCTCCCCCGGCACCTGGAAACCCGCGGGTACCCTCGGGCCAGGACAACGCCCTTTCCTGCCCCGATTGTTCTGGGGCTGAGCATCCTGGGCAGGAAACAGGAGAGGAAAAACAAAGCCCCGGGCCCGCGGGAGCAGCTTTGAACGCACTGCACAGGTTTGGGAACAGTGGCAGGGAGTGCAGGGACACGGATGCCTCACCTGGGTTGGTGCCAGGACGTGGCTCAGCACCCGGAGGGGTTTGGGCACCAGGGGAGCCTGGTGAGGCTGAAGGAAGCAGGAGCTTGGGTTGATGCTGCAGAAGGAAAATCATTTGGTCTAAAGCAAAGGGATCCTAGCCAGAGCTGTTTTCAAGGTGAGATCCTCAGAAAGGAGGGATCACCAGCTCCTCTGAGCTCCAGCTCAGCTCTCTGCCTCCTCCAGCTCATCCTGGGGGAACAGGACAGGAGCTCTGGGAGATCCTCACTGCAGAGGAAGGGCTGGACATGGAGCTGTGCCCTGGACATGGAGCTGGGCCCCAGACACCGAGCTGGGCTCCGGGACACCGAGCTGGGCCCCGGGACACCGAGCTGGGCCCTGGACACCGAGCTGGGCCCCTGGACATGGAGCTGGGCCCTGGACACCGAGCTGGGGCCCTGGACACCGAGCTGGGCCCCGGGACACCGAGCTGGGCCCTGGACACCGAGCTGGGCCTCTGGACACCGAGCTGGGCCCCGGGACACCGAGCTGGGCCTCTGGACACCGAGCTGGGCCCTGGGACACCGAGCTGGGCCCTGGACACCGAGCTGGGCCCCGGGACACCGAGCTGGGCCCTGGGACACCGAGCTGGGCCCTGGACACCGAGCTGGGCCCCGGGACACTGAGCTGGGCCCCGGGACACCGAGCTGGGCCCCGGGACACCGAGCTGGGGCCCTGGACACCTTAGCTGGGCCCTGGACATGGAACTGGGCCTCGGACACGGAGCTGGGGCCCCGGACACCGAGCTGGGCCCCGGACACCGAGCTGGGGCCCCGGACACCGAGCTGGGCCCCGGACACCGAGCTGGGCCCTGGACACCGAGCTGGGCCCCGGGACACCGAGCTGGGCCCCGGGACACTGAGCTGGGCCCCGGGACACCGAGCTGGGCCCCGGGACACCGAGCTGGGGCCCGGACACCGAGCTGGGGCCCGGACACCGAGCTGGGGCCCGGACACCGAGCTGGGCCCCGGGACACCGAGCTGGGCCCCAGGACACCGAGCTGGGCCCCGGGACACCGAGCTGGGCCCAGCAGTGCAGCAGCGCGTGCCTGGTGCCTGCTCCTCCAGTGAAACTGTTTTTCTTAGATTACAGAAGAAAACCTTGGGTTTCAGCTGTTTGCTTGCAAGGTTTTGCTGCCTCCCCTCCACCTCGCAGAGGAGCCAAAGATAGAAAGCCGGAGCGAAGGAGGGAGGGAGCAGCTGGAGGAAGCCTTTATGGGGCACGGGGCAGTGTGGGGAGAAAGCTGCGATTTTCAAGAAAAACTTCACCTCGGTGTTTGTGAGCGAGCGAGAGCGCTGTACGGAGCAGGAGATGAGGCTGATAAGATGTTTGCTGAAACCACAGCAAGGCAGGGTACCAGGGGATCCGTGAGGCAGCTGGGTTGACAAACATCCTCCCAGGGTGCCTGCAGAGGAGGCTGTGCCATCCAAAGCCTGGCTCAAACAGGGCCGGGGCACCGGGCTGCTGTGGCACTGAGGGTGAGGACATACAGCAGGGACCGTGAGGGACATTCCCTCCCTGTCTGTGAACCGTCACTCCAGCGAGTCCCCCCTCCCTGAGCCCACGGGGGAAGAGGCAGCAGAGGAGGAACATAGGGAGTGATTCCCAAAGAGCGCCTGAGGCAGTGATTTAATCTCAAAGCAGAAGATAAAACTCCTGGCACAAGAAGAAAATCTGCTTTTGGAATAAAGAGAGTGCCTGTGCCTGCAGGATAACGGTGCTGAGGGGCAGGAATGACACGGGACATCCTGCTGCTCACAGGAGGAAACGAAATCCTGACTTATGAGTTGGAAATGGTGTTTTGGGAAGAGGAGAGGTGCCAGCCTTGGGAGAAAGAACAGGAGCAAGCCCTACCCAGGCAGCCTTTCCAAACTGCAATGCCTCATTTACACCAGAAATGTGAGAACTGGGGAGCTCTCAAAGAGCCCCAACTGCAGAGCTCCCCCAGAGCCAGAGATCAGCTCCTGCTCTCGCTGTCTCTGAGAGCTGGGCTGCAGGAGAGGCTCCCACCGCGGGGCAGGGAAAGCACCTAACGTGCAAAGCAGTTTCAGAGTGCTCCGAGTGTCAAACAGCACTTACAGAACGAGTGTCAAACAGCACTTCCAGAACGTGACACAACAGGGGCACAGCAGCACCGGTGTCACACCCAGGGCTGGCTGCCTGCTCCCCCCGTACCCAGCATCTCGTAGCCCCGAGCAAGGGCACCCAGCAAGCCCCAGATCCGCGGCAGGGCAGGGCTGACCGTGCTGTGGGAGCTGCAGAGGGCAGAGGAGCGGCTCGGGCCCAGCCCCAGCCCGCAGAGGCAGCGCTGTGCCCCCTCAGCACCTGCGGTTTCATCGCCGGCCCCTCCCGGCCCCGGGATCAGAGCAGGAAACCCACAGGGGCTCAGAACAGCCTAAGACGAGTCAGCCCCACTCAAAGCCCTCCATCCCAGCCCCGGGTGTCGCTGCCAAGGGGTTATTCAATGGGATTTCCCAAATGCCAGCCCCAGGATTACCTGCATTAGCAGCCACGGCTTAAGGCTGCGCTCAGGAGGTGAAGGATCTGTGAACGCCAAAAAATAAACCCGAGAGTGAAAACTAACAACAACAGCTCCAAAGAGCAACCACCTTTGTTGGGGAGATTTGGAGATAAAGGCTCCACTGAAAGAAAGGAAAAAATCCAAACTATCGGGAGCAGGGTCCCAGCACTGCCCACCCCAGCTGCCCTTGGCTCTGGGATGTGCTGTTCTCCAGCTGATAAAGGCACAGAGAGGCTGCTGCAGCATCAGGAGCAGGACTCACAGCACCCCCGGTGTGAAACAAGGCTGTGGGGGCTCCCAGCATCACAAACCAGCTGCCAAGGGGGCACCTCTGCTCCATCCCTCCACAGGAACAGCCCTGGTGATAACCGAGATGCATGACCCCCAATTTAGGACTGAGCTGTCCCGAGGGTGTGCAACCAAGGCTGCAAACTGAACCACAGGAGGAGCAAAACCAGGGCTGCAAGAGACTCAGCAAAAAGAGCAAAATAATCCAAGAAACTTTTCTGAGGTGAGGGAATTCCTCAGTGAATGGAGAGGATGCCAAAGAAATCAATCTGCCCAGAGGGTGCACAAGGAGAGAGGTGGAGAGTCTCAAGGAGTCAGAACAAAACCATGCAACTCATCATTTCAAAACAGTGTTTGCCCTCATCTGCCTGTGATTCAAAAAGCAAAAACTGAGCCAGAAAAAAAATGAAACTTCTCATTCCTGATCAACAGAGACGTTTTGCTCCACACACCAGTTTAGATTCACACAGCACAGAGCAGACCCCCAGCAGGCCAGCCCTCCCTGGGAGCAGTGGGACCCAGGTGTTTCACCTGCCCCCAAGGAGGGTTCCTGCCCTCCTGCAGCATCCCTGGGACATCCCAAACCTGGAGCTCCAGCTGCTCCTGTGTCTCCAGAGCTCCCAGTCACTCATTTCCACTCCCTGTGGAAACACTGGTGGCTCCCTGGGAGCTGGGACAGCTTTAACCCCGTGTGAGGGCAGGTGAAACCCATGTCTCAGAGTGGGGAACCTCAGCAACCCCTGCACAGGAGGCAGAGCTCCTGCCCTGGGCAGAGACCAGAGAGGGGCTGGGGTCTCCTCCCTGGGGTATTCCAGAGGGGCCTGGACACAGCCCTGTGCCCTGAGCTCTGGCCCTGCTGGAGATGAGCCCCTGGGATCCCTTCCAGCCTGGTCCACCCTGGGATTCTGGGATCCGAGGGCACCTTAAGCTATAAAATCCACCACCAGAACGATCCCGTGCTTGTCTCAGCTTTTCCACCTTTTCTGTTTTAGCTGCAGCCCTCACAGCTCAGGTCTCACCTGGGCCCTGGCTCTGTGAGGTGCCTGGATGACCTTTTTGAAATATTTCATTATTTTAAAATAGAAACAGCCCAGGCTGAGCCGAGGGAGGTCCCTGCCAGCCCAGAGGGGGCTCAGGGCACATCCTGACCTCCCACCTCAGCACTGCCGGGCCGGCAGCAGCTCATCCCCATTCTCACTCACCTCCGGGGAGACCTCGCGTTATTTCTGCGCTTTCTAACCTCAAAACGCCGACTCAAAGTAGCTGCGGGGTTATTTTACCAGAGCTCAGGCCGGTGGGTTATTTTACTGGGTGGGTTATTTTACCAGAGCTCAGGACAGTGGGTTATTTTACCGGGTGGGTTATTTTACCAGAGCTCAGGCTGGTGGGTTATTTTACCGGGTGGGTTATTTTACCGGGTGGGTTATTTTACCAGAGCTCAGGCCGGTGGGTTATTTCACCGGGTGGGTTATTTCACCGGGTGGGTTATTTTACCAGAGCTCAGGCCTGTGGGTTATTCTACCGGGTGGGTTATTTTACCGGAGCTCCCGGCTGCCCCCGGCAGGGATCAAAGGACACCGGAGCTGATGGGGGTCCCAGCTCCCTCGAGAATGCCCCGCGCTCTCCAAATTAACACGGGAGGTGTAAAGACACCGCTAATTAGCCGGCCTGGCCCCTGCGAGATTAGGGGCAGCCAATTAGTGGCAATTCGCTGTCCCGGCGGCGGCTCCGCGCTGGATGAACGCTCACTGCTGCTCTGGAGGGCAGCTCCCACGAGGAGAAGGGCAAAGTGCCCTCGGTGCCTGCTCTGAGACACCTCTCTGGTGTTTCTGCTCTCCTCCCCAGCCCTGGGACACCTCTCTGGTGTTTCTGCTCTCCTCTCCAGCTCTGGGACACCTCTCTGGTGTTTCTGCTCTCCTCCCCAGCCCTGGGACACCTCTCTGGTGTTTCTGCTCTCCTCCCCAGCCCTGGGACACCTCTCTGGTGTTTCTGCTCTCCTCCTCAGCTCCGAGACCCCTCTCTGGTGTTTCTGCTCTCCTCCTCAGCTCCAAGACCCCTCTCTGGTGTTTCTGCTCTCCTCCCCAGCCCTAGGACCCCTCTCCAGTGTTTCTGCTCTCCTCCCCAGCCCTGGGACACCTCTCTGGTGTTTCTGCTCTCCTCCCCAGTTCTGGGACACCTCTCTGGTGTTTCTGCTCTCCTCCCCAGCCCTGGGACACCTCTCTGGTGTTTCTGCTCTCCTCCTCAGCTCCGAGACCCCTCTCTGGTGTTTCTGCTCTCCTCCTCAGCTCCAAGACCCCTCTCTGGTGTTTCTGCTCTCCTCCCCAGCCCTAGGACCCCTCTCCAGTGTTTCTGCTCTCCTCCCCAGCCCTAGGACACCTCTCTGGTGTTTCTGCTCTCCTCCTCAGCTCCGAGACCCCTCTCTGGTGTTTCTGCTCTCCTCCCCAGCTCTGAGACCCTTCTCTGGTGTTTCTGCTCTCCTCCCCAGCTCTGAGACCCCTCTCTGGTGTTTCTGCTCTCCTCCCCAGCTCTGGGACACCTCTCTGGTGTTTCTGCTCTCCTCCCCAGCCCTGTGCCCCCAGAGCTCCTTCCCAGAGCCGCTGCAGTTCTGTCAGCACACCCGGGGGCAGTGTTGGAGCTCCTCCTGTGCTGGGCACTTCGTTGCTTGGCACAAACATCCAAAACTGAAATCAGTGACCTGCCCGCAGTGTTCTGGGAGTGAGGAGCTCCTTCAGCTTGAGGGGCACCCTAAAGCTCCATGTTTAAAGAGTTGTTGGGTTTGTCCCTGGCCCAGCTCCATCTGTGACTCAGCAGCACCGGGAGCATCCCCCAGGCTCCCCGGGTGTCCCAGTGCCCAGCAAGGGGGGACAAGGACCCAGCACTCACCCCTAAAGGAATACAACACCGGCTGCTGCTGTCCAGAGCTCCCAGAGGGACCCACAAGTCCACGATCAAAGCCCAGAGTTGGGTGAGACCTCTCTGTGCCTCAGTTTCCCTCCAGCAGGAGTGGCTGAGTCTCCTGCTCAGCAAAGTCCCTCAGCTGCAAAGGTAAAAGTGAAGCAGAACTTTCTTACATCCTCTCACTTTTATCTCCTACTGTAACCTTCTCAATCCCATTTATAAACCTGGCAGAGCAGGACATGTCAAAAAAGCATTTTTATAATAAAACATCCTAATTCTTCACCGAGGTTATTTCTAACCCACAAGAACCACTTGCCTTAACCAAGACATCCTGCCACGGGCACCCAGCCACCCATGCTCAAAGTCTCTGAGCAGCAAAACAATGACACAGAGCCAGAAGTGCCCATGCAGCAGCAAATTGCAGAAATAAAGCTGCACACGAGAACACCACGTGTTCCCAGCAGCACTGCAAGCAGGGGAGCTGTGGATTTGACCACTGGGACCAGAACTGCCCTGGAACTGCTTTGTTTTGTTTTGTTGTTTTGTTTTTTTTTTTAAATCCCAAATTTCTCAGAAACAAAATACAGAACTGCCTTGTCCAGAGCCCTGCTGCTGCAGCAAGCGCTCAGCTCAGTAAATCTAATTAATGAGCCAGGAAAAGTGTCACTCGTTTGCTAACTACTGCACCCGGGGCTGCCAAACAGACAGATAAAGGATTTAGCTGGGGCCCATTCCAGCCAAAGGAGCTGGGAACCTGGCAGGGAGAGCAGGAGATTAGAGGGGGCTGAAAAGAAAAGGAGAGGAGGGGGAAAGAAAAACCATCCCACTAGATTAGCACTTTGCAAATGCAAGCATGTAAATCAGCTTAGGCTGGCCATAATGCCACCCTTGTGAGCATCTGGGCACAGCAGCAGGCAGGGCCTGCCCTGAGTGGGCTCAGAGCCCCAGAGAGCAGCTCCATCACAAACAGCAGCTCCCTCCCAGAACCCAGCCCTGCTCTCAGCAGCTCTCAAGTTTGCACAGGAAGCCAATTAGGGGAGACCTGGGAACAGAGGAAGATTCATAATTGCAATTAAGGCTTCAAAGGGCTGGTCCCAAGCGCAGCCATTGCAGATGGAGCTGGGGGAGGGAAAATCCCAACAAACTCTTTGAAACACGGGGCTTTAGGAACCCCCCAAGCTGGAGGAGCTCCTCACCCCCAGAGCAAGGCATCACCTGGCAGAGAAGGACTCAGCCCTGAGGGGTCCAGCAGAAGCAGGAGATTTGGGGTTAAATCTGCCTCAAAGGGATCCAGCATTTGTCCCTTACTGCTGCTGACCCTGATCCTCCATCCCATCCCATCCCATCCCATCCCATCCCATCCCAAGCTGTGCTCGTGCCTCTGGCCCCAGCCGTGGATCTGCTGCTCCTCCCTGCCCCTGGCAGGAGAAAGGGCTGAGAAGAGCTGAGAGAAAAGGAAACTCACCCGAGGTGCCAGGGCCACCCCTGGGGACGTGGGCAGGGCACAGAGGGGCTGCAGCGGCTCTTGTGCCGCTCAGGATGGCTCCACTCTGCCCGTGCCCGCTGCCAGCCCTCACTGGCACTTCCCTGTGCTGGCACCTCCTCTCCTCACACACTGCCAGCTTCCCTGCAGCCCCTCCCAGCACCTCTGAGCAGCTGGAGAACACCTGGCAGGAGCAGGGCTGGGGCAGGGGCAGGGCTGGGGCAGGGGCAGGGGCAGGAACACCTGGCAGGGGCAGGGCAGGGGCAGGGGCAGGGCTGGGGCAGGGGGCTCGGACAGGGGCAGGAACAGCTGGCAGGGGCAGGGGCAGGGCTGGGGCAGGGGCAGGAACACCTGGCAGGGGCTGGGGCAGGGGGCTCGGACAGGGGCAGGAACAGCTGGCAGGGGCAGGGCTGGGGCACAGCAGGAGCAGAGCTGGGGGCTGGGGCTGCTCCCCTGCTCCTTTTCCCTTCCCGCAGGCCCCCAAAGCCCCAGCAGCTGCAGCAGGAGCCCCAGCCCAGCCCAGGCTCGGGGCAGTGCTGCTGTGGGACCCCAGAGCTCACAGGGACAAGGTGACCCCCCCTAAATCATCCACAGCATGTCCCAAACTGCTGCTGCTCTCCCCCACAGGTCCAGCTCCTCCTCCTCATCCCCCTCGGCTGCCCTGGGGAGTTGTTCCCAGGCTCAGAATCTGTGGTGTGACCTTGGAAAGTCCTTTGTGTCTCTGGAAATGCTCTGGGTGTTTTTGCATAAGCTCCTTTCCCTGGGATGTTTTGCCCTAGTGCTGAGCACGTAGGGCTGGGTAACCAAATGAGGTCAAAGAAAATTCCAGCCAAAAGCCCAGCAGCCTCAGTGGGAGCGGCCAAGAGCATCCCCAGGAGCACAGGCTGGGGGCTGAGCAGCACCAGAGAATCATCCCAAGGTGGGAATACTCCTGTGGAAACCCCAGCAGCACTGCACGAGATCCAAACCGACCCATGGGTGAGAAGGGACATGGGATGGTGCCTCCCAAGGGTGGAAAAACAGGAGAAGGGAACTCCCCAGAGCCTGCAGCCCCCTGTGCTGGGCTCTCCTGCCATTCCAACACTTCCCAGCTGAGGAGGAAGCCCTGGGCCCGGAGCTGGAACCCAAATCCATCCCCACACAGATCCCAAATCCATCCCCACCCAGGTCCCAAATCCATCCCCACCCAGGTCCCAAATCCATCCCCACCCAGATCCCAAATCCATCCCCACACAGATCCCACATCCATCCCCACACAGATCCCACATCCATCCCCACACAGATCCCACATCCATCCCCACACAGATCCCAAATCCATCCCCACCCAGATCCCCCTCCCCAGCCGTGGCTGGGCCCTGTTTCCAAGAGCAACCCACACTTCTGCAATTTCAGAGATCTTCTTACCCCACCTTCCGTGTGCTGCCCCAAAAGGAGAAGTGCTCGGGGCCAGGGGGAAGTTGTGGCGCCCTTTCCTATCCTGGAGAGGATTTCAGGCTCCTGCCACATCCGAGGGGCAGCTCTGGCCACGCTGCAGGGCTGGCACTGCACAGGGCCCTGCTTTGGGGCGAGCAGTTCCAGGAACATCAACAGTCCAGAGCAAGGAAACACAGAAATAAAGCCCAGACACAAATGATGGGGCAGAAACGACCAGGCTGCCCCTGAAATAAAGCCCAGACACAAATGATGGGGCAGAAACAACCAGGCTGCCCCTGGAATAAAGCCCAGACACAAATGATGGGGCAGAAACAACCAGGCTGCCCCTGGAATAAAGCCCAGGCACAAATGATGGGGCAGAAATGACCAGGCTGCCCCTGGCAGCCACCAGATACCCCAGCAGGGCACGTGGGCATGGAGGGCTGGGCAGGGAGGGGCAGGAAAGCAGCTCCAGGGCCAAGCCAGGACTTTGGACTCCCCCAAAGGATGGCACAGCTGGGCAAGCTGGGCTTAGGCAATCCTGGTCCTTCCCCCTGGTTTGAGGGGTCAGCTCCCCCCAGGCAGCAGCAGCAGAGCCAAGGGAGCCTCTCCTCCCTCCCTGTGTGTGCCCACCTGGACTGAAAGAACAGCTCCATGCTCAGCAGCTGCTGCCAGAGCCGGGGAGAAGGGTCCTCCCAGCCTCCATCACCAGAGCCTGCGCCCTTTGCTCAGCACCAGGGCTCTGCCCTCCACTCTGGAGGGGACTCGGTCATCACTGCTGTCCCCTCTCCACTCTGGAGGAGTTTCAGTCATCACTGCTGTCCTCTCTCCACTCTGGAGCAGACTCAGTCATCACTGCTGTCCCCTCTCCACTCTGGAGCACACTCAGTCATCACTCCTGTCCCCTCTCCACTCTAGAGCACACTCAGTCATCACTGCTGTCCTCTCTCCACTCTGGGGCACACTCAGTCATCACTGCTGTCCTCTCTCCACTCTGGAGGAGTTTCAGTCATCACTGCTGCCCCCTCTCCACTCTGGGGCACACTCAGTCATCACTGCTGTCCCCTCTCCACTCTGGAGGGGACTCAGTCATCACTGCTGTCCTCTCTCCACTCTGGAGGAGTTTCAGTCATCACTGCTGTCCCCTCTCCACTCTGGAGATGTTTCAGTCATCACTGCTGTCCCCTCTCCACTCTGGAGCACACTCAGTCATCACTGCTGTCCCCTCTCCACTCTGGAGCACACTCAGTCATCACTGCTGTCCCCTCTCCACTCTGGAGCACACTCAGTCATCACTGCTGTCCTCTCTCCACTCTGGGGCAGACTCAGTCATCACTGCTGTCCTCTCTCCACTCTGGAGCAGACTCAGTCATCACTCCTGTCCCTGCAGCCACCAAAGCCTGGATTTCTGCTGCCACGATGGAAATTCCATCCTGGTGTAGAGGGAAAGGTCTCCTGCATCCCTTCCCCAGGGGGGTCAAGCCCTGTTAGCAGAAGCTTTCTCCAGCACACCAGAGGTGGCTCGGGCCTCATTCACTCTTTCCAAGTTCCTTCTGGAACTATTTCCAAGTTCCTCCTGGAGCTCATCCCCAGAGAGGCACCCCAGAGAGGTGATTTCAGAGGGACTGTCCTGAGCACTGGAATTACAGAGCATTAATTAGCACAGAGAGCATCCCAGCAGTTCCAGGGCCAGAACACAAGGCCCAGAATTCACACCTCATTGGGAGTTACTGGGGGAGCAGCACACAAGATCTGCCACTGCTAAGGGCTCCCATCCGCCTGAACAAGGGGGAAATCGACTTTCTCAGGGGGACCAAGTCCTTGGGGCTTGCAGAGGAGGGCATTCAGCAGGAAAAGCCAGTTCCCCTCCAAAAACTCCCCAGAGCACAGCTGCTCAAAGGGAGAAACCGCTGGGGGCTTAAAGTCCTCGCTCAGCAGCAGCTAAAGAAGGAAAGTGCCCTTGCTGCCCCACAGAATATTGATCTCCACGGGGATGCAGCTGAGTGAGGCTGTCCAGAGCTGGCTGGGGCTGGCCAGGTGCTCCCCGAGTTTATTCATGGCTGGGGCTGCCAGGAACCCTCTCCAGCCTGAAACCTTTGTGAGCTTCTGCCCAGCCAACACTGCTGGTGTCCTGTTCCTTACAGCACCAGAAACCGCAGGGTTATCATCCTGAGCCCCAAAAAACCATGGAGCCCAAGCAAGAGGAAAGCCAATAAACCATGCAGTGACTTTGGAATGCCCCATCATCTCTCTGCTCTGCTGGGGAGCCCTGTGGTGGCTCTGGGTCTGTCCAGGAACAGGAGCCATTGCCTCCAACAGCCAGCCTGGATGGGATGGAGGGGCCACCCAGGACATCAGCACCCCCAGCCTGGATGGGATGGAGGGGCCACCCAGGACATCAGCACCCCCAGCCTGGATGGGATGGAGGGACCACCCAGGGCATCAGCACCCCCAGCCTGGATGGGATGGAGGGACCACCCAGGGCATCAGCACCCCCAGCCTGGATGGGCATGGAGAGGGCACCCAGGGCATCAGCACCCCCAGCCTGGATGGGGATGGAGGGACCACCCAGGGCATCAGCACCCCCAGCCTGGATGGGGATGGAGAGGGCACCCAGGGCATCAGCACCCCATCCCCACCCCATCCCCACCCCTGGGCTCTGGGAGTTTGGCAGAGCTCAGCCAGCTCTGCTCTCCTCCTCAAAAACCCCAAGGGCAACAGAAATGACACAGATCTGATGTGAGTAAGAGCTGCCCAGTTTTATAGCTCGGTTTTCAGAGAGGAAATGCTCTTGTTCCTGGCAGCAATTCTGAAAACCCCTGGCCACATGATGCAAGAGTTAATTTTAGCCTCTAGCAGTCATTGTCAGCGCAGGGGAGGCTGAAGTTCCACCCCACATCACAGGCAGTCCTGGCTCCAGGTGAGAGCCAGGAGCAGGGCTGGGCACAGCCTGGTGTGGGCACAGCCTGACAGGAGCTGGGTGTCCCCAGCAGGGTGGCATGGAAGCCCAGGGCTCCTCTCCAGGGGAGGTGGGAGCTCAGCACAGGAGTTCCTGTGTGCCACAGGGGGAAAGAGAAAAAATTCAGCAAGTGCATCATTCAGAGAGGGAAAAAAGGTGCTTCCCAAAGTGCAGCAGCAGCAGCCTGAGCTGTTGGTGCTGAGGAGGAACTGCAGGACCCAGCAGTGGCCAGGGACCCCTGCCAGCACTCCAGGGACAGACACAAGGACAATCCCTGCTGGGAGGGGGGTCTGGCCCCACTCACAGGGCAGAGCTGGTGCAACCCTGGGTGTGTCCAGGCTGGGATCAGGAGGGTCCCAGCACATCCCCACAGCAGCTGCCCCACACGGGGCCCTTCTGTGGCCATCCCTGGGAAAATCCCTTCTCACTGTGCAAGGACGTGTGTGGGTGGCACTGTCACCTCCAGAGCACAGGGAAACACCAACACTGCCACACCAGGAGAGCTGCTCCTCACCATCCTGTGCTCCCCTGAGCCAGCCCTGCCCCTCCAAACCCTTCCCAGGGTTCCTGTCCCCTCCTGTGCTCCCCTGCCTCTCCAAACCCTTCCCAGGGTTCCTGTCCCCTCCTGTGCTCCCCTGACCCTGTCTCTCCAAACCCCTCCCAGGGTTCCTGTCCCATCCTGTGCTCCCCTGTCCCTCCAAACCCTTCCCAGGGTTCCTGTCCCATCCTGTGCTCCCCTGCCCCTGTCTCTCCAAACCCTTCCCAGGGTTCCTGTCCCCTCCTGTGCTCCCCTGCCCCTCCAAACCCCTCCCAGGGTTCCTGTCCCATCCTGTGCTCCCCTGCCCCTCCAAACCCCTCCCAAGGTTCCTGTCCCCACAAATGTCCTGTGGCTCCTGCCTCTGCCCCCCTGGCTCAGGGGAGGGCCAGGGTTGGGTCTGGTGGGTTTTTCCTATACAATAAACATCTCCCAGCCTGCATGGGGCCAGGGGCCATCCCAGGTGGCACAGGGGGCCCTCCCAGAGGGGACCCCAATCCCTGCCCCTCTGCCCTCCCCTCGTAGCTCCCTCCTGTGCAGGAGCTGATCCCAATTCCTCCTGGCTATTTGGAAAAACAAGTTTACATGTGAGCTTTCAATGGGCTCTGGCTCTGCTTAACTCCTCCAGCTGTGACACAGAGTAAGTGAGAGACAAACCTACAAACAAGCAGCGTGACCATTTCTGAGGGCTTTTTGTGAGCTCTAATGCCAAACCCACTAAACAGATTAACTTCCAGCATAAACAAGCAAGTAAATCTTTCCCCCAAGGCCCTGTGTATCCAAAGGAAGCTTTAGAAGTTGCTTCCTGCCATTGTGGAGGCCCTGCTGGGAACCCAGGAGCCTTTTCAGTCCCTGGCTTGGTTGCCCAAACCCTGCAGATTGCTCCCAGCACCGCTGGCTGCAGCACCATGAGGACAGATGGTGGCAGGGACATTTCTGTCCCCATCACCCTCGGGCCAGGGGCAGGCAGGGCTGGATGTCACAGATCTTGGCAGGGACATTTCTGTCCCCATTGCTCTCAGGCCAGGCTGGATGTCACAGACCTGCCAGGAGGGTGTGAGCCCCACCTGGGGGGTACAGCCACAGCACCCCCGTGCCAGCCAGGGGAGGGAGGGAAGGAAGGAAGGAGGGAAGGAAGGAAGGAAGGGAGGAAGGGAGGAAGGGAGGAAGGGAGGAAGGGAGGAAGGGAGGAAGGGAGGAAGGGAGGAAGGGAGGAAGGGAGGAAGGGAGGAAGGGAGGAAGGGAGGAAGGGAGGAAGGGAGGAAGGAAGGAAGGAAGGAAGGAAGGAAGGAAGGAAGGAAGGAAGGAAGGAAGGAAGGAAGGAAGGAAGGAAGGACGGACCCAGGCAGCCCAAAATCCATGGAGAGCACGAGGCAAGAGGTGCCCCCTTCTCCACGTGAAGAACCCGTCCATGACTCTCTGTCCCCTCTCCCCAGCTCAGGGACTCACCTGGAGGTGACACCACAGCCACAGGTGACACCAAGAGCAGCCCAGCCCTGAAGAGCCTCCAGCCAGGCTGGCACAGCCCTGACCTCAGAGCAAGCTCCCAAATCCCCCCAGGCACCCCCCACAGGAGCAGGGAGCTCAGCACAGCAACTTCCAGCCCTGGGTTCTCCCAGGACGGACTGGAGCTTCCTGGCACAGGGGCTTTTCTCCAAAAGGGGCAGGAAAAGGGCACCTTCATGCCAGCCCTGTTCCTGGGAGCTGAGCAGCCCTTCATGCCAGCCCTGCTTCATCCCTCCTGGGAGCAGTCCCTCATCTCAGCCCTGTTCCCAGGAGCTGAGCAGCCCTTCATGCCAGCCCTGCTTCATGCCAGCCCTGTTCCCAGGAGCTGAGCTGTCCTTCATGCCAGCCCTGCTTCATGCCAGCCCTTTTCCCGGGAGCTGAGCTGACAGTGATGTGGACACCCCATTTCCAAAGGCTGCTCCTTCAGCCTAAAGCACCACCCTCATGGTGATCCCTGCTTGGAGCCCACCTGGAGCAGGTGGGCTGGGGTTAACTCTCACCTGGAGCAGGTGGGCTGGGGTTAACTCTCACCTGGAGCAGGTGGGACCGTGTTTAACGCTCAATATCCTCCATCACTTCTAAACCAGCTCCAGGATCTGACAGCTCAGGGCCATGGAGTGCCCAGGCTCTGGGCCATAAAAGTGGGGTTTGGGTTCGCAGCCATTGCTCCACACCCTGGAGTTCCCCAAGGCAGCAGCCCCTGGCATGGAGACCAGACCAGCCTGGGGACAATTCCCAGTTAATGAGCAGCCCTCGGGGAACTTTGACCTTGTTGGCTTTGATTGCAACCCAGCTAATTGATCCAGGGAGCCTCAGGCAGGCAGGACCTCCCACAGCTGGATGAGGAGCAGCAGGGCTCCCCCACAGCTGGATGAGGAGCAGCAGGGCTCCCCCACAGCTGGATGAGGAGCAGCAGGGCTCTCCCACAGCTGGATGAGGAGCAGCAGGGATCTCTCCAGGGCTGGAATTCCCTCATTCCCACCGCAAAGCCCCCACACCTGAGAGATGCTGTGAGTCCCCCAGGCAGCTGCACACCCGTGTGTACCCATTTAGGAGCTCCATCAACACAAAGACACCGAGAATGAAGAAACATTGGTGGGGTTTCACATGCACAGACTGCCAGAAACAATGAGAAAAGGGAAATGCCACCTGAAAGGATGGGAGCTTGTTTGCCGAGAAGCCTCTGGGCTGAGGGTTTAAATAGACACAGAGCACGGGGGAAGCAGCTGAAAGGGGAAGCGTTTCATCCTAATTTGAGACAACAAAGAATAGGCCTTTGTGGAAGGGATGAAAACACTTCTGCAGGCCCGGAGCAAGGCGCCTTTCCCGAAGCAGCAGCAGCAGCCGTGCCCCATCCGCACAGCCCCGCCTGGAACGGGCAAACACGGCAGGGAAAACACCCGGAGCAGCCGCACAAAGGCCGCAGCAGAGCTCACGGCCACGGCAAATCCTCCCCCGGCAGCTGCTGGGGCAGCCACAGCATCGGGCTGAGCCGAGCCCTTCCTGCCCAGACACAGCCAGCGGCGGGACCGGACCGGGACCGGGACCGTGTCCCCTGTCCTGGCCCCTCCCATGGGCTGCTCCTGCCAGCTCCGCTCGCTTCTGCTTCGGCCCACCCCAAAACCGGCACCTGCAGCGTTTTGGGGGCGCCCAAGCTGCTCCCAGGCCAGGCACTGCGGGGACTCTGAGCAATGAAACAGCATTCGAGGGGGAGCCAGGGCCCAGCCCCACCTCTCGTACAAATACAGACAGAGCCCCTGCGGCACCAGTCACTGACAATTGTCACCCAGAATTGTCACCGATCGCTGTCCCAGCGCCACGGCACTGCCCCAATCAGCCAGGGAGCGCTGCCCTGTGCCCTCCTCGCTCTGCCAGCGGCTCCCGTCTGCCGGCCAGGGCCACCTGCGGGCCTTTCCCGGCCCGGGCACCCCGAGGGCTCCAGCCCCGTTCCGGGAAGGAGCAGCCCAGGTGGGAGCGCTCAGCCACAGCTGCCCGGGCAGGTCCGGCCTCCAGGCTCGGCTTTACCAAGCCAGAGACTGAATCTGGGTGAGCTCTCAGGCGCTGCATGTTCAACAGAGCTGAAGTGAAACCAGCCCAGCCGCGGGCTCCTGGAGCATCGCTGTGCTGCGGCTGCTGGGCTCCAGCTCCAGGCTCCAAACCTGCCCCAGGCTCTCGGAGCATCGCTGTGTTTCTGCTGCTGGGCTCCGGCTCCAAACCTGTCCCAGGCTCCCGGAGCATCGCTGTGCTGTGGCTGCACAGCCCCAGCCTGTCCCAGGCTCCCAGAGCATCGCTGTGCTGCGGCTGCCCGGCCCCAGCTCCCATCCAGCCGCACATCCCAGCCGAGCATTCCCGTCCCCAGCTCCCCTCCAGCCGCACATCCCTGCCGGCCCTTCCCGCTACACCAGCAGCCGCAAGCTGAAGCTGCTTTATTTTCCTTTTTTTTTTTTTTTCTTTTTTCCCGTGGCAGAGCTTGAAATCAGAGATGAACAAGTCTGAAGGAGCTCCTGCCTGGCCTCTCATGTATTCCAGATGCACATGCTCCAATCGCCGCTTGCCAAACAGGATACGAGGCGCAAGGAAATAAAGCATTTTATCTTCAAGCTTTTCCAAGAGGGTATTAGAAACAATGGGGAGGAAATACAAAATTAACACTAGAGAAGAGCAATTGGCAGTGCCCTCGCGAGGCTGTTCTTCATCACAAGGCTGCCTATTCAGCGGCTTTCATTAGGAAAATCACATCGCAGAGCCATTCCCAACAGTGTCCCTATTTCCTAATTAGGCTTCGCCAAAGAGCTGCATCTCTCAGTTCCCGCCCGGCGCACAATCACAACAATTACCATTTCACTGCACCCGGCCGCCGAAAACACCGCAATTAAAGCATCTGAGGAGTCACACGGGCGCGTCAGCGGGGAGACGAGTTCTCACGTCGCGCTAATTGGCGGCCAGAGAGGGATCACAAGGACGGGAGCGGCGGAGCTCGGTCTCCGCGCTGGGAAAGGCGCTCGGGAGCTGCGGCCGCTGCCCGGGCTCCCCCCAGGAGCCGCGGACGGGGAGCGCTGGGGACAGGCCCCGGCCCCTCTCCGGATCCCCGGAATATCCTTGGGTCGCACCCCGTCACCAAAGAGCCCTGCCCCAAATCCAGGGGACGCAGCCCTGCGTGGGTTGCAGATGTCACCTGGAGCCCCGGTGATGGCTTTGGGTGGGGGGGACCCGTCCTTACACCGGACATGAGGGACGGGGAGTCCTGAGCCTCGGAGGGAAGCGAGCAAAGGAGAGGGAGGGAAAGAGCTGCAGGGCCTGGATTGCACCCACAGCTCCCATTTCCTCCGGGCAGCGACATTTCCAGCCCGAAGCAGCAAAGCACGGAGCTGCAATGTGGGCAGCAGTGCGATGCCCAGGGAGTTCCCATATAAACCTCATCCTCCCTCCCCATCCTCTCACCTGGAAGCTCAAACCGGTGCCGGGAGCAGAGCTCAGACACAGAAGGAGCCTCTCGCTGCTCAAAAGCACCTGGGCCACTCACCTGAGTGCCACCCTCAGGCACAATTTTCCCCTTGCAGAATAATAATGCAAAATTGGGCAGCCCCACTGCTCAGCAGGCACCCAAGAAAGAGAAGTGGAAAGTGCTCCAGGGTGAGCAGCAGCATGGCAAGGTCCCCGTGCTGTGCTGGGCTGTCCCTGGTGCCCAGCAGAGGCTGAGCACTGGTGCTGGCAGCCCTCAGCCCCGGGGCTGCCAGAGCAGCTCATCCCGCTGGAGCAGCCGCTGCTCCTCTCTGCCAGCACTTCCCACTGCTCTCAGTTCTTCTTTCTCAGTGCTAAGCCCACATCTTCATTTTCACATTCAGCAAGAAGGCGCTCGGGGCCACTTCTGGTTGGTTTCTGTCCCAGCTGGATGCCCTGATCTCCACGGGGAGGAGGGAGAAGCCAGCGGCGCCGTCCCACGGCCACAGGTATGGGGCTGCCCCTCACCTGGCCAAGGCACAGCAGAGCCCCACCTGCTCCCTCCAGCACGTCCCACGCCCTTTCCTCTGCCCTGAGCAGCTGCGGAGCTGTGGGAGCACTGCAGGGGTGCCCACACAGGGCCAGGGAAGGCAGAGGAGCACTGAGCTCACATCCAGCTCCCACTGCAGCACACCTGGAAAGCTGCAGAGCACCCCCGGCATCACCTGAGCCCTCGGACCTCGCACAGTCACCGTGGCTGAGGGACAGAACCGCTGCCACCACCACAGCCGGGCTCTGCCTCCTTATCTTCTCACCTTTCTATGTTTGAGCTCTAATCTGAGCAGCGCCCAGAGCTCCAAACCACTTTGCAACCAGGGTTCAGAAACACTTCACAACTCCACCCGAGTGTGTGCTTTGAATGAGAGAAAAACCCAAACACCAAACCAAGAGACCTTTCTGACAGCAGGAAAACCAAAGCCTTGACATCCTGCATAATCCCTGGGGTTTGCAGCGGGCCGAGATTTAGAAAATTGACCTGAATGGGAAAACAAACCAAATGGCAGCTGCTCAGCATCAGGAGCAGCCCCAGCCTGCAGCTGCCCGAGCAGTTTCGCTGCCCCGGGAGCAGCACGGCCGAAACCAGCCCTGAGCACAGCAATCGGTGCTGGGGACAGCAGCCGCCTTGTCACAAACATCAAAACAAAGGGCTGGAAGCTCTTTTCTCCCGCTTTCGTTAGCGATTTCAATCAGCAGAGCCTTTTTCTCCCTCAGGGCTCACACCTCCAAAGCAGCTCTGGGGCAGCCGGGCCGGGCACTGCCCGGGTGGCGCTGGTGGCACTGGGAGGCCGCAGGAGCAGCCGGTGGGAGATGCCCTCAGCAGGCACAGCGAGCAGCACGGGCTGCTGCGGGAGGCAGCGCGGGCACGGCCCGGGGCTGGAGGGGTGACGCTGCCGAGCTTGTCACATCCCAAACCACATCCTGTTGCCAAAGCAGAGCCTTCCCTGGGGCTGCACCTCGGCCGCTCGGGCTGCCCAGCCCCAGCTGAGGGAGCGGTCGGTGACCTTTGGGTCCCTTCAGGGCAGGGCTCCTGCTGCAGGGCCCGGCTGAGTCACTCGCTGCCCGCAGCCCTGCCAAATGCCCCCGGCATTTCCCGGGGACCCCGCCGCGGCACGGGGGTCCCCTGGGGCGGGCAGGGCCCCACACCTGGCCCCGAGCGGCAGCTCCGTGGGGCCACCGGGGGAAAACAAACACAGAGTCCCGAAATGAGTCACAGCAGCCGGGCTGTCCCCACCCGGGGTGACACCGGCTCCTCCTGGCCAGGCACGGGCTGCAGGGGCTGCAGGGGCATCCTCCAAGGGTGCCAGAGAAAGCCCAGCGCGGGCAGTGACACCCCGCTGGTGGCTTTGAGAGGTGTCCCCAGTTACACACGAGCCCCGCAAGCCGCCGCTTTCTGTCCCCCCATTTACAGCGAGCCCCCGCCAGCGGCACTGCCCCCTCCGGGCACGGCCTGCCCAGCGCACCAAGTCCCACCCCGCGCCTTTCACGGACACCCCGGGAACACAAGAGAGCTCTTCCTTCATGTACACGGGCTGTACGGAGCCCCCTGCCCCGGTCACCCCGGGCTCGGTGCGTTCACGATCCCCCCACCCCGGTCACCCCGGGCTCGGTGCGTGCAGTTCCCCTGTCCCGCTCACACGGACACCCCGGGCTCGGTGCGTGCCGTTCCCCTGTCCCGGTCACACGGAACCCCGGGCTCGGTGCGTGCAGTTCCCCCTGTCCCGGTCACAGGGACACCCCGGGCTCGGTGCGTTCACGGTCCCCCCACCCCGGTCACACGGACACCCCGGGCTCGGTGCGTGCAGTTCCCCTGTCCCGCTCACACGGACACCCCGGGCTCAGTGCGTGCCGTTCCCCCCGTCCCGGTTCCCCCCGGCTCTCCCACCTGCGGGGCGGCTGCCGCCGGGGCTCCGTGCCCATCCTCGGCCGGCCCCGCCGGGCTCTCGCCGGGCTCCGCTCCGCGCCGAGCGGCACCGGCGGCACCGGGGCGGGCGGGGCTGGCGGCGGATCCGCCCCACACATGTGCGCGCCCGCCCCGCCCCGGCCGTGCCCCGGCACCTGCCCCCCGCCCCCGCTTCCTCCGCCCGCCCAGCCCTCCGTGCTTCCCTCCCTCCGTCCGGCCATCCCTGCTCCTGCCTCGCTGCCAGCTCTCTGCCATTCACCCAGCCAGCCAGCCATGGATCCCCCCGTCCATCCATCCATGGATCCCCCCCTCCATCCATCCATGGATCCCCTCGTCCATCCATCCATGGATCCCCTCGTCCATCCATCCATGGGTTCCCCCATCCATCGATCTCCTCGTCCGTCCATCCATGGATGCCCCCATCCATCCATCCATGGATCCCCCCATCCATCCATCCATGGATCCCTCCCTCCAGCCATCCATCCATGGATCCCCCCCTCCATCCATCCATGGATCCCCCCCCTCCATCCATCCATGGATCCCCCCCCTCCATCCATCCATGGACCCATCTATCGTGGCACCATCACCACTTTCCCTTCCACCCTTCACTCTTCCCTTCATCCACCCCTCTTTCTACCCCTTGCTCCTGCCATTCTGCCCCTCATCCATCTGTGCCATCCATCCACCATCCTGCTATTCATCCATCTGCCCTTCCCTCCATCAATCTCTCCTTCTTTCCATCCATCCATCCATCCATCCATCCCAGCACCTTTCCAACCCTTCACCTGCCACTCCATCCATCCATCCATCCATCCATCCATCCATCCATCCATCCATCCATCCATCCATCCCTCCCTCCCTTTCCCCATCCACCTCTCCATTTCTCCCCCCTCTCTCTGTTCCTCCATCCTGTGTGTGCTGTTTTCCTTTCCTCCCTGCGCTGCCCTGTGTCACCTTTGCAGGACAAGCCCCCAGCCCCTCTGTGCCAGTGCCAAGCCAGGCTGGTGACACCAGGCTGGGACGTGCTGCTCTGGTGGCACCTGGGAATGGCCTTTTCCAGTTGCCCTGTGCACTGTTCCTGAGCAAAGGCTGGTCCCAGCCTGGTTTCTGGCCCCACAGGGCTGGTCCCAGCCCCATACCTGTCCCCTGTCCCTGTTCCCTGTCCCCATCCAGGTCCCACCCAGCCGGCACTGGGGCAGGAACCCGGGCGGGTTCCTCTGCGGATTTCGGTTTGTCGAAGAGAGTGACCGCTGCCTCTGCTGCTCCGAGAGTCGAAACCTGCCCGGGGGCCAAAATAGCTGTGGGTTCAGCAGTGAAATTCCAGTGAATTTTAAAAAAAGCAAACGCAGTCAGAGCCGAAATCCCCTTTCGTTGGTGGCCCACGGAGACAAACGCCTCAGTGCAAAGCACACACGCAGTGCCTGCGTCACCTGCGCCAGGTGAAACCCCAGGGAGGGACACGGGCCCGGCCTTCGCCAGCTGAGCGGCCACCAGCAGTTCAGAAGAAATCCTGAGGCAGCAAAAATAGCGGGACAGGGAAGGTCAGGTGGCAATGCCACGATGTCACGGTGCCACCTGGCCCAGGGCGCTGACCTGGGAAACAGCCAAGGGCTCCGGCAGAGCTCAGTGTCCCAGCTCCTCCTGCCCGGAGCTCTCCAGTGGGTGCCAGTCTGGGATGCCAGTCTGGCCTTTCCTACCCCTCCTGCCCATTCCCACCTCCTCATTTCAGAGCCAGCTGCTCAGGCTGAGAACTGAACTCCTCCCTGAACTGGAGGAGCTGGGAGGTGCCTGGAGAGCCAAAGCTGCAGGGACCAAACCACTCTGGCTGCTGGGGCCGCAGTGTCTCTGCCCCTCCTGTCCCTTCCCTCCCCACCTGAGGCACGGGCAGCTCCTTGTTTTGCTCCTGGGGGCCCGGGGCAGCTGAGGAAGTTACCAAACATGGGCTGGGGGGGCTCGTGGCGGCGGAAGGAAGCGGAGGAGGGCAGGGAGGGGCCGTGCCAGGGCTGCAGCGGTGACAAACAGCGCGTGGGGCCACCGTGCTGACACAGCCAGCTCGGGGAGAGGGCGCTGGAGCAGGGCCACCTCCAGGACATGTCAACATCAGCAGGGAGCTGTGTTCCTCCTTATTGCTGGCTGGTCCGAGTTCAGGGGAACCCGGGGATGCTGGTGCCACAGCAGGCGGTGGGAAGTGATCCCAGGTGGCTTTTGGGGGCACACAGAGAGCAGGAATGGCATCCCCAGTGGG
Organism: Agelaius phoeniceus; assembly: GCF_051311805.1. Taxonomy (NCBI): domain Eukaryota; kingdom Metazoa; phylum Chordata; class Aves; order Passeriformes; family Icteridae; genus Agelaius; species Agelaius phoeniceus. The sequence goes on from NC_135283.1 coordinate 712,503, forward strand.
TGCCCCCCAGGAGGAGGGGTAGCACTGAGTGTGGCAGTGGTGACACCAACAATGACGAAGCTGTTGGAGCTCCAACCAGAGCAGGCCATGGGGCACCTTCAGCTCTGGCACAGCCCAGCTCAGCTCCTGCCCCTGGAGCTGCCACCCAGCCCCAGCAGGAGGAGGGAGCTGAGGCTGTGCTCTGATGAGCTCATTTACTCCTCTGGCTTCTCTGTGAACACCCCAGAGACAAAGAACGGGTTGGGTTGGAAAGGACCTTAAAGGTTCTCTTGTCCCAAACCATTGGCAGGTGAGGGGACACCTTGAACTGAACAAGGTGCTCCAAGTCCCATCCAGCCTGGCCTTGGACACCAAGGTTCACCTTACACTGAAGCTCAGTTCATCAAAGCCTTGCTCCCATTCCTCTCTGCTCCACACTCCCTGAAACAGCACCTCCACCCCAGCCCCACCTGGGAATGGAGCATTTCAGCCCCCCAAAAATGCCATGAAGTCACCAGCTGTACACTCAGGGCGAGCTCTGCAGACTGCAGCCAGCACATCTCCCCGGGGTGCTGCTGGTGCCCAGAGCAGGGATTTCCAGCAGCTCTGGGATGCTGACCTGTCCTTACACAGCCCCGGGGCTGCTGGGGCTGCACAGGCTCCAGGTGAGCCCGCTGCTTCCCCAGCCCCGGGTTCCCCCAGGAATGGGATCCCAGCCCTGCAGAGCCGCTCTCAGCCTCCCCCTGCTCCTGTCCTTGGAAGGAAGGGGAAGCAGCATCATAAAAAGGGAACCTTCGTGTCTCTGGTTTTCCCCACAACTTGTGTTTTTCATTTCTCAGAGCACACTCAGAGGATCCTGACAGACTCTTCCGCAGCCCTTGAGAAATGAAACTGGGGCAGAGCCCTCGCTGTGGGCAGATCTGACCCCAGACCTTCCCCTTCCACCTGCCATGGAGGAGGAGGCAGCAGAACTTTGCATGACCCGGTCTGCTGAGGTGTGGAAGGTTTTGTGGCCACTTCTGGGCTGGGAGGGCTCCAGGGCTGCCCCACTTTGGACGGATGAGCCTGATCTGCCCTGGGGCTGCGGGCACTCCCAGCGCTTGGCTCAGCCCCGGCTCCTCCTTCGGGCGGCGTTCAGGAGCCCCGTGCTCCCTGCTCAGCGGGGCGTTCCTGCCCGGATTCCTGCCCGGATCTGTGTCCGGGACCAGGCGGGGCACGGGCAGCCCCGGGAAGGCGCAGAGCCGGGCCGGGAGCGGCTTTCCCGCGGGCTGAGGTTTCCACCCTGTGTCCTGCCGGAGAACTGCACCGATGGAGCGGGCTCAGCATCCCCCGGGCCGCAGCCCTGCGCACCCAGCCGGGCAATGAATCCCCGGTAAACACTTGCCAGGAGTGCTCTGCTCTGGCAGCCCCCCGGCTCAGCCCAGGGCAGCAGGGACCATGGGAGCGCTGGAATTCCGTGGGTCCCGTGCGTCTGTGCCTGTGGGGACCCTCAACCCTCTGGTTCGGACACCTCAGAGTCTCCAGAGCCGGCAGCACCTTCACTTCCCAAAGCAGCACAGCTCCTGTGAGCTCCTCAGCCATCGGACCGGGCTCTGGGAGCTCGCTCTGGGCACTGCCAGCCCGGCTGTGCCCACAGGAGCTCTCCCTGGCACTGCCAGCTCAGCTGGACCCACAGGAGCTCGCTCTGGCACTGCCAGCTCGGCTGTGCCCACAGGAGCTCTCCCTGGCACTGCCAGCCCGGCTGCACCCACAGGAGCTGTGCTGCCCACAGGAGCTCGCTCTGGCACTGCCAGCTCGGCTGTGCTCACAGGAGCTCGCTCTGGCACTGCCAGCTCGGCTGTGCCCACAGGAGCTCGCTCTGGCACTGGCTCCAGCTCCACTCTGGCACCAGCTCCACTGTGCCCACACCAGGACTCGCTCCAGCTCCTGATGGCACTGAATAAATCTGGGCAGAAAGGAAGGAACCTGGGCAATGCCCGGAGCTGGCTGCACGCTGGGCCTGTGCTGGGCTCCCCAGGCCTGGGCACAGCCGGACATGTCCCCGGGCAGCCCCACATGCCCAGGGGCGGAGGGGGCAGCGTTCAGGGCTCTGGGAGCAGAGCAGAGCAGAGCAGTTCGTTGTCCTTCCCCTGTCACAGCCCTGCCACCCAGCACAGCCACCAGGGCACCGAGACTGGACTGGACTGGACTGGACTGGACTGCCCTGCCCAGCCGTGCCCCACCCCTCACTGCCACCGCCCCTCCGCTTTGGGTGCGCATTTTATGACGGCCAAGGTGTAGATCAGGTGTAGATCAGGTGTAGATCAGGTGTAAATCAGGTGTAAATCCGGGTAGAAACCAGAGTCCTGCACCCCTCAGGAGCTAGGCTTTGCCTTCCCAAATGCAGGGGCTGAAATACTTCAGCAAGGGACATCCCAGAGCGCCACTGTGATATTTTATGAAAATCCTAGGATTTTTCTCCTGAGAAGCCTCAGAAAAGAAATATAAACAATAACTATCTCATGGCTGTGGAATGTGGGCTGGAGATGGTTTACCACAGGGGCATCTTTGGTTGATCTCGTGTGAATTGAATCTACTTGATCACCAATCATGGTCCAGCTGTGTCGAGGCTCTGAGCAGTCACGAGTTTTTATTATTCATTCTTTTCTAGCCTCTGATGTGTCCTTTCTCTTTCTTTAGTATATCATTATAATATAATATAATATAATGTAATGTAATGTAATATAATATAATATAATATAATATAATATAATATAATATAATATAATATAATATAATATAATATAATATAATAATATATATCAGCCTTCTGAAACATGGAGTCAGGATTCTCATCTCTTCCCTCGTCCTGGGCACCCTCAAACACTGCCACACCAGAGGAGCAAGGGACAGCCAAAATCCTCAGCTGGGACACTTGGGGCTCTCTGGGGTTTTGCTCAGGCTGCAGCGGGACAGGGCCGGGACCACAGAAACAAGGACGGGGACCCCGTGCCCGTGCCCTTCCCAGAGGGATCCTTCCCCCGTCCCGTCCCCATCCCGGCCCGGTGCTGGGACCCCAGCAGATGGCAGCAGGGCCTCAGGGTGAGCTCCTGTGGATCGCTCCTTCCCGCGAATTCCCTTTTTCCCGGCTCGCTTTAAGTGAGAGTGCAAAATCACCCCGTGCAAATCCACTGCAGATGCACCTTGGGATAAGCTGGGCTAGGAGAGGGACATTTTACCGTACCCTGGTGACAAACGCGGCGTCCTCTGCGGGCACCCGAATGCTGCGCCCGCATCAGCCGTGAGGAGAAAACGGGGTTTGTGGGCAGGGTTTATCTCACCCTCGGGTAAATGGGAAAAACGGGACAAAGTCTCACCCAAGGCAAGCAAAAGAGGCTGGAAGCAGGACAGAGCCGGGCTGGAGTGCCCGTCCCCACCCTCCTTTGGGGACAGCAGGGCGGGCAGGGCACGGGGAGGTGCCCAGGTGGGCACAGGTGAGACCCGCGGCCACCCCGGCTGAGGTTCGGAGCTGCCTTTCCTGCCTCCTGAGCTTCCCCGAGGCCGCGAGCAGCGCTCTCTGCTCGATGTGCGGGGAAGCTGAGGCTGACCCCGAGCGCTCCGTTCGCCTTCTCCCACCCCCCTCCATCCCCGTCCCTTCGCGCTTCCCGTGCGCTCTGCTCCGGCATCCCGGGCTCGGGCACGCCGGGATCGGCCTCCAGGCGGGCGGCGGTGCCGCTGAGCAGCAGGAGACAGCAGGAATTCTGCACACACAGGGGATGGGCAGTGCCGGGGGTCCCAGCTGGGCTGGGGACGGTGCGGACCCGGCGGGGGTAGCTCTGAGTGAGCCCAGCACGGGCAGGAATGGCTCTGAGTGAGCCCAGCTCTGGCAGGAATGGCTCTGAGTGAGCCCAGCTCTGGCAGGAATGGTTCTGAGTGAGCCCAGCAGCGGCAGGAATGGTTCTGAGTGAGCCCAGCTCTGGCAGGAATGGTTCTGAGTGAGCCCAGCAGCGGCAGGAATGGTTCTGAGTGAGCCCAGCTCTGGCAGGAATGGTTCTGAGTGAGCCCAGCAGCAGCAGGAATGGTTCTGAGTGAGCCCAGCTCCGGCAGGAATGGTTCTGAGTGAGCCCAGCTCCGGCAGGAATGGCTCTGACTGAGCCCAGCACCTGCAGGAATGGCTCTGACTGAGCCCAGCTCCGGCAGGAATGGCTCTGACTGAGCCCAGCTTTGGCAGGAATGGCTCTGACTGAGCCCAGCTCTGGCAGGAATGGCTCTGACTGAGCCCAGCAGCGGCAGGAATGGCTCAGACTGAGCCCAGCTCTGGCACGGCCGGAATGAGGGCTCCGTGTCCCGGGAGGGGGCACGGGAAGGTTCCTCCATGGAGCTGCGGCCCCGTCCCCAAAGCCCGGCCGGAGCCGCTCCCGCCGCCTCTCCCCGAGCTCCTTTAGAGGGTTAGAGCCACTCGAGGGCCACTTCATCCCCGCTTAATGCATCCTTCATTATAATTAGGTTAGGATGGCTGCCAAAAGGAGCCCGAACGCTGCGCAGCGCCCTGCGGAAGGTCCTGGAAAGATAGCAGGGCTCTGCTCAGGGCTGGGCCAGGGCTCGCTCCCAGCACCCTGGTTTTGGGGTGCCAGGAAGGCCCCAGCACCCACCGTGCCCTGTCTGATTCCAGAGGACACCTCCCTAGAGGAAGATGCAAACCCAAAGCCTGGATGGGGCTGGACCCCCTTTGCCCTGCCCCAGCTCCGCTGGCTCAAGCCCCGCAAATCCCCGCTCCTTCCCTCAGGGAACAGGATGCTTTCTGGAATTTATTTCTTTTTATTACTTCTAAACAAAGAAAGCAACAAAACGGCCCCTTCATCTGCAATGCCGAGGCAGAGCCTGCCCGGGACTCCCCCAGCCGCAGTCGGAGCCCCCTTGTCAGTGCGGAGGGAACGCTGGAGAATGAATTGTCTGGCAAAGGGAGTTCCCAGGAGCTGGCAATCCAGAGGCTCTGGGGATCCGTGTTTCAGTAATCCTGCTCCTTAGGTAGCTGAAATCCACCCAGCCCTGCCTGCCCTGGCCCCAGCCTCTGCCACCCTCTCTCCCTCTCCCCTGGAAGTCCAGGCCAGGTTCCACCTTTACTTTACACCAGATTAAGGAGATCGAATTCCTTTTCACAGGGAGGAACAATCCCGCTGAGATCAGGGTCTCAGCTCCACGACCTTCCACAGGTCCCGTATAAAACTGACCGAGACAGAAAATCTCTGCATGGGCCCCTTTCTTATGCCAGAGCCAAAAAATCTCCCGCGTGGAGCGACACCAGTGGACACAACTGGGCAGCAGAGCCAGGCAGGTGCTTTGATAACCTAAAAATAAAATCTGCAGAGTGGCACCAAAACCTCAGTGAAGTCTCTCTGAATTCAATATTTTACTGAATAAACTGGACGTCCCCATCCCCTCCTCTGCACACAGATCCCCGGCAATATTTATACAGAAATCTGCCTTCTCCAACCCCGAACCTGTTTCCTACACCCCACATCTCCCACACCTCAGGCTGGCAGCAGAGTCCCGCAGGTCCCTGAAACCGGGGCTGCAGGAACACGCAGGGATGTTCCCTCCATCAGTGCAAGGGGTCCCCCAGGCCTCCATCAGTTCAGAGCAGGGAGGTTTCTCCAGCTGGGCCGAGGCATTCCCAGCGCCCCAGCTCCCCGTTCCTTCGGGTATTTCATTCCCTGGAGCTCGGGGCATTGCTGTGAGGTCACCAAGCCCCTCTTAGAGTCCCATCCCTGTCATGTATTGCTCAGAACAGTAATTTGGACTTGGAAACAGCTTCCAAATGTAGGAGCCTGTTTTAAAAGCCAAATGGCTTCGGATGCCCTGTTCGGGGGGCAGGAGGGGCTGGGCAGGAGGGTCTGCTCTGCTCCTGGAGCCGTTTTTCCCTGGATGAGCCCCCGGCAGCATTTCCCAGTCTAAGCTGCCTGCTCCGTCTGCACCCGCCCAAACGAAGCCGTGGTTTCTGTAGGGAAGCACACAAATAAATCAAAGGGTTTGACAGCGCTGCCACCCAGGATCGCCCCTGTTTTCCTGGAATATCTGGGAACCGCGGCGCTGCAGCGCCTGGATCCACCTGCGAGCTCCCGGCAGTGCCTGAGCTGCTCCGGACAGCCCTGGCTCCTCTCCTGGCTGCTGGTGTCCCGCGGCTCCGCTGCAAATAAATCAAATATTACTCACCGAGCTTCCCAGCCCGCCCGCCCTAAAGAAAACATTTTGCAAGAGGAAATATAGTATTCCGGAGGCTTATCTCACTTGGTGGCAATTGTGGGTGTATAATTGAAAACCGAGTTGATCATTAGAGGTTCACAGAGATGCTGAATAGCCCAGTGTTCAGTGGTCTCCGCCAGCCACGGCCAATTTACATTAAAGGCTTGATTCCTTCTCCAGCCCACTTCTCAGCCCCTGGGAAATCTCCTCGGTGCTTATTCCTGTTTGCAAGGACTGTCTAGTGCGAGGGAAGCCTTGCCTGCCTCTGCTGCCCAGGCTGAGCCGCGATGTCCCTCGCTGACCGTGGGCGTTTGCAGGGGATTCAGCATCAACCCCACGGCCAAAACTGAGTCAGGCTTGGCCCGCCGTTCCCTAAACGGTTACGTTTTAATGAAAAATTCCTTCCATTCTTTTTTTTTTTTTTTTTCTTTCCTATGAATGAGAGGAGCCAGAGGTGTGGTCTCCCGGGAACTGAAGAGAAAACTGGATTAGGGGCCAAGGAGCTACAAAGCGATCGGGGAAATTACACTTGTTTGGGAGCAAAGCGTAAATATTAGAGCGACAATAATAACAATAACTGCCTGCCGGGAGCCCCAGAGCTTTAGGGTAGAGGATTAAATGTCATGTGCAAATGTTGTCATCTGTGCTGGCAGAGAGACATCAGTCCGGGAAGAGCCAGAGGTGCCTTTTTCCCTAATTCCCTCGGAGCGGGTCTTTCTCCCCTTTCTCCGCGGTGTTTCTGTGACCCTCCAAGCCAAGCAACGCGAACCGAGTTAGGGATCAGCATCCCTGCACGATCCCTCGCCCTCCCCTTCCCTCTCTCATGGCAAAGGCGCGACCGGCTGATCATTCTGGCATCCCCGCGGCGGCCTTCGGAGCTGCGGGAATTCGGGAATGCCCGGGGCTGGCTCCGCGGCGGCTCAGCTGCCGATAAACCCCTGCAAACGGGTCCGGCACAGCGGAGCTGCTGCTCCCTGCGCTGCGGGACCGGCGCGGGGCTGACCGAGAGTCCCCGGGACGGGAGCGGGGAGAGCCGGGCAGTGCCGGAGGGGCCGCCGGAGCCGTGAGCGGCACAAGCGGCCTCAGCCCCGCTTCAGCCCCGCTTCAGCCCCGCTTCAGCCCCGCGCGGAGCCCGCCGGAGGTGCGGGATGCGGCAGCGGTGCCGGAGCCGGGCCAGGGGAACCGGAGCGGGACCCGCGGCCTCTCCTCGCTCGCTCCGCCCGGCTCCGGCCGCCGCTGCCCCCGAGCGAAGTTTGGGGGGTTTGAGGCGAGCAGCCCGGGCCGCCCGCCGTGCCCGTGTTTAAAAGATCACGGAGATATTTTCACACCTCAAACCGCCGCCCCCCTCTCCCCTCCAGCCCCCATCGCCTTGATTTAGCCCTTGGTAATTAATTTGGCATTTCAGAATAGCTACTGGGCTGGATAATGGCCTCATTCATCTCCCCAGCCTAATCTGAACAGAATCTGGAAGAAAAGCTTTCAGAAAGACAGAAACTGCCATTCGGCAACCGCTCAAAAGAACTGTCACTCCAGGGGAATAAATCGCTCCTGATTATTTCAACCCGGGTCTTCTCTGCTTTTCCAGCCGCTCCCGGTCCCGCCGGGGAACGGCCCCCCGAGAGCCGAGCAGGAGAGGAGCCGCTCGGGCTCTCCCCCTCCCTTCTCCGGGCCCGGGCGGTGCAGGGGGAGGTGGGCGAGCAGCAGCGCATTGTTCCCGGCCAGGAGGACGAGCTCCGGCGCCCGAAGCCATTTGACTTTTAAAACAGGCTCCGAGCGCCGGGGCCGCCTTTCCCGCTGTCCCCGGTGCGGCTGAAATCAAACCCTTCCCGCTTCTCCGGCCCCGGGGCTTCTCCCGGCCCGAACGGGGACGGCTCCGCTCTGCCCCAGCTCGGCCCGGCCGCTCAGGCCCCGGGCCCGCACCTGGGGCCGGCCGCGCTCTCGGGCAGGGACTGGGGACCGGAGATGATGCCCCGGTGTGGGCCCAGCGGTGTTTCGTTCCCGGTGTAGGCTGTAGATGCTCCGGTGCTGGTACCAGCAGTCTGATACTCCTCGGTTCTGGTGCCAGCGAGGCTCCGGCCCCGGTGCTGGTACCGGAGATGTTTCGGCGTCTCACCGGGGCTGACCTGGGCAAGGATCCGTCCCCTCCCGAGGCAGGACAGGGCCGGGACTGACTGGTGCTTCAGGACAGAAAATCAAATTGGAGCTGGGGCCGATCTGTGGAGGGCACGGCCCCGTTCCCCGAGCATCCCCGTTCCATCCTCCCGGGACAGCCCCGGGCCCTGCCCCGAAGGGCCCGGCAGACTCGGGCCCGGGCCCGGCGAGCTGCGCCTCGGTCCCCGCCGAGCTGCTTACATGCATTTAATAGCTCGAGGGCGAGGTAATTAGAGGAGAAAGCCTCGGTAAATCACGTTAATGACCGCAAGAGCCATTACAAACCCCGGGGGTTGTGAAACGCCGAATAAACCCAGCGAGAAGGGCAGGAGGGAGGCGAGAGCCGCAGCCCCGGGAACGCCGGCGGGCAGCGCGGATTCCCGCTCCCGCAAGCGCCGGGAGGTTGTTAAATTAACACCCTGCTAATGGGATTAGGCAGCACCTCGGCTTTGCGGGGCAGCTCCGCGGGGCCAGCTTTCCTTACATTCGCCCCAATTTTCGCCGTGAGGCGGTGAAGGACCGTGCGGGCTTTGAGGGGTGGCCGGGCGACCTTTAGAAACCCTGGCGGATTTTAAAGAAACGCTGAGATTTGAGCCCTGCCCTGCGCACTGGGGCATTCCCGAGCCGCGGCCGGGCCAGCGAGAGCGTCCGGGAGCGTCCGGAGCAACCGGGGCCAAACCCGCACCGAGGGTCCCGGCAGCGGCACCTGCTGCGTCCCGAGCGGGTCCCCGAGTCCCTCCGGGCACAGGAGCTGTCCCCTGTCCCTGTCCCTGTCCCTGTCCCTGTCCCTCCCGTGCCTCCCCGGACGCGGCCGGACCGGGAACCGGCGGCGGCCGCTGCTCCCGGACGCGCGGGGCCGAGGGAAAAGCGCCGGGCGAGTAAAGCGGGGGATCGCAAACGCCGACGGAGATGCTGATGGCGGCACCTGCAGGGTCTGCGGGCCCGAACCTGGGGCTCTGGGCTGCGGATTCCCGTCCCCGGTGTCGCACAGCCGCGGCCGCCGCTCTGGGAGAGCCCGCACGGCCGGAGATGTCCTGGGGCTTCCCCGGGCCTCTGGCCCGGCCTGGCCCCCACGGCCCGGGACAGCTTAGTCCAAATTATCGCCCCTCCCTCCCTGAGGTGCCCTCCCAGAGCTGGACGGGAGCACACACCCCCATCCCAATCCTGCAACCAGGGCCGCGATTCAGGAGTGGGGTTAAAGCTTTCCCCGGGGCTGGGGGATCCCGGGACGCTCACGGACAGTCCCGGAGTGCCGGACTGCGGCCGAGTCCCTGAGTGGCTCGGGGGGACCAGAGGGACCGGAGCTCCCCCAGCCCCGGCCCGGCCGCATCCCCATCCCCATCCCCATCCCCATCCCCATCCCCATCCCCATCCCCGCACTCTCCTCCTCTTCCCCCGGCCATGGAGGCGCCAGGAACGGGACGGAGGGGCCGTTTCCCGGGGAAGAGTTAACAAATCCCGGGAGCGGCGGGGCTGGGGGGCGGCTGGGGGGGTCCGGGGGGAGCGATGGGGGCAGGGAGGCTGCGGAGCCCCGCTGCCCTGCAGGGAAGGCGGTTGCATTGCCAAAGACGCCCCGCTGGGCTAGCAGGCCCGGGAGCAGATTAATCAGGCACTAATTCAATTTACAACAACCACTTTTATTCAGCTCGGTGGCAAGGAATTCAAAGAGGGAGAGGGGCGGGCGGAGGGGAGGAGGCGGAGGCCGGCGCGGGGCTCGCCGCTGCCCGGGCAGCCCCCGTCCCCTCGGGCCGCCCTGCCGCCGCTCTCCGGGGAGGGCACCGCGCCGCCGTGCCAGGGCCCGGCCGCTTGAGTGACACGGCGTGGGCAGCGCTCCGAGAGAGGGCACCTCCGTTGGAAAAATAAAAGTGCCCTTTTAATCAAAGAGGGAGGGAAGGGGGGCGAGCGCGGCGGCCGGGAGCCCAGGCGGGGAAGCTCCGCTCCCTCCCGGGACTCTCTCCGGGGTGTCGGTACCGCCCCCCGGCTGCGCCCCCGGCCGGGATCGCAGCGGAGCCCAGGGGGCAGCGGCCGTCGGGGGCGGCCCCTCGGCACCGGGGGTCCGGGGGGGTGGGAAGGGGAGAGCGGGGCTGGGCCACGGCCCGGTGCGGGACAAGTGCCGCCCTTTAACCCTTTCCTCGCCTTAACGGGACAGCCGACAAACTGCAGAGCGAGGTCGGGGGCGGCAAGAGGCGCCAGGGCAGCCCCTTGTGCCCGGTCTGTGCCGGGGCTGTGATAGAGAGACGGCCCCTCTTCCCCGGGACCAGCCCCCTAAAACCACCTGCCGGGGGTCGCCAGGCCCAGCAGCTCCCGTGCTCTGCTTTCCCCGTTAACCTTCCCCGGCACAGGCTTCCCTGGCCCAGGGCCGGGGGCTGCGGGAGCCCACTCGGGCCGGTGTCCCTTCCCATCCAGCTGAGCGGCCAGTCCCCGTCTGGCCCGGTGGACAGGGGCGGCCAGCAGGGACCGGGTGGGACCCGTCCCCGTCCCGATCCCCCCGGCGTCCCCACAGGTGGGCGTGGGGCTCCTCCGGGCCGCTTCCCCCCGTCCCGCTCCACGCCCACGGAGCATCCCCAGCTGCGGGGCGCGGGCGGCCCCGGCTCCCCCAGCCCCGTCGGGGGCACGGGGGGCGGGGGCAGCGCCAGGACCCTCGCCCGGCTCCTCGGGGCGGCTCGGGAGCCCCGCGCCCATCACGGCGGTGTCGAGGCGGGCTCCGTCCCACTCCCATCCCCCTCCCGCCCTCCCCGAGGCCTGTGCGCGTCTCTGGCTGAGCCGCCAGTGGATGTCGTTGTTCTGTTCCTTGAGCGCGATGTCACTCCTTTAGCATGACCTCAAACGCGGCGGGGGCTGGGACCGCCAGTCATTCTCCGTGCGAGGGCCGGGGCGGGAGGCAGGCGGGACCCAGCCCCGCCGCCAGCCCCACTTTTGTGGTGCCGCCGCCGTCGCGGTCTCCCCTTTCTCCGCGGGGCTGGCCGCGGGGCGGGCGATGCTCCGGGCTCCCTGAGCCGCCGCACCGCGTCCCCGGCCGAGGTGCCCCGCGGAGCGGCGCGGTCGAGCGGCGGCTCCCGGCGCGCCCCGTGTCCCCCGGCCCGCCGTCCCCAGGCCCCGCGGAGGTCGCGCAGGATGCCGCGGAGGGGAGCGGAGGCGCCGCTGGCCCTGCTGCTGGCGGCGGCGTGGCTGGCGCAGCCCCTGCGCGGCGGCTACCACGGCGTGAGCATGTTCGCCGTGCAGAGCGCCCAGCCCGACCCCTGCTACGACGAGCACGGGCTGCCCCGCCGCTGCATCCCCGACTTCGTCAACTCGGCCTTCGGGAAGGAGGTGAAGGTGTCCAGCACCTGCGGGAAGCCGCCGTCGCGGTACTGCGTGGTGACGGAGAAGGGCGAGGAGCAGGTCCGCACCTGCCACCTCTGCAACGCCTCCGACCCCAAGCGCGCCCACCCGCCCTCCTTCCTCACCGACCTCAACAACCCGCACAACCTGACCTGCTGGCAGTCCGACAGCTACGTCCAGTATCCCCACAACGTCACCCTCACCCTGTCCCTCGGCAAGAAATTCGAGGTGACCTACGTCAGCCTGCAGTTCTGCTCGCCGCGCCCCGAGTCCATGGCCATCCACAAGTCCATGGACTACGGCAAGACCTGGGTGCCTTTCCAGTTCTACTCCACGCAGTGCCGCAAGATGTACAACAAGCCGAGCCGCGCCGCCATCACGAAGCAGAACGAGCAGGAGGCGGTGTGCACCGACTCGCACACCGACGTGCGGCCCCTCTCCGGCGGCCTCATCGCCTTCAGCACCCTGGACGGCCGCCCCACCGCCCACGACTTCGACAACTCGCCCGTGCTGCAGGACTGGGTGACGGCCACCGACATCAGGGTGACCTTCAGCCGCCTGCACACCTTCGGCGACGAGAGCGAGGACGACTCCGAGCTGGCCCGCGACTCCTACTTCTACGCCGTGTCCGACCTGCAGGTCGGCGGGCGCTGCAAGTGCAACGGGCACGCGTCGCGCTGCGTCCGGGACCGCGACGACAGCTTGGTGTGCGACTGCAAGCACAACACGGCCGGCCCCGAGTGCGACCGCTGCAAGCCCTTCCACTACGACCGGCCCTGGCAGCGAGCGACGGCCCGGGAGGCCAACGAGTGCGTGGGTGAGTCCCGGCCGCGGGCGCGGACACGGCGGGAGGAGGACGGGGACGGGGCGCGGAGGTCCCCGGAGGGGAGGCGGAGGGAGGGCAGAGCGAAGGAGCCGCGGGGGACGGCAGCGAAAAGCACGGGGACATCCAGGGACACGCCGAGCGGCGCGGGGACGAGCAGGGACACGGAGAACAGAGAGGCGGAGGACACTGAGGTACCGGAGAGTGTAGGGATGAGGACGGGACACCGAGAGACCTCGGAGCGCGGAGCGGGGATGTGAAGGCACTCGGGAGCGCAGGGCATGGGACGCTGAGGTACTCGGGAGCCCGCTGGTGACAACACCGAGGGACCTCCAGGTGCAAAACGGCGGGCACAGGGAGCCTGGGACCACCGGGCAGGGCACAGGAGTTTGGGGCAGGGGTTAGCGAGAGCCGCGGGGCCCTGGGACGGGGACACCGGAGGCAGCCGGCGGCGCAGGACGGGGTTAACGGGGGACTCCGATGAGCAGAGCGAGGGGAAGCTCGGAAACGCGAGGCAGGAAAAACCAAGGAGCTCAGGAGAGGGGATAAGGAGCGTTCAGGATTCCGGGAAAACGCCGTTGGTGTCCGGAGGAGCGGGAAGGGGCCCTGGCTGGCCGGGCAGGGGCTCCCGTCCCGCGCAGGTCCCGGCCGGGGGGCCCGCAGCGCACGGCCCGGGGATCCCGGAGCTCGCAGCAGCCCCGCTCCCCTCCCCGGGACACGGCTCGGAGCCGCCCCAAGCCCGAGAGGCTCCGCGTCTGGGCGGCACCGGCTCCGGCTCCGGGCCGGGCTCTGGCCCTTTGCGGAGAGGGAAGGCGGCCGGGAGCAGGGCAGGGAAACCGGGCAAAGCCCGCAGCTCCGGTCCCGGCATCCTCGGGATGTGCGGGCGGCCCTGGCAGGCGGCGGCGGGGACTTGAAGGAGCCCGAGGGCCAAACGAGAAGCGGGCAGCAGCCGGTTCGTTCCATCTGGAGCGAGAAACGCGCGCCGTGCTGGCTGTCCCGGCCGGAACGGAGCGTCCCTGGCCTCTGCCGGGGTGGACAAGGGTTAAGGGCTCGGGCAGCTCTTGCCCGTGAGTCCCACACATCCCGCCGAACGTTCCCTCCGATCTTCCGCCCCCGCTTCCCAGCGGGATCCCCGCGCGCTGCGCTCCTCTCCTGGCGGTTCCGGGGGCCGGTGCTCAGCCGTGTGCCCGTGGGGACCCGGCCCCGGGCCGGGATGGCCCGGCCTGGGCTCCGCTGCCCGCGCCGGGACCCCCGGGCCCCGTGGAGCGCAGCCCCGGCCCCGCCGCCGCCGCCGCCGCCGCCGCCTTGTTTACACGGAAAACACGGCCCCGTCTTCCAAAATATTTGCAGCTCCGACTATAGGAAAAAACCCTCGCCGAGCGGCCGGGTTTGGCTGCCTTTTTTTTCTTTTTTTTTTTTTTTCCTTTTATTTTGTTTTCTTTCCCTTCTTTTCATTTTTTTATTTTTTTCCCCAAATCACAATCAGATGTGTGCCTTGCAGAGAGCGCAATTTCTTCGTCGGCGTCTTCACCAGGCAGGCACGGCCAGAGCCGCTTATCTGGCCGGGAGCGGGGCCCGGTGGCACCGGGGCACCCGCGGTGGCGGCTCCGGGGCTCCGGCAGCCTCGGGGCGATGCTCGGATCCCGTCGGGACGGGGGAAGCGGCCGCGTCCCGATGCCCGAGGTTGCCGGGGTCAGCTCCGGGTTCGCTTTTCCGCCGTCCCGCTGGTTCCGCTGCCCGGCAGCGCTCGGGCTCGGAGCTCCGCGTTTCGCTTCCGTCCCAGCGCTGTCCTTGCCCAGCAGCGAGGCCGGGGGCAGGAGGGGTCCGGCTCTCCCAGCCTCAGCCCCGCTCCCTGCCTGCAGAGTCGCCGCTATCAGCGATGCCGTAAATTTCGGGGCGGTCTCGGGGTGCTATCGGGCCCCCGGGCTCCTCTGCAGGATTCCCAAATTCTCCTGAAAACGCTTCTGTTCAGTTATTGCGCTGGCGCCGTGCTCCTACCATCCTTCTCCCTTCCAATGTATTTCCAATAAAAGGGAAGCAAGTTCCCAGTTTCCAGTAAAATATGTCACTTTTATGCCAGGCTTTGCATTTCAGACCATGTGCGCTCCTAGCCGCGTCAGACTTCTGCAAACGAAAATCGCTCTGTTTTTTCCTTTTCCACCGGCTTTGCTGGGAAGTGAATGTTTTGCAAGGATGAAGCTACCGTAGAACAATTTTCCGCAGCCCAGTCCCGCCGCTCCTTCCCCGGGGCCGCACCTATCAGTCTGTAAACCCAGCCACGGCCAAACCCCGCGCTGCCCTGCCAAGCCCGCACCGCCCGGAATAATCCCCCAGATAAAGATCACAATAACCCCATTCAACTCCCACCCACTCGCTCCTGACCGTCGGCCCACCCTGGTTTCTGTCCCAAACCCCGAGAGAAAGTCAGGCCCCGGGGCGGGAGCTGCTGCCGGAGCCGCCGCTCGCCCGAGGCTCCTTCCAGGGAGCTCAGGGCACCAGAGCGGCCGTGCTGAGGGAAAGGGGCATCAGCCAAATCAGCCGAGTTCGCATCGAGGAGCGCTGGGAGAACTGGCTGCGGGGTTTTTTTTGGGTTGGTTTCTTTTTTTTATTGAATTTACTTTTTTCCTTTCTGGAAAATCGTTGGGAGTTTTATTTTTCTCTTTCTTTTAATCCAAAGAGAAAAATGATCGAATGTGTCTGCTTTGCTTAAAAATTTGGGAGTTTTCTTTGGTAAGCCCATTCCCCCTGCCAAAACTGAATCTTTGTTCCTATTCATGCTTATTTGGGGCTGAGAAAGAAATGCTCTGGAGTTTCTGACAGAAAGTCAAAATTTCCCATGGGAACGCTTTTTGCCAGCCAGATCGAATTTTTCTTTAGAGCTCCTTGCGAGACCCCAGCGCTGCACGTGGAGAGGACAGGGCTTGTCCCCAGGGGCTGCTCTCCAGGGATCTGCTCCTGCAGAGCTTTCACAGCCTCAGCTTCCCGTCAGCTTTACCTGGCAAGTGTCTGCTCCACGTAGAGCTTGGCCTTGCAGTCCAGCTTTGGCCAGGCGCCCGCGAGGGCTCCAGGGAGGACCGGGCTTGGAGAGGAGCTCGGAGGTCTGTTCTCCATCCCGCCTCTCTCCAGCGCCGCTGGGCCGGCTCTCTGCTCAGTGCTGGTCCAGCCCAAGCCCCCTTCTCCAGCCCAGCCTGTCCTGATGCAGCTTCCAGCTCCCCCAGGAGAGGAATTGCAGCTGGGAAAGGTCTGAAGTGAAACGCGGTCAGAGCTCAGCTGCTGGTGAGCTCGTGTGGACGCAGGAAAACGCAGGCAGGGTCTTTGATCAGATTTAACATCACTAAATTACACGTGCACCATTCCGCAGTTCCTGCAGAGCCGCGCTGTGGTTCGGAGTGCTGGAATGAGCCGGAGCAGCCCCGTCCCTTCACTTTGCCCTTTGCCTCTGCCTGGACAAGGCACGGCTGGCCGGGCCCGGGCTGCATCGCGCTGCCGGGCGCTTGGAGAGCTGCAGGCTCCGCTCCAGCGCGGGCTCTGGAGCCTTTCCCCGGAGCCAGGGGATGCTCCCGGCCCCTGCAGGTGTTCCTGACGTCAGCCTGGCCGCAGGTGCCGGGCCCCGCTCGGCTTCGGCCCTCGGGAGCGTGGAACAAAGCCGGGAGCGAGCGCAGGGCGAGAAAGGAAACACATTGTGCTCCCAGATAGGGGATTTGGCACGGGCAGCGCGGGGCGCCTGGCGCTGGGCAGGCTCTGCCGCGCTGCCCAGCGTTCCCAGGCTGGGATGTGTCTCATGTCACAGCGATTTCCCAGCAAGTTCTTATTCGGCGGAAAGGAAACTTCACCTCCGACAAGGAGCTGAGCAGGGGCTCTGAGAGGAGCGCCCACCGAACGCTCCCAGGGAAAAACTCCCGGCCAGACCTGGGCCCTTGGCACCTCCGTGGTGGTCCGGGGAGGCATTTGCAGGGCAGTGCTCGCTAAAATAGCACACGGGGCCCCTCCACCCTCACCACAGCCAGGGAAACCAGATCCTCCCACACAGCCCTGCTCCCTCAGAGGCACGGGAGGGGTTCCATGCAGGCAGTTCCTGGTGTCCCTTTTAAAATTCAGGTTCTCCCTTTCCTTTACCCTGCATTAATCACCTCCACATCAAAAGCTCTCCCAGCTCCCACCCTGTCTGTGACCATTTTCCCCAGGCACAGTGGGGTACTGGGGAGCCTCATGGGAGAGCTCCTTCCCGTTCTCCTTGGCCTCCAAATGGAAGAAGAAGTCAAGCTGGTGGTGACTTTGGCTCTCTCCCACTGGCCAGGCCCTGCAGGAGTTGCTTGTGAGCCAGTGCCTGTCTGCAGAGTCCAGGCACCCCCGAGTGGGCAGAGCTGGGAGCCAGGGCCAGGCCTGGGCCACCAGGGGCTCCCAGGGGCTCCCAGTGGCTCCCAGGGGCCAGGAAGGGCCCACATCCAGCCAGGAAGGGCTGGGCTGGTGGGAGATGTCCTTTCTCCCTGCTCCTCTCCTGTGGTGGCTCGGGGCTTTGCCAATGGTTTATCCTGAGGGGGACAGAGGGACAGAGGGACAGAGGGACAGAGGGACAGAGGGACGGGCTGCAGCACTGGGGAGTGTGGGTGGCACTGGCAGAGCTGGCAGGGACCTGGTGACACAAGGGCACATCCACTGCTCCCTCAGCTCCCTGGTGGGATGGGAGACAGGCAGAGGAGCAAAGTGGCTTTGCAGATCCCTTTGTGAGGAGAAAAGGAGTCTGAGTGTCCCCGTGTCCACCCTGCTCAGGCTGCTCCAGAGGGATGGGGAAGGTGGCAAACACCCATCCCTTGTGCATGGAGAAACAGCCACACTCCCTGCCTGGGCACAGAGGCTCTGAGCAGGACCAGGCTGCCCCTGCAGGATCCCCAGGGTGCCAGAGAGGATGCCCAGGGTGCCATAGAGGATCCCCAGGGTGCCATAGAGGATCCCCAGGGTCCCAGAGAGGATCCCCAGGGTGCCACAGAGGATCCCCAGGGTCCCAGAGAGGATCCCCAGGGTGCCACAAAGGAACCCCAGGGTCTCACAAAGGAACCCCAGGGTGCCACAGAGGATCCCCAGGGTGCCAGAGAAGATCCCCAGGGTCTCACAAAGGATGCCCAGGGTGCCACAGAGGATGCCCAGGGTCCCACAGAGGATCCCCAGGGTCCCACAGAGGATGCCCAGGGTCCCACAGAGGATCCCCACAGTGTCACCTCCTTTGTCCACCCCAGGCAGGTGCTGGTGCCTGGGTCTGGCAGCACAGCTCAGCTTGGCCTGTGGCTGGATCCAGCCAGGACTCTCAGCTGGTTCTCAGGGTTCTCAGGTGCATTTTGGAGCTGCTCTGTGCTGGTGCTGCCCGTTACCTGCTGATGGTAACAGGAATGCCCATCATGTCTGATGTCCACGTTTGCCCTGGGCCTCAATTTCCCCACGTAAAGGGAGCAAAGGGAGGCTCTGTGAAACCCTTTGGATTTGGGTTCAGAAGGACACCAAGCATTACTGCAGCAGCCTCGTGCCCAGGAAGCTGCAGCTGGGGCAGGTTCCCCAGCAGCTGGAGCAGACCCTGAGGGGGCTGCACTCCTCGTGGCTCCAGGGGCCATCCATGGAGCCCCAGGCCCTTTCCAGCCCCGCCCGGGCAGCTCCCATGGATTGTGCTGCATGGGGAAGCACAGAGCAGGGGTGGCTGTATGGCTGAGCTGATGGGTGCTGTAGCCATAGAAATTCGGGCCCAGGAGCTGCTGAGGCTCCCATTGTAGCCTCCCAAGGGAGCCTCGCATGGGCAGAGCTTTCTCACAGGCTTTTATTCTCAGGAAGCTTAAAGTTAAACTGATTTCCAACAGAAAGGTTTTTACACCAACAAACAAACAAACAAAAAAGCGCAGTTAAGGCTAAAACAAAACCAGGCTTGGCACTCCGGGTTGGACACTTGCCTTCCCTTGAGCTTGTCCACGGCTAATCTCTGCCCTCCTCTTTCTGGGCCAAATCTTGTCATCCTTATTCAGCCTCCGCTGTCCTCGCCTCGCAAAGCCCCTGTGCCTGCCCAGGGGGACGTGCTGCTCTCCAGGGATGGAGCAAAAAGCACCCGAGGGCTCTGGAATCGCCCCCGCCTGTAAAAGCACTCCCAGGATTCTGATTTCTGTCTGGGAGCACTCGGGAACACGAATTTCTGTCCATATTCTTAATTTATCTCCCCTTCACGCTCAGGGATGGGAGATGGATTCTTGTGGCCACGGAGGGTTGATGCCTTTTTGGCCCTTGGTCTGTCCTGCCTCCCTTTTGTGACACCCAGCTTCTTGGCAGTGGTTTTGGAGGCTCTTGTGCTTTTTATGGGACTGCAGCATTTCATTCCAGGGAGTTCCTGGTGTCTCTTACTAAATTTAGGTGATTCCTTTTCTCTACCCTGATTGATCACCCACCTCAAGTGCCTTCACAGCTCCCATCCTGTCTGTGACCCTTCTGTGGCCGGGCTGTGCAAGCAGAGTTTTATTGAGGGTTTCCTGGAGGATTTCAGGGCGCTGTATCCACCTTTTCCTGGGTAGCTCTGGCCCGGCTGCCTGGAGCACAGGAGCCCAGGGCAGGGCTGTGTCCCCAGCACAGGGGGGTTCACAGGATGATTTATCTGCAGCACGTTCCCGATGGCACCGAGCAGATCCATCAGAGAGAAGGGAGGGGTTCGCTGCAGGATCAGCGGCTGCAGAGGGCTCAGAGCCGGCGCTGGGCGCTGGCACAGCCGCATCTGCTCCGGCCCCGGGGCGCCTCCGGAGCCGCGGCTGCCGTTTGGCCTCTGCCGCTGCGAGCAGCAGGGAACGTTTGCTTTGCATGGCCCGAGCTCCCGCCCCGAGCATCCCTGCCAGATCCCCGCTGCTCCCGCACGGAGCGGGCACGGCCCGGCTGGCACGGAGCGGGCATGGAGCGGGCACGGCTCGGGCTGGCATGGAGCGGGATGGCACGGAGCGGGCACGGCTCGGGCTGGCATGGAGCGGGCACGGCCCGGCTGGCACGGAGCGGGCACGGCCTGGCTGGCATGGAGCGGGCACGGAGCGGGCACGGAGCGGGCACGGCCCGGCTGGCACGGAGCGGGCACGGAGCGGGCATGGCCCGGCTGGCACGGAGCAGGCACGGCCCGGCTGGCATGGGAGAGGGCACGGAGCGGGCACGGAGCGGGCACGGCCCAGGCTGGCACGGAGCGGGCATGGCCCGGCTGGCACGGAGCAGGCACGGAGTGGGCACGGCTCGGGCTGGCATGGAGCGGGATGGCACGGAGCGGGCACGGAGCGGGCACGGCTCGGGCTGGCTCTGCTGCCAGGCGGGACAGGGAGAGGCGCCATGTCTGAGCAGGGAGCAGGGATCAGGGACAGGGACAGGGAGGGGACAGGGACAGGGACAGGGACACGGACACGGACACGGACACGGACACGGACACGGACCGGGACAAGGACACGGACACGGACAGGGAGGGGACAGGGACAGGGACAGGGAGGGGACAGGGACACGGACACGGACACGGACACGGACACGGACACTGAGGGGACAGGGACACGGACACGGACACGGACACGGACACGGACACGGACACGGACACGGACACGGACAAGGACAGGGAGAGGGGGACACGGACACGGACTGGGACACGGACACGGACACGGACACGGACACGGACACGGACACTGAGGGGACAGGGACACGGACAGGGACAGGGACAGGGACAGGGACAGGGACACGGACAGGACAGGGACACGGACACGGACAGACACGGACACGGACACGCTGCATCCGCAGCCGGGGCAGCCCCAGCTCTGCCCGCCGCAGACTCATCCCCGCTGACCGCGCTCCAAAGAGTCCGCAGAGCCGGGCCGGGGCTGGCTGGAGTGACAGGCAGGCTTTTAAAAAGATACCTGTGTAATGGATTGCGTTTATAAGGGGATTAGGATGCCCTGGGGACTGATAAAGAGACGGGGAGGCTTTTCCTGCTCTCAGCCAGGGCAGCACGGAGCTCTGGGAGGGAACGGAGTGGAAACGCCGCTCCTGATCCACCCCAGGCAGCTGCAGAGGGACCGGCGGCACGGAGGGGCTCAGCCTCACAAAGTGAGAGTTTGATTTGGGATCAGCAGAAACCAGGGGATCGGTGGTGGCGAGGGGAAAACCCTGTAACCTTTTGGGAGGTACCAAAGAAACGTTCTGAGCCGGGAGAGCACGGGAATGGAGGAGACACCCAGCTCTGCTGGGAGATAGGTTTATGGAAGCGGTTTGTGCTGCTTTCAGTGCAGACTGGAGTTTAAAAACGGATGGAGGGATGTGGGCAGAGGGATTATTTTGTTCTGGGGCTCAGCTGGCACGGGGGGCGTTGACAGCACAAAGGGGGCACAGAACAGGCACCTCCTGCACCACGGGGATGGCAGAGGGCAGAGCAAGCAGCAGGCAGGGAAGGAACCTGGGCTCGTGTCCCACACACAGCTCTGAGACCCTGGAAGGAATCTCCCTGGGCAGGCGTTTCCACAGGCAGAGATTTTCCTCTCCAACCTTTGCAAAGTGTCTCGTGAATGATGGGAGGGTTGAAAATTGTGCCTGCATCCCCCAGCTGGACAGAGCGTTGGAGAGCAGGGAAGGAGCAAGGGTTTATTTCACTCTCTCCTGGAAGTGCAGAGGTTTCCTAATCGTTCCACAGAAAGGCTGGAAGCGCCTCTGGCTCTGCCCAGCGCCTGTTGTCACCCAGGCTGTGGTTGCTGGTGGAGAGGGGTCCCCTCGGGCCGAGGCGGGACTTGGGGGCGCTGCACCGGCAATCACAGCCCCCAGGCCGAGTCCTCTTCCTCTGGGGATGGAGGGGCTGCTAATGGATGAGCCCAGCAGTCCTTGGCCCTCTTCTGCCAGAAATAACCAGCAAAGAGGATTGTGTGGGCAGGTGAGTGGAAATTCCAGCCCAGGCAGGGAGGAGCAACCTTGGAAACCTCTGCTTGAGGGTGAAAGCTTCTGCATCTCCCGTTTGGGGAGAGGATGGAGAGCCCAGGCCTGGACCCAGCACCCCAGATTTCCCCTGGGAAAGGGCA
This sequence comes from Agelaius phoeniceus, assembly GCF_051311805.1. Lineage (NCBI taxonomy): Eukaryota > Metazoa > Chordata > Aves > Passeriformes > Icteridae > Agelaius > Agelaius phoeniceus. Next base: position 734,046 of record NC_135283.1, read on the forward strand.
AAAACGCCATGAGGGGCAGGAGCGGGCAGTGCAATGGCACAGGCTGGGAGCAGCCCGGCTCTGTGGGGTTGTTTTACAGCAGATTTGTCCTTTTTGACGCGCTGGGGTGGGAAACTCTCTCTGCCAGCGAGAAATAGGCCCGGATTTGTTGATGGTGCCTCGTGGAGAGGGGACAGCGCTCCCAGTTTGTCATGGCACGGGGGAGGGAAGGAGGGAGGGAGGGAGCGTCCTCCCCGTGTCCCGGGTGGGAATTGGAGGCGGAGCACGGCACGAACGCTGCTGGCTCAGCCGGCCCCGGCTCCGGGCTCGCTGCCACGTCCGTGCGGGCTCCGCGCACTCCCAGCCCCGCCAGGAGCAGCCCAGCTGCTCCCCCGACCCCATCCCCGCGGCCGGTGCGCTCCGAGCTCGGGCCCGGCACGGGAAGATGGATGAGGTGTCCGGGTCACCTTCCCTGCGGTATTTGGGGGCCATCCATCACCCAGAGCCCCGCCAGGCTGCGCGGGGTGATCCCTGCGAGCCGTGCTTGGCTTTGACCAAGGCAGCAATCTCCACTGGAATTATCATTAATTATCCAACAATTAACGCCCCTTAATGCAGCTCTGTGGGTATTTGGGGTGCAGGCTCGGGCAGTCAGAGCAGAGTGGGTGAGGAGAGAATGGACAGCACGTCAGATAGGAAAAGGGGATTTTCACACTCACTGGGGACTGTCCCAGCCCTCGCTTTGCTCTCACAGCCCCAAAAGGACTTTCAGGCTCTAGAGTGTAATTCCTGCCTGCTCAGGAGATGCTCTGGGGAGAGCTGAGCTCTGCGTGCAGGGAGGGGAGGGAGGGGCAGTGCGGGCAGGTGAGACCCAAATCCCCCTGTCCGCAGCCTCCTCTCGGTGCAAAACCTTCCCGGGAGGGCTGGGCCCGGCTCTTCCTGCCCGCTGGCCGCCCCTGCAGGGAGCGATGCCCGAGCAGGAGGAGCCCGGGGGCGCGGCAGAGGCTCCAGGGCGCTGGAAATGGAGCGGGCAGGAGGGAAGGTAAAGGACGGGAAAGGGGGAAAATATCTGGGTGTAAAAATCAGGGTTGTGGTGCACGGGAGCCCCGAAGAGCGTCCTCGGGGTGGGTAAAGCCGCTCCCTCCTGGCGCTGCCTGTTGTTTTCCAGCCCCATCTGACAAACGGCGCAGAGCCAGCTCCGCGTTCTGCCTTCCTCCATCGGCGCGGCCCGTCCCGAGCCGTGGCTGTTCGCTGCCTCATCCCCCCCTTCTGCGAGAGGGAGTCAGTTCTGGTTCATGTTGGAGATCGGAACGTGATTACCGAAAGCCTCGTGAAATTAAATCCCTTCTCTTCAAAGCGGCCGGGGAGGGAGGGAGGGGAGCGTCCCCCCGGCAGCGGCGGTGGCCGGGCGGACATTGAGAGCAGCCCGGTGGCCACAATCGGGCTCTGACAGAGGCACGGCAAATACAAACAGCAGCTTGTGTTTGCACACAAAGGCTCCGCGCCCCGCCGGCCCCGGCCCGGGCTCTGCACCCTCGGCTCTTGGGCAGAAAGTCCTGGGAGGCTTGGAGGGAGGGAAAGGCGGCTGAATATTCAGGGATGAATTGAAGTGTGCAAAGAGCCTTTGGGAAGCTCGCGGTGCAGCGCCTTGGATCAGCTGCCCGCCGGGGCTGGAACGCAACCGCTGCGCTTGAAAGGGCGACTTTCACGCTGAAGCAAAACGGGACAAAGGAAGATAAATGAAACGGGCTCCCGGCAGGGTTTGGTTTGTTTGTTTTTGTAACTCGGCTAATATTCCCGCATTGTTCAGCCCAGCGGCCCAGTGTCTGTCCTTCACACGCTGCTCGTAAATCGGGGCTGGGCGGGCGGCGCAGGCAGCGGGCGGTGCGGGAGGGACCAGCGGGACGGGGATGGGACCAACGGGACAGGGATGGGAACAGCGGGACAGGGATGGGAACAGCGGGACAGGAACGGGACAGGGATGGGACCAACGGGACAGGGATGGGAACAGCGGGACAGGAACGGGAACAGCGGGACAGGAACGGGACAGGGATGGGACCAACGGGACAGGAACGGGACCAGCGGGACAGGAACGGGACCAGCCGGACAAGGATGGGACCAGCGGGACAGGAACGGGACCAGCGGGACAGGGACAAGAACAGCGGGACAGGGATGGGATCAGCGGGACAGGGACAGGGACAGGGACAGGGACAGGGACGGGGACGGGGACAGGGACAGGGACAGGGACGGGGACAGGGACAGGGACAGGGACAGGGACGGGGACAGGGACAGGGACAGGGACGGGGACAGGGACAGGGACGGGGACAGGGACGGGGACAGGGACGAGCGGCTCCGGCCCCGGCCCTGGTGACCGGGGATCGGCCCCTGCGGCTCTTGCGGTGCCGGGAGTTGGGAGCCCGCGGTCGCACCGCGCTGAGCCGGGCAGGGCTGAGCCCGAGCGGGGCTGCTCAGCCCTGGGCACTCCCAGCTGTTCCTGCCATCAGCCAGGGCTGGGTTTGGGCACAGCTCAACATCAGGAGAGCTGTGTCAGGGGGGGCTGTGCACCAGCAGAGCTCTGCTGTCAGTTCATTCCTCAGCTGAGCTGGGCATGTCCTGGTGATTTTTCACTGAGCTGGCAGCAAATCTGACGGGATTTTCCAAGTGGGGACACCCCAGGAAAACCGTGGGGCACTCCAGGCAAACGGTGGTTACCAGCACTGATGTGTTGGCCCTCTCCATCCCATCCATCCCATCCCATCCCATCCCATCCCATCCCATCCCATCCCATCCCATCCCATCCCATCCATCCCATCCCATCCCATCCATCCCATCCCTTCCCATCCCATCCCATCCCATCCCATCCCATCCCATCCCATCCCATCCCATCCATCCCATCCCATCCCATCCCATCCCATCCCATCCCATCCCATTCATCCCATCCCATCCCATCCCATCCATCCCATCCCATCCCATCCCATCCCATCCCATCCCATCCATCCCATCCCATCCCATCCCATCCCATCCCATCCCATCCCATCCCATCCCATCCCATCCCATCCCATCCATCCCATCCCATCCCATCCCATCCCATCCCATCCCATCCCATCCCATCCCCATCCCATCCCATCCCATCCCATCCCATCCATCCCATCCATCCCATCCCATCCATCCCATCCCAAGGAACAGCCCTCATTCCCTCCGTGCTGGGGATGGATCCCTGCGGAGCTCAGAGCCTGCCCAGGGCTGATCCCGGGGGATGGACGTGAATTCGGGATTAGGGATCACAGGATGGACACAGCCAGGTTGATACAGGCGCTCGTTTGATTGTAAGGCTTAGAAGATTCCCAGTGCAAACCTCTTGAAAATTCCCTTTCCCTCCGGATTTTAGGCAAAGCAGGTTTAACACCACAACATTTCTCCAGTGTGAGCTGAGTAAGCAAAATTTAATATTCAGCAGCATGATAGTTTAGCTCAAATCAAAGAGCAAGAGCAGCGTCGCCTTTAAAACATTTGAATAACATTTAATATCCTCTGTAGCATTTACTTTTCACAAGCCTCTGCAAAACCACCAAATACTCGCAGAAATTTGGCAAACTGACTTCTGCACAAATCCAGCCCCCCAGATGAGCCGTTCCTTAGTCTCCACTTCACAAAGTTTCACCCAATCAACAACAACAAAAAAATCCCAACAAAACCCCAGACAGCGCCTCACGTGCTGGGGGCACCAAAGAAATCCCCTGGTTTGGGTGACCAATGAATGTCCCCAGCAATGAAAAGCGAACAATTTGTCGGCAGCCCCTGCACTTGAAAACGAATGATCCAAATTATTCAGCGAGTCTCCCTGGATAGTGAATCCATTGAAAGGGGATCGAGACAGAGTCATAAATTATTCATTACCCCGAAGAGAATGAAATGCATATAATCATAACAATAATAATAACAACAACAATCGTTACACTAATAATAGCAACCAGAGCCCAGGCAGCTCTGCCCGCAGAGCCAGGGAGCCATGAAGGCTCCCAGATTTTATTTTCCATTTATCCCAGCCCCTGTTTAGAGCGGCTGTGTTAAATAAAGGAATGTAAAGTGGGTGGACATTTGGAATAAATGTATTTATCGCCGATAGTTGGGCTCGCTCGCCTCGGCCGGGGCCGATGGACTTTGTGCTCGGGTCCGCGGCAAGGAGCAGCTCCATGAACTCCCACTCATCCCTGGTGATTGCTCCGTGCAATGGATTGCTCCGTGCCCGGGCTGCTTTTAAGGAGCCCTTGGCAGTGGCTGCAGCGAGGCGCGTCCTGTCCCCGTGTCCCTGGAAAATTTATCGGTGTCCTCGGGCTGAAAGGGAAGCGCTGGCCTGACACACATCCCTGGGCTCCGGCTGCTCCTGGCTGCCGTGGGACCTGGGCTGCGGAGCCATTGAGCGGAGAGGCCGCAGCATTTGTCACCCGGCCCGGGTTCCCTGCAGTGGCTGCCCCGCTCCGGAGCCTTTCAGCCCCCGGCAATTCCCGGCAATTCCGCTGCCCTCGGGAGCATCCTTGACTTGGGAGCTCCTTCCAGCAGCCCCGGGGGATTTTCTGCGCGGGGAGCTCTCTGCTGGGCGGTATGGGACGTTCGAACGCATTTCCATGCCCGCACGGCGCTGGAAGGAGCCCGGCTACCCCTTTGGCATGCAAATGAACCCGGGCCGTCCGCAGCGCGGGGCTCGGCCGTGGCACTGGGCCATCCCCGAGTTTCCCACAGGTCACAAGGAGGGCTCGGAGGGGCCCGAGGCTCCTTCCTGAGGCTGCCTCGGAGTTTCCTCCACCTGCTGCTCTCCGGGAGGACGGGGGAGAGCTCCTGCTGTTCCCTGCACGCTGGGAAAAATGGCATTTTAAAGCCAGGGAGCAGCAGGCTGGGCCGGGAAGGGTTAAAGCGCTGGTGGGTCCGGCTCCAGCAGCGTTGGGGCTGCAGGGGGGGCTCAGCACCCACAGGGTTTGGGGGTCAGTGCTGCAGGGGGGGCTCAGCACCCCCCGGGTTTGGGGGGTCAGTGCTGCAGAGGGGGCTGGGTTTGGGGGGTCAGTGCTGCAAAGGGGGCTCAGCACCCCCAGGGCTGGGTTTGGGGGGTCAGTGCTGCAGGGGGGGCTCAGCACCCCCAGGGCTGGGTTTGGGGGGTCAGTGCTGCAGGGGGGGCTCAGCACCCCCAGGGCTGGGTTTGGGGGGTCAGTGCTGCAGGGGGGGCTGGGTTTGGGGGGTCAGCACAGCCAGCCCATGGGGGCATTTTGGACACCAGTGCTGCAATGGCCTCACAGAGCTGGGTTTGGTTCGGTTTTGGTTTTGGTTTGATTGCTGAGTTTATCTGCAGTCAGGCTGAGCTGCCCCAGGAAGGGGTGGGAAGGGGTGGGATGAGGCAGGGCAGGCTCCGGGGCTGGTGCTGAGCCTGGTGCCACCAGCCGGCCTTGGGGACACGTGGGACATGCGGGGCCCTCCCCGTGTCACGGCGGGAGGGCTGAGCTCGCACATCCTCTGCTGCCGGGCAGCTGCAAGGCAGGGAGCAGAAGATGGAGTTCCTGCTGGCATTTTTGTTGGAAGTCGCCTGAGTATTAAGTGGAACACGGTTTTCATTACCAGCTCCGCTTTGGTGCAATAAATCACGAACTAGAAACACACTTCTGGCCTGGATTCTGCCCTCAGCTCTGAGTGGCAGTAACCAGAGGCGAAATCCAGCCTCGGCTTCAGCCTTGCAGCCCATATGGTCACCTTTTGGAATTCATTTCTTCTGGTAATTTCTGTGTAATTAGACAGCACTGAAGGCTGCTTCCTCTCCTGGGCAATGAATGGTGCCGATCTGGTGCCAAAGGTGCCCTTCGCCCCTCACAAACCCGTGAGGAGAGACCAGCTCAGCCTCCGGGGCACAATCGGGACCCTCAGCAAGGGGACCCCGGACACCCCCGGAGCGCTGGGAGGCGATGGGGGCACGGAGCAGCCACGCAGCGCAGAGCCAGCCCTTGCTGCTGGGCTGTACGGAGAGCTCGGGGTGCTGCTGCGAGCCCCAGCTGCCGCCGGAATCTCTGGGAGCCCATCCCGCCGAGCAGGACCCTGTAACTGCAGCAGATGCGCTCCCCCCCTCCCCGGGCAGCAATCTAATTTATATCTCATAAGACAGTTTTATTTGCGGGATTACCGACGGGTTCCGTGCCAGAGAGCCCCGCGGGCTCCGGCCGCTGCCGCACCAGGGGGAGTGCGGCGCTGGGAAGGAGCCTCCTCGTGCTGGGTTATGGGGCCATAAAATTATCCCTGCTAGGAGCCGGCCGCCCTTCCAAAGGAGCCATTGGAACGGAAAACAAAGGCAGCCCCTCGCCCCCCCCGCAGCTTCTGCTCCAACGCCGAGCGTGGACGGGAGGAGAGCGGCAAAGGAGGGTGCGCTGGAGCCGGGCTCTGTGCTGGAGCCGGGCTCAGATGGGGTTTGTTAGAACCGGGCTCAGATGGGGTTTGCTGGAGCCGGGCTCTGTGCTGGAGCCGGGCTCAGATGGGGTTTGTTAGAACCGGGCTCAGATGGAGTTTGCTGGAGCCCGGCTCTGTGTGCTCGGATGCTGCTGCCGGGATCCTTTCTGAGTAATCGGCTCCAGCTCCGAGGGACAGGGGGAGAGCGGGAGGAGGAGGAGGAGGAGGAGGAGGAGGAGGAGGAGAAGCCATTTCTCTCCTCAGCGCTGCTTTCCTCGGGCGGGGATGGAGCCCTGCTCCCCCCGGGTGTTTGGATGGAAGGGCAGCCCTGGCTGATGGATTTGCTCCTGTTCTGCCAGAGGCAGCAGCACAGCCCCGAGCGGGACAGGGAGCAGAGGGGAAGGTGCAGCCTCCAGGAGCGGGACAGGGAGCAGAGGGGAAGGCGCAGCCTCCAGGAGCGGGACAGGGAGCAGAGGGGAAGGCGCAGCCTCCAGGAGCGGGACAGGGAGCAGAGGGGAAGGCGCAGCCTCCAGGAGCGGGAAGGGAGCAGAGGGGAAGGTGCAGCCTCCAGGAGCGGGACAGGGAGCAGAGGGGAAGGCGCAGCCTCCAGGAACGGGACAGGGAGCAGAGGGGAAGGCGCAGCCTCCAGGAACGTGGCTGCCCCGGGTGCTGGGGGGGGCCCTGCAGCCCCTCCTCTGCTCTGGGCTCCCCCAAAGGCAGCCCCAGCAGTTGGGGCTCGGTGGGGCACGGGGCATGCAGCCTCCAGCTTCCCCCAGCTCCAGCTGCTCTCCTGCAGCTGCAGGAGCAGGGATTTCACCTCCCTAGCCGGCTCCTGGGGCCAGGGAGACAAAATGGGCTTTTTGAGTGGTGCCCTAGCCAGGTATAGCCCCCTGCTCTGAGATTGACTCTTGGGAGGAAATTGATAGAGAATTGGGGGGGGAAAGTTTCTTTTTTTTTTTTTTTTTTTTTTTTTTATTTTTGCATGTCCTGTGCATCCGGCTCTGAAAATCAGAAAATCAGACTGATTTGGCCAGGGGTGTGCAGCCGTGTTGGGGGAACATTTCCATCCGTGGGAAGCACCCTGCAGCTCAGTCCCCATCACAGCCGTGCTCAGCTGCTCGTGCTCAGTCCCGGTGTGAGGTGCCAGGCAGGGAAGTGCTCCTCGAGGCACGGGTTGTGACCGGATTGCAGAGGTTGTGAGCACAGCCGGGCACGGTGAGAGCAGCTCGTCCTTGCCCCGGTAGCTGGGGCAGCACCTGCCCTTCCCAGAGAGCTCCCCCACCTTCCCAGCCTCATCTCCCATCTTCCCTCACTCCTTCCTCTCAGGGAAAGCAGGAGCTCAAAGCCTCTCTGGCAAACAGAAAACAATGTCCAAACCCTCCGGGGAGAGAAAACCCCTCTGGTTTCACCCCCCAGCAGCACCCGGAGCTGGGGCTGGGCCGGGCCTGAGCACTCTTGGGGGACACAAAGGGACAGTCCAAGGTCTGTCCCCACCGCAGGGTGGGTGCTGGGGAGGCAGCCCCAGCCTCTAAACAACTCTCCAAGCTCCCAGCCTCCTGAGAGTTTAATTTTTGGGAAGCTTTAACATCCCCAGCTTAGCGAGCTCTGAAAGAAAGGTCAGCTAATCCCTGCGAGCGTCTGAATGAATTCAGGCCCAGAAGTGAGATTACTGAGCAGGGGAGGGGAGGCCAGGGAGCTGCATGGATGCAGGGACCCTTCCCAGAGTCAGGCCTGGCTGGCTAAAGGAATGAGAAATGCACCTTTTATTGCAGTTCCCAGCCCCTCAGCGGGAGGGAGGGGTGGGCAATGCTCCCAGCTCCTCCCCAGCAGCACGGGGTGGTGAAGGGGGGCCCTGAGTGTCCCCATCCATGGAGGGACAGCAGGGACACTGGGGTGTCCTGTGGGCACAGAGCAGCACCCACGGCCTTTGCTCTGGGTGTCAGCTCAAGCATTTAGGGAAAAAAACCCCAAACCCAGGGTCCTCACGTCCCTCTTTGGCTGCTTGGGCTCCAGGTCCGTGTCTGGAGGCACCGAGGTGGCAGCAGGCACCAGGCACAGGGTGGCACTGACAGAACGAGGAATTCAGGGTACTGTGGCCGTGCTGTGGTTGAGGTGGCCTTTGAGGGACACCTGAGCTGTGTCTGGGCTGAGCAGGGTGAGGTGGGCACCGTGCAGGGCTGCAGGGCAGTGCGGGCACCCCCAGCCTCTCTGTGAGCCCCGGGGATGGCACGGCAGCAGCGCTAATGACAGCAGGACAGCAGAGCTAAGGACAGCAGTGCTAAGGACAGCAGGACAGCAGTGCTAAGGACAGCAGTGCTAAGGACAGCAGGACAGCAGTGCTAAGGACAGCAGTGCTAAGGACAGCAGGACAGCAGAGCTAAGGACAGCAGTGCTAAGGACAGCGGAGCTAAGGACAGCAGAGCTAAGGACAGCAGGACAGCAGAGCTAAGGACAGCAGTGCTAAGGACAGCGGAGCTAAGGACAGCAGAGCTAAGGACAGCAGAACAGCAGTGCTAAGGACAGCAGGACAGCAGTGCTAAGGACAGCAGGACAGCAGTGCTAAGGACAGCAGAGCTAAGGACAGCAGAGCTAAGGACAGCAGCGCTAAGGACAGCAGAGCTAAGGACAGCAGGACAGCAGTGCTAAGGACAGCAGGACAGCAGTGCTAAGGACAGCAGTGCTAAGGACAGCAGAGCTAAGGACAGCAGAGCTAAGGACAGCAGGACAGCAGTGCTAAGGACAGCAGAGCTAAGGACAGCAGTGCTAAGGACAGCGGAGCTAAGGACGGGCTCCTCTCCTGCCAGTGCAGGGCCCTCTCCGTGCAGAGCAGAGCCCCTGAGAGCAGCAGGAGCAGGCCATGGCCCGGGTGAGCCATGGTAACCTGGCTGCAGCGTGCCAGCACAGACACCCCGGGCCCAGGCCCCTGCCAGCTCCCCACAGGGGCATTCAGGCCACAGGGGCCTCTCTGCTGGCCCCAGACTCTGCTCTGCACGGCACAATCCTCTCTCTTCTCTCCTGGTAACTGCACAACCGGCAGCTTGCACTTGGAAGGGTTCATCCCACTGCAGAGAGCCGGGGGCTCTCAGCCAGGAGCTGCTGCCCAGGGGTGGCCCTGCACCCTCAGTGCCCAGGGACAGGGGTGGCCCTGCACCCTCAGTGCCCAATGGTGGCCCTGCCCTCTCAGTGCCCAGGGACAGAGGTGGCCCTGCCCTCTCTGTGCCCAATGGTGACCCTGCACCCTCAGTGCCCAGGGACAGGGGTGACCCTGCACCCTCAGTGCCCAGTGGTGGCCCTGCCCTCTCAGTGCCCAGGGACAGAGGTGGCCCTGCCCCAGTGGTGCCCTGGCCCGGCAGGAGGAGCGCAGGGCTGTGCCAGGACTGAGAGCAGGGCACAGCGCTGTCCTTGGCAGGGTGAGAGGGTCCATCCCGTGTCCCTGCTGTCCCCTCGTGTCCCAGCCCTGGCTGAGCCCCCCTGAGCCTCCCCAGCCGCCCCCTCCTCAGCTCCCGCCCCTCCAGACGCTGCCCCCGGCCATTCAGGCTCTCTCCGGATCATTAAACATATTGAGCAACACCAGTCCTGTGACTGGTTAATTAGTAAAGACCTGACTAATTAGTTAATCGTGTTTACGAGCGCTTTGAGAGCGCTCAGTGTCATTATCTGGAGTTCTGAGCGGCCCCGGGTGCCCCTCCCGTCCAGGGCTCCCCAGCCTTTGTCTCTGCTCCCCCGGCCTGGGGCTGGGATGGCAGCTTGGCCCTTCTCCCCTGTCACAGGGGTCCCACACAGCCTCTGGAGGGGTCAGAAAAGCCCCTCACAAGTGTCCCTGCACCCTGGCACACTGAGCTGCTCTTCCAAAGCCACCCCTGGAGGAGGCAGGGCTGGCTCTGCGTGCTCCCCTCACCCCACAGCCCCCTAAGGGACGATCAGCCACGTCCAGCCTGGTTCTCCCTCCCCAGTCCCAAACCCAGCCCCCAGTGCCGTGGACACCTCTGAGCTGGGAGCCTCCCGTTCTTTATGAGAGAAATCAGATTCCCAGAAAAAGGCAAAGGAGAGGAGAGGAGAGGAGAGGAGAGGAGAGGAGAGGAGAGGAGAGGAGAGGAGAGGAGAGGAGAGGAGAGGAGAGGAGAGGAGAGGAGAGGAGAGGAGAGGAGAGGAGAGGAGAGGAGAGGAGAGGAGAGGAGAGGAGAGGAGAGGAGAGGATCTCATCTGCCCAGAGGAACGGGAATGGGGTTTGTTAGTCAGGGAGGGTCTTGGCATCCCTGAAGAATCGCCAAGTCCGATCTCCTTGGGACTGTCCTAATTCATAAAAATGTCATCAGCTCGTTAAGCACCCTCATAAAGAGCCCCAGGCACCCCCTTATCACTGTGGGATCTGCAGGGGAGGCTGCCAGCACCAGCTGCAGACACAGCCACCCCCAGGGAGCACCTCAGCACAGAGGGAATCTGCCTTGGAGCTGCCCCAGAGCTGTAAAATCACCCAGGGCTGCCACAGGAGCAGGGCTGGGCAATGTTTCTGTCCCTGGGAGCTGGCTGAGGTGCACATGGGCACTGACAGTGACTCTGCTGCTGCCTTCACCCCTGCCCTGCTGTCCCAGGCTGCAGCTGGAGCTCCTGGGTTCTGAAAGCTCCCAGAGGCGAGGTCAGGGCCTGCCAGCCCCAGGTGCCCCTCGCCTGAGGGGGGATGCTGCTGCAGGAGCTGCTGGCTGCGAGGGGGAGCAGAATTTCCTACTGGGAATCCTCCCTGCCCTGGGGGCTGCCAGTGAAGGGGCACCAAAAGGGGCACCAAGCAGAATGGCAGTGATAGTGGGGATGGAGCCCAGCTCAGGCTCAGGGACTGGGCTGGCACTGGCCATACTGGTCCAGAGAAGGCCCCTGTGGGTGCAGGGTCCTGCTTCCAATGTGAGCAGCACCAGATTGCCTGGGGGTGCTTGAGTATGGAGCAGGTGGGGTTTATTTTGTAATTTGGGGTTTGGGGTTTCTCTGTCATTTGGGGTTTCTCTGTCATTTGGGGGGTTTCTCTGTCATTTAGGGGATCTGAATCACAATGGGATCCTTGCAGTTCATTTTAGACATGTATCAGTGGTAAGAGTGCTTTAGTGGCTCCCACTTCCACGGGTCACACACCCAGGACATCTCCAGTGGTTTATATGGATTAACTGCTACGGGAGAAGGGCTTAGAGGAGGGTGGGACCATTTGGAGTCTGGAAATTTGATTCTCAGCTGTGCAGCATTGCTGTCCCCATGTGTAAAGGTCAGAAGGGGCCCTGGGCCCTCTGTGGGCTGTGGCCCCAGCTGTTGTCACCCCCAGGAGGGAGCCCAGGGGTTACTGGTGCCTGCAGGAAGGGCAGCAGCACCAGAGCTCAGTTTGGGTCCTTGCACAAGACAAACTTTCCTCCTTGTCCGCCCTCCTGCCCCCCATCCTCCTGTCAGAAGCCGTTTCTGTGCTCTCCTGCAGGCAGGGAACCCCAGGAGCCTTCCCCATCCTCCCACTGCTGGGCTGGGGGAAACTCCTTTCCTGCCAAGTGCTCCTGGGCCAGGCAGGGCCCGGGCCCTGCTCTCAGCCTGGGGGCTGGCATGGTGTCCCTTGGTGTCCCTCGGTGTCCCTCTGTGTCCCTCGGTGTCCCTCTGTGTCCCTCTGTGTCCCTCGGTGTCCCTCGGTGTCCCTTGGTGTCCCTCTGTGTCCCTCGGTGTCCCTCGGTGTCCCTTGGTGTCCCTCGGTGTCCCTCTGTGTCCCTTGGTGTCCCTCTGTGTCCCTCGGTGTCCCTCGGTGTCCCTCGGTGTCCCTCTGTGTCCTTTGGTGTCCCTCTGTGTCCCTCGGTGTCCCTCGGTGTCCCTCTGTGTCCCTTGGTGTCCCTCGGTGTCCCTCTGTGTCCCTCGGTGTCCCTCGGTGTCCCTTGGTGTCCCTCGGTGTCCCTCTGTGTCCCTTGGTGTCCCTTGGTGTCCCTCGGTGTCCCTCTGTGTCCCTCGGTGTCCCTCGGTGTCCCTTGGTGTCCCTCTGTGTCCCTCTGTGTCCCTCAGTGTCCCTCAGTGTCCCTTGGTGTCCCTCTGTGTCCCTCGGTGTCCCTTGGTGTCCCTCGGTGTCCCTCGGTGTCCCTCTGTGTCCCTTGGTGTCCCTTGATGTCCCTCGGTGTCCCTCGGTGTCCCCTGGTGCCAGAGCTGTCCCTGTGCCCCAGCATTCCCAGGCAGAGGAGAGCAGAGGCTGCTCCATCTCTGCCTCAGGCAGGCAGGCAGGGAGGCAAACAGGGCCGCACCTGGGACGTGTCAGGGTTGGTTTTGCAGCCCCACACGGGCAGTGACAGCAGCTCCGTGGGGGCGGGAGCAGGCGCAGCAGGGCAGATTTATGGCTGTGGGTCAGGCCCAGGCTGAGCCAAACCTCCTGCCTAGCATCAGTTTTATGAACAAGATGAAGTGCAGAGCCTCCAGCGCGGGCGCCCTGTGAGAGGGGAAATGCTGGAGAGGAGCAGCAGGGGGTTCTGTGAGGGGCCAGGCTGCCCCTCCCTGCCCTGCTCGGGCTTTGGGGTGCAGGAGCAGCACTGAGCAGCCCCAGCAGCTGCTGGGCCTGGTCCCACAGCCCCAGAGAGCTCACGGGCTGGGAGCCATGAGCGCAGCAGCTGGAGGCTGCAGGAAGCAGGAGGAAAGGGCTCCCCTCGTTCAAACAAAATAAAATTCACAGCAATTCCCAGCCCTGCAGAAGGGAGCAACGCCAGACAGGGAACTGAAACCTCGGAGACAATTCCAAATCCAAATCCAATTCCAATTCCAATTCCAAATCCAAATCCAATTCCAAATCCATCCCCAGTTGGGCATGGGGCAGCCGGGCCAGGGAGATGCTGTGGGCATTGTCACAGTACCACAGGACACCAGGGCCAGGCCAGGGCTTCCCTTCCTGGCCAGACACCCAGACTGAAACTCTTGTAAACTCAGAACCTCATAGAAAAGATGAAGCGAAATTCCTGGAGGCTCCCGGCTCTGCCTGAGATCGGCGTGGGACAGACCTTTGTCCCAGATGTGGTGAGATTGTCACTTCATCACCGTCTGGTACTGAAAGCTGCGTTTCAGCTGGGCTTTGACGGGTAATTGATGGATGATGCAATGGTTGTTCTGCCTGCAGCCTTGTCCTCTTTGGCAATGCCTTTTGATGTCCCTCTTCAAAGGACACATCCTGCCCTTTCCCTGCCAAGGGGTGACCAGGAAAGTCTTGGCAAACACCAGGAAAGTGCCTGTGGTGTTGAGGCTGCTCCTCCTTCGCCCCATCCCGAGGCAGGCGAGGTGAATTTTATTTCTGACACCTTTTCTCTATTGGGGCACATCCCAGGTGAACTGGGGGGGGTCAGTGCAGTCCTTTGCCAGGGGGTGCTGGGTACCCCCACAACGCCCTGGGCAAACAAAGGGCACGGCCCAGTGGCTCTGAGTGAGTCACAAATCCTCCCCTTGGATCCGTGATCTCATGAGAATGCTGTTATTTATTTATTTACTTACTTACTTACTTATTTGTTTCTGTATTTATTTATTGATGGGACTCCAAGGGCTCGATTCATGCAGGATAAAGCCTGTGCAGGAGCTGGTGGCAGCTGCTCCTCTGGAGCTCATGGGGACGTCCCACTGATCCCAGTGGGAGCAGGGCAGAGCTGCAGGGGAAACGCCAGGGCTGGGATGGGATTCCTGTGCTGGGGAGGAACCCAGGCAGCTCCTGCTGCACCAGCTGCAAAGGGCACAGCTCTCCAGGCAGCTCCAGGTGCCCCGAGGCTTCCAGCCACGGTGGGGTTATTTTCCAGGGAAGTCACAGTCAGAGCTCAGCTCCCTCTGCTCCACTCCAGCTTTCACTCTCAGTACTGCTGTGGTGAGCACCAAACACCTTCTGGCTCAGCAGGGCTGCCCAGGACCCTCACCCAGAGCCTGCTCTGGGGCTGACAAGGAGAGCAGGCACGCTGCTGCAGCCCAGGCAGCCAGGCAGGTCAGGGATGCTGCTCCAGCCCAGGCAGGCAGGTCAGTGATGCTGCTCCAACCCAACCAGGCAGGTCAGGGATGCTGCTCCAGCCCAGGCAGGCAGGTCAGGGATGCTGCTCCAACCCAACCAGGCAGGTCAGGGATGCTGCTCCAGCCCAGGCAGGTCAGGGATGCTGCTCCAACCCAACCAGGCAGGTCAGGGATGCTGCTCCAGCCCAGGCAGGTCAGGGATGCTGCTCCAACCCAACCAGGCAGGTCAGTGATGCTGCTCCAGCCCAGGCAGGTCAGGGATGCTGCTCCAACCCAACCAGGCAGGTCAGTGATGCTGCTCCAGCCCAGGCAGGTCAGGGATGCTGCTCCAGCCCAGGCAGGTCAGTGATGCTCCTCCAGCCCAGGCAGGTCAGTGATGCTGCTCCAGCCCAGCCCAGCCCAGGCAGGTCAGGGATGCTGCTCCAGCCCAGGCAGGTCAGTGATGCTGCTCCAGCCCAACCAGGCAGGTCAGTGATGCTGCTCCAGCCCAGCCCAGGCAGGTCAGGGATGCTGCTCCAACCCAACCAGGCAGGTCAGGGATGCTCCCCCAGCCCAGGCAGGCTGGTGAGGACGCTCCTGCAGTGGCTGTGCTGAAGCTTGGGAGCAGCTGCTTGTCCTGCAGCTGGATTTGAGCCTGGCTCTGGCTGGGAGGGCTCCACAGCCCTCAGCAAAGCCCGGCCTGTGCAGGGAATGGGGCAGGAGGAGTCTCTGTCTGGGGAGGGGGGAGCTCCTTGCTGAGCCCTGGAGCCACATCCCAACAGCCCTGGGAGGGGACACGGGGCTGGGGGACACTGCAGGGACATCAGGACTGGCGCAGGAGGGGGCGAATGGACCAGAGGGATCCTGATCCAAGCCAGGTGTAAGGATTCCATCCTCCCAGCACTGTGGGCAGTGGAGCTCCTCACACTGGGATGGATGCAGAGGATGACAGGGGATTTGTGGCTGTGGGGGGAAAGGGGGGGCTCAGATGCTCCATGGACATGGAAGGGGAGCTTGACTCCCCCTTTGTGTTTGTGCTGGCAGGAGAAAACTGAGCAGTGTCTGCACACCTCGGGACTGGAAGGGATTGGGAAGGGACTGGGAAGGGGCTGGGCAGGGATTGGGAAAGGACTGAGAAGGGTTTGGAAAGGATTGGAAGGGACTGGAAGGACTGAAGGGGCGGCAGGCTCAGCCGTGTCCCTCGGGAGCAGAACCCAGAGCGGGTGTGCGGTTTAGCAGAGCCCAGAGCCCGTTCAGCAGAGGAAGCCGTGTCACAGCAGGATGGATCTAAAGGCAGATTACAGGGAATTCCCGGGGCGGCACTGAGCTGCCCAGCCCGGCACTGACGTTCATTCATTCATTCATTCGTTCGTTCGTTCATTGTGCCGCCCGTGCCTGCAGCCCCTGCGCTGTCCCGCAGCCGGTGACACGCTGCCCTTTGATGCACGCACACCAGGGCTCCCCAGGACCCTTTCCCCAGCATTCTGCTGCCGCAGGTTGTCAGGGATGCCCGGAAAGGGCCGGGCTGTGCCGCGGGGTGCCCGGGCTCCGGCAGAGCCGGGTTCAGCACAAGAATAACGCGGCCAGCAGGTGGGACACGGCAACCCCTAATCCCAAATCATTTTTCTTGCCGGCATCCGTTTTCTGTTGGGAACGATGATGGTTGTGGGCAGCAGCAAGGCGTGGGCTCGCCCCTGGGAGAGCGATATTATTCCGCTCCTTTTGTGCCCGGGCCGTGTTTGAATTGGGAAACAAAGCTGAGCAGCTTGTGCCTCCTGTTGGAAGCCTTCCTATCCCGCTGGGGATCCGGGACCTTTTCATCTCAGCCCTGCGCTCCAGAGGCTTCTGCCTCTTCCCATCTTTAAGTCTTTAGTAAATATCAGAAAAGGGAAAATAAAGGCGATCCCCAGGGCTCGGCAGTGTTACCTTCCCTGCATGAAACAGAGCGGGGGGAAAGGAAAACAGATATTTATCCTCATTTTAGCATTTTTCATGTGGAGCTCAAAGAGAATAAATAATACTTGGTCTGATTTTGCAAGCTGGGGACACTGTGGAGCTGGGTGGATTTTCCTCTTTGTGTGAGTGCCCAGATTTTGGGGGGATGCAGACCCTGAGCGAGCCTCGGGAAGGGGAACAAAGCACGGCCAGGCAAATGCCAGCTCGGATGGATGCTCAGTGCCAGGGCAGGCAGAGCTGAGCCCCCCAGAGCCCAGCCCAGCTGCAAACCAGGCTCCCCAAAACTACCAGGGCTCAGGAGGGGAGCAGGCAGGGCAGGGAGGCCGTGTCCTCTAGGGCAGGAAGGGCCATTGCTGCTGAGAAAGGAACAGCTCAAAAACGTCCAGCTCCTCCTCAATAACTGCCTCAGGTTTGATGTGAATGTTTGGAGGGAACTCTTTCCTTTCCATGAAGTTTTGGATTATCTGATGGAAGGCAATTCAAAACAGGACAGGAATATTTCCCTCTTTTTTTTTAATGTTTGAAACCCAAACTTTTGGCTTGGCTTTCGAAACTCCAGATGAAATCATTGAAACCTGAAAGACACCCAAACATGTTTCTAGTACATTTCGATGTTTTTCCTTGGCAAAATGAAAATTTTGCTCCCCCAGCCTGCAAGCCCCCGTGATTTCTGTCTGAGGCTCTCGCTTTGCTCCAGGTCTGACACCCAGGCTGGCCGGGTGGCAAAGGCCAAGCTCAGCTGCCCAGCCCAGGCTCAGTGCCCTGAGCAGTTGCACAATTCCCTGTGGCTCCTCCTGCAGAGGAACTCCACAGGAAGAGACTCCTGGCACACGTTTGGGGGTGGCACTGCTTCCTCTGACTAACCATGCTCACATGTGGTTCATTCCCTGCTCTTTAGTGCTTCCTTTTCCTCCAAAGCCCTTTCCTGGCCAGGTTTGCAGCTGGGCTCATCAGGGCAGCTGCTGTCCCTGGTTCTGCTGTCCCTGGAGGCTCTGCAGGGCCTGGGTGGCCCCAGGGTGGCTCAGGGGACATTGAGAGTGTCCCTTGCCTGCCCCCTGTGCTGTGTCCCCTCTGAGCAGAGAGCTCAGGAGCATTCCTCCCTGCCCAGCAATGCCAGCAGGGTGGGGACAGTCCCCAGAGCCAGGGCAGGAGATGTGAGTGAGGCAGCTCAGGGCTGGGGTCACAGAGAGCACCCAAATCTGCTCCTGCCAGCCTTGGAGCAGTGGGGAGACACAGGAGGGGACAGAGCCACAATCCCACCCCTCCCCAGTGTCCAGGCCTTGGAGCACGAGCCAGAGCCCAAATACACCCCACAAACAGGAGCGTGATTGGGAAAACAGCCCCTTCCCAAGGCAGCCCTGAGGAGCTGCAGGGCCTGAGCTCCCCCAGCTCTGATTTTCTGCTCCCTGGTCAGTGGGGCCAGGCCAGGACCCCTGGTGCAAATACAGGAGCACAAGGAATGAATTCACTGCCCTGGCTGCTTAGAGGAGCTCCCCCAGCTCTGATTTTCAATTCCTCAGTCAGCGGGGCCGGGCCAGGACCCCTGGTGCAAATACAGGAGCACAATTAACCAGTTTGATGCCTTGGCTGCTCAGAAGAGCTCCCAGAGCCACCCCTGGCCTGGAGGGCACAGGAGGCACCTGGGGCTCTCTCCATCACCTGTCCAGGGCTGGCAGTGACAAACACCCCCAGCAGCCCTGCTGGTGACAGAGGAATGCTCTGACTCTGGAGCTGTTCCTGGTGTGGTGGGGCTGATTTAGGGCTTTCCTGCAGGCTGTGAGGGTGAGGGCTGCAGCCAGGAATGCAGCTCCCTGCAGCTTCCCCCAGGGCTCCATCACTGCCCCATTTGCTTTGCTGGGCCTCATTATTTCCAATTTCTGCAGCCCTAATGCCAAAGGAGGCGGTATTCGATGTAATTATTACTCAAAACTTTGAAAACTCAAAGGAGGGAAGATAGCATGAAAGGAGCAAGGAGCAGAGTAACAAGTGTGAATGGTGGCCCTGCCCTGTGGTTTGCCCGTGGCGGGTTTGTTCCACCCATGGGGATGCTGGAG
The DNA here is from genome assembly GCF_051311805.1 of Agelaius phoeniceus. Lineage (NCBI taxonomy): Eukaryota > Metazoa > Chordata > Aves > Passeriformes > Icteridae > Agelaius > Agelaius phoeniceus. The sequence continues at coordinate 752,408 of NC_135283.1, forward strand.
CAGGGAGGTGGCGTGGGCTGCTTTGTTGGTCTCTGTGCTGTCAGAGGGACAGAGTCCCCAGAGTGCAGATCTCCAGAGAAATGTGCCTCCCCTTTGAGAGGCAGCGCACATGCCCAGCTCCCAGCAAAGGACTTTTGTTCTGCTCTGATTTATACAATTCTCTGGGGCCAGCAGAAGTGGCTGTCATGGTTGCAGGGATTACTGGCCAGGGTGGGCTGTGCAGAGTGGTTTGTTCTCTTGGGCACAGAGATCCCTGTCCCCCTGTGCAGGCCCCGGTACCCACCGGGGGTGCTGAGCCCAGGAACAGCCCTGCCAGGGGGTCCCTGTCCCCTCCCAGAGCCACTGAGGGGACACTCCTGCTGGGGCCAAGGCTGGAAGGGGACACTGAGAGTCTCACCCTGAGCAGGGGATGCTGCCAGCAGCTCTGCCTGTGCACCTCAGAGCCTGCCCAGGGCAGCACCAAAGGTATCAGCTGCTCCCCATGGCTCTGGGAGGGATTGGGGTGTCTGGGCTCCAGAAAAACCCATGTGGCTCTGGGAGGGATTGGGGTGTCTGGCTCTGGGGTGGCCCCCATGGCTTTGGGAGGGAATTGGGGTGTCTGGCTGCAGAATAACTCATGTGGCTCTGGAAGGGATTGGGGTGTCTGGCTCCAGGATAGCCCCTGTGGCTGTGGAAGGGAATTGGGGTGTCTGGCTCCAGGATAGCCCATGGCTCTGGAAGGGAATTGGGGTGTCTGGCTCCAGGATAGCCCATGTGGATCTGGAAGGAATTGGGGTGTCTGGCTCCAGGGTGGCTCTGGGAGGGATTGGGGTGTCTGGCTCCAGGGTGGCTCTGGGAGGGAATTGGGGTGTCTGGCTCCAGGGTAGCCCATGGCTGTGGAAGGGAATTGGGGTGTCTGGCTCCAGGATAGCCCCTGTGGCTCTGGGAGGGAATTGGGGTGTCTGGCTCCAGGGTAGCCCATGGCTGTGGAAGGAAATTGGGGTGTCTGGCTCCAGGGTAGCCCACGTGGCCACTGAAGCAGCCTGTGGCTTTCCCCATGGCCACAGTTTGCTCATCCTGTGAGTGCAGCTGGAGCAAGCCCTGTCTGATCTCCATGAGCAGCATCCCCTGCACACCACGGCCCTGGCACAGCCTGGGGTGAGGTTCCTGAGGCAGGGAAAGCCTCTGAGCCTGTTCCTGGTGTCCAGGGCTGTCCCCAGGGCTCCTGAGGAGCTGAGCACAGGGAGGTGGATGTGGCCTGTCCTGTGGAGCCCAGGGGCTCCATTTGTCCATCCAGGGTCACCTACCACCACCAGCAGCAGCACCTCGGTCACTCCAGCAAAGGACAGATGTGCCTCCACTTATCTGCTCCCGGAATTTCTCTGCTTGTTTGTTTTGTTTTCATCCCCTGAGGAGGAGGAGGAGGAGGAGGAGGAGGAGGGTGGTGCCTCCCCACGCCTGGGGCTGGCCACCTCTGAACCCCAGTGCCAGAAGCCCTCTCCATGCTCTATAAATTTTATTGGAATATCTGTTTCTCTTGGGGGAGGGGGTGGTGCTGGTGCATTTCTTTGCTCTGCTCAGGCACCGTGAAAGGGCTCGTTAAACAGCAGCTCCTGGCCCCATGAACCCCTCCAGGCAGGCAGAGGTGACACAGACCGATGGCATTTCCAGCCGGGCTGTCCCCTGGGACCGAGCAGACAGCTTGGACGGGGCCGAGCTTGCTCTTGGCTCCGGGGCTCGTTTGTGGTGGAGGAATGCCTGAGGAGCCAGGGAAGGGCTGTGTCCCCATGAGGACAGGCAGGGTTGGCTCTCCTGGGCTCTGTCCCCATCAGGACAGGCAGGGCTGGCTCTCCTGGGCTCTGTCCCCATGAGGACAGGCAGGGTTGGCTCTCCTGGGCTGTGTCCCCATGAGGACAGGCAGGGCTGGCTCTCCTGGGCTGTGTCCCCTGCAGGACAGGCAGGGTTGGCTCTCCTGGGCTGTGTCCCCATCAGGACAGGCAGGGTTGGCTCTCCTGGGCTGTGTCCCCTGCAGGACAGGCAGGGTTGGCTCTCCTGGGCTGTGTCCCCATCAGGACAGGCAGGGTTGGCTCTCCTGGGCTGTCTCAGGCAGGACAGGCAGGGCTGGCTCTCCTGGGCTCTGTCCCCACCAGGACAGGCAGGGTTGGCTCTCCTGGGCATGCCCTGGGCTGTGTCCCTGCAGGACAGGCAGGGTTGGCTCTCCTGGGCTGTGTCCCTGCAGGACAGGCAGGGTTGGCTCTCCTGGGCTGTGTCCCCATCAGGACAGGCAGGGTTGGCTCTCCTGGGCTGTGTCCCCATCAGGACAGGCAGGGTTGGCTCTCCTGGGCTCTGTCCCCATCAGGACAGGCAGGGTTGGCTCTCCTGGGCTGTGTCCCCATCAGGACAGGCAGGGCTGGCTCTCCTGGGCTCTGTCCCCATCAGGACAGGCAGGGTTGGCTCTCCTGGGCTGTCTCAGGCAGGACAGGCAGGGTTGGCTCTCCTGGGCTCTGTCCCCATCAGGACAGGCAGGGTTGGCTCTCCTGGGCTGTGTCCCTGCAGGACAGGCAGGGTTGGCTCTCCTGGGCATGCCCTGGGCTCTGTCCCCAGGGTCCCCAGCTGCTCCCAGGCTGTGGGAGGGCAGGGAAGGTGAGGGGGCACATCCCAGGTGCTCCCACAGATCCTGTGGCATGGGGCAGTGCTGGCTGAGGGCTCCTCCCCGAGCTCCTGCCTGCTCCAGGCTGTTTTGTTAACCTCGGGCTGCAGCCTGGCCCTGCCAAGGCTCTGATGTTCTTGGACAGCCCTGGGCTGAGGAGACACCTTCCCAAACAAGAGCTGATTAAGGGACTGCCCAGCCCTTGGCTCAGCAGGCACAGCTCCCAGCACACAGCACCGAGGGGGAGCGCCCTGGCTCTGCCACTCCCTGTCCCCAGCACCGAGCTGGAGCTCCCTGGCTCTGCCACTCCCTGTCCCCAGCTCTGCCTGGGCTGAGCACTGCAAACTCCACCTTGTGACAGCGTTCCCAGGGGTCTGAGGATGAGGGAGGAGATGAGGATCTGACTCCATGTTTCACAAGGCTTGATTTATTATTTTATTATAGATATTACATTAAAACTATACCAAAGAATAGAAGAAAGGATTTCATCAGAAGGCTGGCTAAGAATAGAAAAAGAAAGAATGAATAACAAAGGTTGTGTCTGGGACAGAGTCTGAGCCAGCTGGGCTGTGATTGGCCATTAATTAGAAACATCCACATGAGCCCAATCCCAGCTGCACCTGTTGCATTCCACAGCAGCAGATAACCATTGGTTACATTTTGTTCCTGAGGCCTCTCAGCTTCTCAGGAGGAAAAATCCTAAGGAAAGGATTTTCCATAAAACATGCCTGTGGCACCACCTTTTCCAGACCCTTCTCCACCTCTCCTGACCAGCCAGACGTGCCTGGTGGTGCAGGTGCTGGGGTGCAGCCACAGTTTAAGAGCTGTAAGAAGCCCAGGGTAGAAATCCAGTGCTGTGCCATGCTGCAGGACAGCCCCAGCAGTGCAGCTGGAGGCAGGGGGAGCAGGGCTGTTCCCAGGCCGGTCAGGGACGTGCCTGGGGCCACCCAAGGTGTGCAGGATGGAAGGCAGACCCCGCTGAGGGCGTGCCAAGGTGCCTGAGCAGTGCTGGCGTTTCTGCGCTCGCATCCAGCTCTGCGGTGACACCAGGCAGAGTTCCAGCAGCAGAAATTCAGAAATTCCCTGGCCCTGGCAGCTGCCCCTGCCCTCAGCAAACATCCAGCCCCTCCTCAGGCAGGCTCTCACCTCAGCCTGGCCTGGCACCAGCGAGGTGTGCCCGGCCCTGCCTCCACCTTTGCTCCGAGGGTCTCGCTGTGGTGGCCAAGAAACATAAATGCTTGTAATGCTTTGTTGGGCCAGGAGTAAAGGGAGTTTGTGGCAAGAAGGTTCCCATGTTATACAAGTCAGGCAAGGGGAGCTGTGTTTGCACTGGCACAGGGCAGCTGTTTTCACTCCAGCAGAGCCCAGCTCACGGCTGCTTCCTCGCTGAGCTCTTGTTCATCTTGGCCTGAGCAGCTCCAGGTCAGGGAGGCAAAGCTGTGGCTCCTCCGTGGGATGGGAGAGGTGCAAAGGGCAGCACAGGGCCGCCCATGTCCTGCCTGGAGCCGGGAATTGGGGTCAGGAACAGCCCCTGCCAGCCCTGGGCACCAGCACAGGGTCCAGCTCCCAGCCTGGGGTGGGTCCAGCAGCTGCCCCGAGCTCCCAGTCCCAGTCCCAGTCCCAGTCCCAGTCCCAGTCCCTCCCAGCCTGGGAGATCTCTGAGCAGTGTCAGCGCTGCCTCTGGGCACCAATGCCATCCCCCTGGGCATGGCAGGCTCAGGGAGCAGAGCAGCACACCCACAAACTGAACCAGCCGAGGATTAGCCAGAGTTTCCTGTCCTCAGTCTTTGTAGCAGACCTGAGGCTGACCTGAAGAAACGAGACAGAAATGTGATGCTTGGCATAGGGAAGGTTTTGCAGTCCCTGCTGGGTGAACTCTTTCAAGAGGTTCATCATTGACCTTGGGACTGCAGAGATGTCTCAGGGATCAGCTGAGCCCACGGGCTGATGTCTTTCAGCTGAACCTGTGCCTCCCATTTATAGCCACGATGCCCTAAAAGGAGCTTTCCCGGTCAAATGGAGAGCCTCATAAGGCTGCAGAAAAAATCAGATTGAGCTTTGCCAAAAACACGGTGAAAGGCACAGGCTGTGGCAGGAGATGGGCCAGGAGAATTTTCTCCTCGATGTAGTCAAAACAGGGTGGCAAGGGCAGCATCAGCTCTGCCAACGACCCAGGGCAGGGCCTGGTGAACCTTTCCTACCCCTTCCTGAGGGGATGAACAGAGCACAGAGCATGGAGCAGACCCTGTGAAAGGGATGAACAGAGCATGGAGCAGCCCCTGTGCTAAAGGGATGAACAGAGCATGGAGCAGCCCCTGTGCTAGGGATGAACAGAGCACAGATCATGGAGCAGCCCCTGTGCTAAAGGGGATGAACAGAGCACAGCAGAGCAGCCCCTGTGCTAAAGGGATGAACAGAGCATGGAGCAGCCCCTGTGCTAAAGGGATGAACAGAGCACAGCAGAGCAGCCCCTGTGCTAAAGGGATGAACAGAGCATGGAGCAGCCCCTGTGCTAAAGGGATGAACAGAGCACAGCAGAGCTGACGTTGTTTCTGAGCTCTGGATTCATCCAGGGTTTACAGGCACGTTCAGCCCTGACCACTGAGCCGAGCTGAGCTGAGCCGAGCTGAGCCGAGCTGAGCCGAGCTGAGCTGAGCCGAGCTGAGCCGAGCTGAGCCGATCTGAGCCGAGCTGAGCCGAGCTGAGCCGAGCCGAGCTGAGCTGAGCCGAGCTGAGCTGAGCCGAGCTGAGCCGAGCTGAGCCGAGCTGAGCTGAGCTGAGCCGAGCTGAGCCGAGCCGAGCTGAGCCGAGCTGAGCCGAGCCGAGCTGAGCTGAGCTGAGCTGAGCCGAGCTGAGCCGAGCTGAGCCGAGCTGAGCTGAGCTGAGCCAAGCTGAGCTGAGCTGAGCCGAGCTGAGCCGAGCTGAGCCGAGCTGAGCCGAGCTTGGCCCATGAGGGACAGAGGCACCCACCACCGTGGGGGCACAGCTGGGGCTCCCCAGGAGCTGCTGCTGTTCTGCAGAGCAGCTGGGCTGCACAAGCAGCCAGAAAAGCTTCTGTGGGAGAGGCTTTGCACATCAGCCCCTGCTGCAGCCAGGCACTCTGGAGCGCACAGCCTGGCCTCTCCCAGAGCTGCAGGTTGGTTCTGGGGCAGCAAAGGCAGTGGCAAGGCTGCCCCAGGCAGCTCTGGGTGGGCAGGGGGGTGTGGGGTGGGGTCTCCCATCCCAGGACAGCTCAGTGGCCCCAGGGGAGCCAGGAGTGGGCGAGTGCCGGCGGCTCTGGCCAAGCTGGGAACTGCAAAAGCTTTTCTGTCCGGAGGTGGGCTCGAGCTCAAGCCTGCTTCCTTTTCCCTGCCAAAGCATCTGCTGTCCTGCACTCTTCCCTTCCCCCTTCCCTGCAGCATTTCAGGCCATGGAAATGTTTGATGTGATCCCCCCAGCACTGCTCCCTGTGGTTGGATTCGCTGTGGTTTGACATCCCTCCTCTGGCTGCCTTGAGGTGACCTTGGCTTTGCAGTGTCCTTTCACACCGGAAAACCAAAATATTGCATTTCAGCATTGCCCAGACGGGTATTTCCAATGAGCTAACAGGAAAAGGAGCAGTTCTGCACAGCTCCACCACCCCGGCTCTGGGAGCAGCCCCAGCTGGTCCCAAGCTGCTTTAATGATCAATAATTTATTTGGTGGAAGTGTCCCCAGCCAGGTTGGGATCCCGCAGTCCTGGGGCCGGTGGGTCTGGGCCCTGGGGTGATCCCTGCTGTCCAGCTGTGGTCCCTGGTCCAGCTGTGGTCCTGTGCTCCAGCTGTGACCCTGTGCTCCAGCTGTGCAGCATCACCAATGTGACAATGGGGTGTAGGAGCTGTGAATGTGCAGTGTCCAGAGAGGAGCCTCTGAACGGCTCCAGGTGCAGCAGATCCCAAGGGCAGGACCTGAGGTGCCAGCACGGGAGATGCCTGTGAGGGAATCGTCTGTGCTGGCCACCTGGCCACTGCAGGGTGACCCCTGAGGCAGCTGGGGATGGGATGATGCCACTTGCCAGGTCAGACTGGGTTTAAATGCTGCTCTGTGTCTGTGCTATCCCACTGAACCTCTGCCATGCTGGGTGGCACGGCCTGCAGCAGGGTGGGGGCTCCCCTTCCCTTTGACGCCCCTCAAACCCCTCCTGGATCAGGGCTCAGGGGGTTCCTCCTGCTGCTCCTGCCGTGCCCAGCTGGCCCAGGCATGGGGAGCCCACAGCAGGAACCCCTGTGGCCCTCCAGGACAAGGGACAAGCAGGGATCTCCTCCTGGCTGGAGACCTGCAGAATGAGGAACGGCAGGGAAACCACGGGCACAGCAGCACCAGTGCTGGGCTGTGTGTCTGAGCTGCTCAGCACCCTCATCCCAGCAAAGCCAAGGTCCCATGAGCCAGATCAGGCCCTTCCCTGAGCGGGCATTGTGATGGAAAAGCTCCTGAAGGGCCTGTGAAGTCACTGAGCCTGGCTCTGTGGCCATGCTGGAATGCACTAACCAGGAGTTGTTTTGAGGTCAGAAAGGAATAAGTTGTTTGCAGACAATTGATGTTGTTATTAAAAACATCCACGGCACAGAGGAGGGGGAGGGAGGTCCTCTTTCCTGTTTGGGAAATAGTTTTTCACTGCATCCATCAAACGAAAGAATTCTGTATGAAAAATTAATTTAGAGAAAAAAAAATTCTGGGGCACACGCGCCTGAAAATGAACCACAGCAGGATCAGAGGTTTGGCTCAGAGCTACATCCCAGACTCAAAAGCCAGATGAAAACCCAGGACTGCTCCCAGGCTGTTGCTGGAACTGAGGAAATGCAGTTTCCTTCAGAGAAATGCAATCTCCTCTCTGTAACTTTTGGGCAAAATTCAGGAACTGCAGCTGAAGCCCGGAGCAGTCTCCCACTGAGACAGACTCGGTGTGAGCCTGGAGCAGCAGCTGGGCTGCAGGAAAGGGGGGATCACCAACAGAGAGCAGGAAAAACCTCTGCAATGGGGGGACTGGGCTGCCACCCTGCCCCACGCGGGGAATGTCCCAGCAGCTTGTCCAGCCCTGTCCTGCAGCACTGGGATGTCACCTGAGGTGTGACCTGAGCAGAGCCACCTCTCATGGAGCTGTCCCACCAGAGCCAGGCGACCCCTTCAGCATCCTTGGCAGCACCTGGGCGCTGGCACAGGGCAGGCCTGGCACAGCTGTCCCTGCTCCCAGCCACCCTGCAGGGTCACACAGACCATGGGGGGACAGCAGGAAGGACACTCTGGGCAGCAGCCAGCCCCTGCAGCGTCCCTGGCAGGTCAGCTTTGAGCTTTGGGCGTATTTTGGGATGGGAATTGGCGGGCACATGGCTCAGGTCCTGCCCGTGCCCATGGCCCTGCAAGCCCCAGCCCGATCCCTCCTGCAGGGTGGCCAGGGACCAGCACCGCGCCCCCAGGACAGGGGGAGCCTCCCCTCATGGCCTGGGGCTGCCCAGGGCCGCTCCAGGGACACGGTGGCACAGCGCAGTGTCTGCACAGGGCACGTCTCTGAGCATCCTCCTCACCGTGGCCAGCGCTGTGCTCCCACCCTGACTGCCGGGAATGTCTGCAGCTCTGCGGGCCCCTTTGAACCCAGCCAGGGCTGCAGCCTGTGCCGGCAGCCAGCGCTAATTGCCCGTGATCGCTAATTAAAGGGTCCCGATAGAATCTGCCTGGCAGGCACAGGAGCGCGTGGTGGCCCCGGTGTCCCCAGGGCAAGAGAAGGTGGCGCTGGGACACCCAGGGCTCCATCACTCCCTTCCTCCTGCCCTCAGGCGCTGCCAACACCATTGGCTGGTCTGGTCTCTCTGCTGCAGGTGACCCTGGGGACAGCTGGGACCTGGGCTGGTGGCAGTGGCTGCAGGGCCACAGCCCCGTGGAGAACAAGGGGCTCGGAAAATGGGGGTGTTTGGAAAGGGGGCATAGAATCCTGCACTCCCCCAGGGAACCCACTCCTGGGCATTCCAAAATGAAAAGTCAAGGCTTGCCCACAGCTGAAGCAGCCTTTGCTGCCCTGCACAATGTGCAGCTTTTTGTCTCTGGGTGCCCCTGCCAGGCTCCTCTCCCAAGACCTGCCCGGTTTCCAGGAGTGCTGCCCCATCCAGGGATTTCCCATCCTCCTCCTGCAGTCCTGCTGTTCCCCGGCCTCCCTGCCTGGGAGGGAAGAGCAGCAAGGGCCAGGCTGGCCAAGGCAGTGTCCCAGGCATGTGCAGGAGGCCAATCCCAGCAGAAAAGCTGGGAAATCCCTGTGTTTGACCAGCTTTGATCTGCATTAAATCCCTCCGAGACAAACAGCAACAGCCTTCCCGGGGCTGTGTGCTTTGACTTGAAGCCATCAAAGTTTGCCCTGAGCGACCCTGAAAAGTGAGCAGGCAGCTGCAGGCTCCTGGCTGGGCAGGGAGGAGCTGCTGCCGTTCCAGGTGGGTCAGCCTTGCCCGAGGGAGGCTCTGGGGTCACATTTGGACTCAGGACTGAGTAGGTGCCTGCCTGTTTCATCCTCGGTGCCCCACAGCACCTCGGGGTGGAGGCGGGAGCTGTGTCCTCCCAGGGTGTCCTGGCTGCTGGCAGTGTGTCCATACCCACCCACTCCCCCTGGCCTGCACCACCCGGCATTTCTCCACCCAAACACTCCCTTAAGGCAGCCTTGGCTCGGAGTCCCTGCCCTACAGCAGTCCCATGACCCAAAGAGATTTGTGTTTCCAGCCCAGAATTCTTTCAGTAGGAGCCTCACACGTCTGCTATCCACAGCCTTGGGTGCAGGAGCAGGGAGGGATGAGCACACACAGGGAAAGGTGGGCACTCACATGGAGGGATGAGCACAGGTGGAAAAGGATAAACACACACATGGAGGGATGAGCACTCACATGGAGGGATGAGCACACACATGGAGAAATGGGCACACACAGAAAAGGATGAGCACAAATGGAGGGATGAGCACACACAGAAAAGGATGAGCAGACACAGAAAAGGATGAGCACAAATGGAGGGATGAGCACACACACAAGGAGGGATGAGCACCCACGGACAAACACACACAGAAAAGGATGAGCACACACAGAGGGACAAACACACACAGAAAAGGATGAGCACACACAGAGGGACAAACACACACAGAAAAGGATGAGCACACACGGACCATGAGCTCCTGGACATGGTGCATGTGAGGAGCACAGAGCTGCTGAACCAGCCTGGCACCCCCAGCAGCCCAGAGCCATCCTGGGGGAGCTTCCAGCCAGCACAGGCCACGGCTGCTCACTGGGGAGCAGCAGAACAGAGAAATGAGGGGAAACAGAGAAACCCCATGGCAGTCCCAGGAAAGCAAGCAGGGGAGGTGCCCCGTTCCAGGCGGGTGTGACCCTGGGCTGGCAGCTGCTCTCTCCAGGGGAGGATGAGGCCTCAGATGTTCTGGTGCTGGAGTCAGGATGTTGGGCAGTGCAGGATGGTCCATTCCTGCATGGGCTCGTGGTGCTGCACTCTAGGGAGAGCCCACAGGGGATGCTGAGCCCAGCCTGGCCTCCCTGAGCTCACTGAGCCCAGCACTACCACAATCCACATTTCTGCCCAGAGCCTGTTACAGAAAACCATTAACAGTAGCACAGCTGCCCTGATAAGGCAGGATAAGCCTGTCAGCTTTTGATAAAACCCCAATCTCCAGGAAAACAAAACACACCAGTGCCTTGTCGGGGTGCCAGGACCGCCCCGCCTGGCGCGGGGGCAGCAGGGCAGACAGCTCGGGCCAACACCTCCCTGGAATACCCGATAACAACGGGATGTCAGGCTCATCAGCCCGAGTTTTCCTTCCCTTCAGATGCCCCGATAGTGTCCCGGAGATAAGATAGCTCTGTTTACCCAGGGCACGCAGCAGAGCTTTGTCCGCAGCCCCGAAGGTGCGAATATCCCTGAGCAAACACAGCTCTTCACACCTGTGCGGCTTTCCCAAAGCCAGCCCGGGTCCCGGTGGCTGCGGGATGGGAGCTGGGTGCTCACCCTGTCCTCCACCATGACCCGAGCTTGGACTGGGTTGCAGGATTAGCTGAGCTTTAGGGAAGCTTGGAAGCAGAACTAAAACCCATCTCTGCTGAGCTGTCCCAGCTGGAGCTGAGTTTTTATGTCACTCTGCAGATGCACAGACAGTTCTGGCTCCTTCACCCAGAGCTCTCCGCCTTTGTCACAACAAAACCTTCCCAGGGTCCCTCTCCCTACTTCCAGAAAGGGAAACTGAGGCACAAGGGAGTTAGGCCAAGCCTCGGCAGGGCCTTTCCTGCATCCTTGGAGCATCTCCTCTCCAAGGACAGGGCAGCAGTTGCTGAGCCCAGGCTGGGGGGCTCCCGGGGCAGCCCAGGGCTGAGATCTCCACCCCAGGAAGGTGCTGAGCTGCCAACAGCTCCCCTGAGCCAGCTGGGCTCGGACAGAAACCAAAACCCATCCCGAGAGCCCTCATCTGTCAAGCCTGGCTTAGTGTGCGGCACCTCGAGTGGCCAGGCTGAGGTTTGTCACTCATGGGAGCTCCCAAAGCCACCGGGAGCTCCTCAGCCGGGGACAGACACAGGCTGGAGCAGCTCCCAGAGCTGCCAGAAATGGGTCACAAACCGAGGGGACCGTCCCCCTGGAGCCTCCTCCCAGGGCTTGTGTCCATGCTGGGACTTCTGGGAGCTGCCTGCAGGATGAGGCACTTGCCCAGCCCCAGGGGATGCTCTCCAAGGAGATGTCACCCTCTGGCTGGGGATCCCCTGCTCCTCCTGCCACAGGATGTGGGGTCTGCGGGTGTGGATCCACAGCTGCACTGCCGGGGAGGATGAGGCCATGGCATCCTGCAGAGAGGAGGGAAGGCAGCACCGAGCCAGGGCTGGGGACAGGACAAAAGGAGAGGGATGCAGACTCCAGAGGGAAATCGGAAGGATCTGGCCTTCAGAGAGGTGGTTTTAAAAGGAGAATGATGCAGACTCCAGAGGGAGATCTGCAGGATCTGGCCCTCAGAGAGGTGGTTTTGCTGCAGTGGCACCGTGGTGGGGATGCTGCTGGGTTTGGGGAGGGATGATGAGCCCTGGGTTGTGCCCAGCTCGTGCTGGGCTCTGGCAGCAGCCACAGGGTCCCTTCGGAAGCGGGGCTGGCTGGGGCTGGTTTAACAATTCCCCTGGTCCTGCTCCAGAGGAGATTGGGAAATGATCTGGGGTTAAAACAACACATCACGTTCCTGAAGGCTGTTTGTGAGGAGGAGCCCAGCACAGCCCGACCTCACAGAGGCTGAATTGGCAGGGAACGGGCACGGGAGCAGCAGCACTTTGAGCTGGGTCTGCTCTGGGGGAAGCACAGCCTGAGCTGGTTTAAAACTGCCTGCTTTGCTCTCCCCCCTGCCTGGGGGAAACATGGCCAAGATTCCTGGCTCCCTGGGGCACCGATGGAGGCAGAGCTGGGGCTGTTTGTGTCCCTGTCCCTCCCCTGATGGAGGCAGAGCTGGGGCTGTTCTGTTTGTGTCCCTGTCCCTCCCCTGATGGAGGCAGAGCTGAGGCTGTTTGTGTCCCTGTCCTTCCCTTGATGGAGGCAGAGCTGGGGCTGTTTGTGTCCCTGTCCTTCCCCTGATGGAGGCAGAGCTGAGGCTGTTTGTGTCCCTGTCCTTCCCCTGATGGAGGCAGAGCTGAGGCTGTTTGTGTCCCTGTCCCTCCCCTGATGGAGGCAGAGCTGAGGTTGTTTGTGTCCATGTCCTTCCCTTGATGGAGGCAGAGCTGAGGCTGTTCTGTTTGTGTCCATGTCCTTCCCTTGATGGAGGCAGAGCTGAGGCTGTTCTGTTTGTGTCCATGTCCTTCCCTTGATGGAGGCAGAGCTGAGGCTGTTCTGTTTGTGTCCCTGTCCCTCCCCTGATGGAGGCAGAGCTGAGGCTGTTCTGTTTGTGCCCCTGTCCCTCCCTTGATGGAAGCAGAGCTAGGCTGTTCTGTTTGTGTCCCTGTCCTTCTGGGCTGAGCAGTTTTAATCCAGATTTGAAAAGCCTTTGACTCTTTGCCGGGCTGGTTGCGTTATCAGCCTTGTGCATTTTGGGCAACCTTTGCTCTGAATGAGCAAATTCTTTCAGGATCTGTTTTGCTGTGGCTGTAACACTGAGATGGCTGATCCCTCCTGGGGCAGAAATGTAGGAGAGCTCATAGGAAAATGTCCTGGAGGATCACCTGCAGCTTTGGGGTGCTCAGCCCCACCACTGCCCTCCTGTTGAGATGCAGGCTTCTGGTTTTACAGAAACACAAATTAGAGCAAGTTTTACAGAAACTGATGAGAGCAAGCACTTGGGGACTGGATGAGGATTTGGGGATGTGAAAAGCATTCCCTCAACGTGCAGCAGCCCAGAGCTGCCCAGAGCTTGTCAGGCTGGACAAAAGCACCGAGATGTGGGACAGAGAGAGGAGAAATGTCCTGGAAGGCGCCCCAGCCCCAGCAGCTGAGGGAAGCTGCTGCTGAGATCGGGACCAGATAAGAGGGAAACCACAAGGGCAGAGTCTAAGTGGGTAAATTGTTCCCAAGTGGATTCCCCTCCACTCTAAATAAACACTGACACCTCAGGAGCACCTTGGGGCTGGGCTGGGGGCAGAGCAGGGGCTGAGGGCTCTGGGCTGTCCCTGGTAACCCAGGGACTGCAGGGTGAGCTCTCCCACCAGCTCCTGCCTTTGAATGGCGTCTGGATGAGTTACGGGATGCAAACAATTCATTTCAAAGGATTGACAATCTCAGGAGACTGGGCCTGGATGGTGAAATTAAACAAAGCAAGCTGATGACAGGCTGGTATCATCTCCCAGAGTGAAATAAAGGGTTCACTTCTTGACTTTTCCCTTCTTTAAAAAATGAAGAAAAAAAAAAAGTATTAAACTCTTTCCAATTGGAGGTTTATCTACAAACCTTCTGCACAACACCTGGTTTGCAGAGAAAATCTCCTGGTCAAATCTAAATCAAATCCTGGTCAAAGCTTTTGCTGCATGTTTTAAGCTGCACCAGGGGAAGTTTAGGTGAGACATTGAAAAAACTTTGTTGCAAAAAGAGTGGTTGGGCATTGGAATGGGCTGCACATGGAAGTGGTGGAGTCACCATCCCTGGAGGTTAAAAAAGCCTGGATGTGGCACTCAGTGCTTTGTGGTGTAGTGACAAGGTGGTGTTGGGTCACAGGTTGGACTCAATCATCTCCTAGGTCTTTTGCAGCCTTGTTGGTTCTGGAAAACTGTTCCTGCACTGTGCCAGCACTGTGCCAGCAGGACCTGGCTGTGGGAGGAGCAGGACAGACAGGGGACACTGTGCCAGCAGGACCTGGCTGCGGGAGGAGCAGGACAGACAGGGGACACTGTGCCAGCAGGACCTGGCTGCAGTGCAGGACAGACAGGGGACAGGCTCTGCCCATGGCACAGAGCAGCCTGCAGGTGAGGTCCCCTGGAACTCCATCCCAGCACTCAGAGCTGGCTCCTGGTCAGGCTGGCTCCTGGTCAATCAGGCTCCTGGTGAGGCTGAAGGCTCCTGGTGATGCTGGCTCCTGGTCAGGTTGGGTCCTGGTGATGCTGGCTCCTGGTGATGCTGAAGGCTCCTGGTGATGCTGAAGGCTCCTGGTGAGGCTGAAGGCTCCTGGTGATGCTGGCAGCTCCTGCTGATGCTGGCAGCTCCTGGTGAGGCTGAAGGCTGATCCTGGTGAGGCTGAAGGCTCCTGGTGATGCTGGCAGCTCCCAGTGAGGCTGAAGGCTCCTGGTGATGCTGGCAGCTCCTGGTGAGGCTGAAGGCTGATCCTGGTGATGCTGGCAGCTCCTGGTGATGCTGGCAGCTCCCGGTGAGGCTGAAGGCTGATCCTGGTGAGGCTGAAGGCTCCTGGTGATGCTGGCAGCTCCCGGTGAGGCTGAAGGCTGATCCTGGTGATGCTGAAGGCTCCCAGTGATGCTGGCAGCTCCTGGTGATGCTGGCAGCTCCTGGTGATGCTGGCAGCTCCCGGTGAGGCTGAAGGCTGATCCTGGCACAGCCCCAGAGCAGCTCTGGCCGGGAGAAGGCCCCGCTCCGTTCTCAGGGCAGCGCTGTCCCCGCGCAGCGCTCCGAGGAACCGAGGGCAGTTTCCAGCCCATTTCCAGGCACTCGGAGTCCAACCGTGTGTGCTGCACCAGGGCAAGGCCGGCTTTGTGCTCCCATCCTGTGTTGAGTAAGAGGCTTTTGTCTGGGGAGAAAACGCCTTGGGTGAGAGGCTGCCACAAATCCCAGCATTGCAATGCAGCACAACGGGCCTGCGGGTTCCTCCTCCACCCCACGGCTGCTGATGGACCCTCAGCTGCTTGGTGGCTTTGGAGGAGCCCTGCAGGTCACTGGACATGTCCCCCAGCACTCCAGCAGGGAACACAGAGCTCAGCTGGACCTCGAGGGCTGCCAGCAGCTGTGTGCCACGTGTGCTGCCTGGCACTGGGGAGAGCCTCCCTGCCCAGAGATTGTTCAAATCTGGCTCCAAATCCGAATATCTGCGAGCTGTAAATCTCCCAGGAACAAGTCTTGCTCTTGCCCCTCTGATGCTTCCTGTGGGGCCAGAAACTCCATGAGCACAGGCAGGAAACAGCTCGGGAGGTTCTGGTGCTCCAGCCCAGGCTGGAAGCAGCACATGTGGAAGCAGTTATGGAGATCTCTCCCTCCATGAAGTGAATCCAAACCTGGGTCAGACCCCAGTGCAGCAGGTCAAGCTCCCCGTGGGGTGTGTGGCTGTTGGGATCAGCTCCCGTGGCTCACGGGGTGGAGGATGGAGGGGCAGCCTCAGTGCCTGCTGGGCAGAGGCTGCTGGGTGCTCTCCAAAGGCACCTGGAGCTGTTGGGAAGAGTTTTGGTCTCACCACACTGCAGAAAGTTGGTAATTGTGAGTGTTGATAATTAACCCTCAGCAGCTGATCTGACAGCACTTGTGCTTTCCTCTTTGGGGCCTGTTCTGTGAACAGCTCTGGACTTTCTCCCTGGACCTGCTCTGAAAACCAGACAGCACATTTTGGATGAGGCTGTGCCAAGCTGTCCATCTGCTGCCTGCGTTGGATGGGCACTGTTGGATCTGGCTCTGGGTGCTGATGGGCAGCTGGTTCACCAGGACATGCCTGGTTTGCCCCTGTTGTCCCTGGGGTGAGGGCAATCCCAAAACTTTCATGGCTTCAAGCATCTGCCAAGCTCTGCTGCTCAGCATTTGCTTCTCCTCCCCACTGCCAGCCTCTGCTGGAGCTCTCCCTTCCTGCTGCTGGGCCTGGCAATGTCCCTGCAGGGCTCCACGGCACTCCTGGGGTGATGGAGGGAACCTCAGGCAGGAGGGACCAGGGTGGCACTGCCACACTCAGCCCTGAGAACACACCAGCAGCACAGCAATCCCCTGCCCCACCTCCACAGGCCTGGTTTGGGGCTTGGTTTGGGCACTGAAAATCAGATTTTTGGGGAATTCAGCTGCAGAACCCCATCAGCTTGGACCAAATGTGCCCCCATTTTTCAGTGACTGAGAAATGCAGCCAGCCTTGAGCAGCTCATCTTAGAGACAGCAACAGGCACATCCCTAGCAGAGAGCAGTGTTTTTCTTTTTAAGCCTTGGCTTCAAACATAAGGGCAATAGATTTTCTTTAAGGAAATAAATCCCCAAATTTGTTAGGGTTGGCACAGCACAGGATTTTTCGCTCGCCTTGTTTCTCATTTCCAGCTGAATCATTTTAGCAGGGACTTTTCTAGAAACGCTCAGCCTGACTCAGACACCCAGTCTCAAACACTTCATCCCAAACACTGGGTCTGGCTTTTCTTTATGGAAAAGAGAATGGGGGTCTTATCCTTGGCAATCCCAGGCGGGTGTCAATGTTCTGTTAGCAGTGTCAGTGCCACAGAGAGCTGTTACACTTTGCAGAAGCAGCACTGACAGCGGGACATGTTCAGGGCTCTGTCCCTAAGGCATGTGGGGATTTGGGAACTGCCAAAGTGGGAAGTGAAGGGCACTTGGGCTGTGCGGCCTCCCCAGGGAGGCCCTGAGTCACTCTGATGACATCTCCTCCACAGCTTTTCCACAGAAACGCCATTCCTGAGGATTTTCAGGCACGCAGAAGAGTTCAGGTCCCCAGGCCCTTTTGTGCCGAGGGGGAGATGTCCCCAGACTGTCCCTCCCCAGGCTCCTGCTCCCTTGCCCGTCCTGCACTGGCAGTTTGGCTGCTCCTGCTCTCAGGTGGAGCAGGGGCAGAGGCATTTGGGTTGATGAGGAGTGATCAGAGTGTGAGGGGCTCTCTCACCCCAATGGGGGTCCCAGCAAGGCCGGGGCTCTGCCTTTCCTGCGCTCCCCCATCCCCACTGGCTGTTCTGCAGGCCAGCTCTGTGGCTCTGGCCCTGGAGGTGATGCTGGCCACAGCTGCATTTTTGTGGTGTGTGCACACCCTTCCCTCCATCCCTGAGCTCTGACTGGCAGGAAAACCTGGGTCTGGTGCAGCCCTGGTGTCTGCCCCTGGCAGCCACAACACCCCCTCAGATTTCCCCTCTCCTGAGCCACCCCAGCCAACTCCCAGCCTCCTCCTACTCACACTCAGCTGCTCACCCAGATGGATTTTCCTGAGCAAACCTTTTTGTTTGGTGCTGGCCAGCTGGGGCTGGGGTGGGTGGGAGGGCATGGGGATGCTTGTCCTGTGAGCAGAGCTGGATCTGCCCTCATTCCATGGGGCTCCAACCTCCTGGGGCCACATGTGGTGACTCTACTCTGCAGGATTCCACCACTGTTGTTCATCCTTGCTTGGCCATTCTGCTGCAGCAGGCATGGACAGAAACCCCCTCCCAACCTGGGGTCACCCAAACCCTGGGAGAGATCCCTGTGAGGTCACACCAGGCATGGACAGAAACCCCCTCCCAACCTGGGGTCACCCAAACCCCCAGGAGATCCCTGCAGGGCCACACCTGGAATCACTCCTGGGCACAGCCCTGGCAGCCTGTGCTGGACAGGTGGGGCCCAGTGACCTGTGGTGCTGTGAGAGCTCATCCACCACTTCCAGGTTTGTGCCCAGCTGCTCCAAAACCCGAAACCAGTTGGCAGTGGCCTGCAGGGACACTGTAGGGACACCCTCCTGCTGAGGACACCTGCAGGGACACTGTAGGGACACCCTCCTGCTGAGGACACCTGCAGGGACACTGTAGGGACACCCTCCTGCTGTCTCCATGGATTTCTCTCTACGTCCACTGGCTCTGGCTGCTTCACCTCTGCTGTCCCTGTGGCTGTTCCCTTGACCATTGTGGTCCCCTGAAGATATCTCTAGGGATTCTCTGGGAGCAAAGCCCCCCCAAGATGGGCATGGGCAGGGGGTCCCTCTCAGGGACGCTGCATGTCAGGATTTCTCCTGCAAAAGAGAAATAGTGGCTCAGGCTGAGCTAGCAATTTTCTGGGAAAAGAAAACTTGTTTGGGAAAAGGATAATTTTAAGGAGACTGAGACTGTTCATAAATTCAAGTCAAATTTAGAGATTACTTTCAGTCTCTGGATTCTTCCATCCTCCCCTTTTCCTTCCCCCCTCCCCCGAATTATTGTTTGCAAAAATTAAAACAAAATGTTTTGGGGTTTTCGTTTGTTTAAAAAGCAATTTGCATTTTAAAAATTGCCAAAATATAAGCTTTGGGAGGGTGGGGTCTTTTGAAAGGGCAGCATTGTCATTGCTGAATGAAAACCACGGAGAGGAATTCGTCCTGGGAGACGCAGGGCGCTGGGGACGTGGTGGCAGCACAAAGACCACAACCACAGCTCCCAGAGCACAGCCCCAGCCTGTGCCTCCATTCATGGCCCTCCTTTGCTGCTCCCACATGGAAAATCCTGCCCACCTTGACCTCCTGGAGGGATTCATTTGACCAAAATGAGTTTGGTTTTAACACAGAGAAGATTCTGCGATGTTTTCTCCGCCTGGCTCCGAAGCACAGCTTTCCTCTTTCCCTCCCCAGCCTTTCCAGGTTTTGGAACATCTGTGTTTAAATGAAATCTGCTTACCCAGAGCCGGGCCTGGCAGCTCAGGTAGAGATGCTGTGATGGAGCTCTGCACATCTGTGCACAATAAAGTCAGGGAACAAAAGGCTTGTGAGGTCCTTGGCAGAGGAAGGGAAGGAAGAGAGCGGGAGACAGCAGGACTGGGCTCAGTGGAGCCACTGGAGCCAAAACCGTTCCTCGCAGAGCCCTCAGCACCTGGCCAGGTTCTGCTCATAGCTGGGCCTGCAGGGGTGCAGGGGCGTCTTCTCCACCAGGTGCAAAGCAAAGCTTGAGGAACGGACATGATGCCAGTCCTGGGGGGTGATTTTTATTACAGCCCTCAAAGGCGTTCATAGAAAGAAAAAACGGGTTGCTAAAGAGCCACTTGAATTCAGGGAAATTCAAACCAAGAAGCAGTGGCAGAAAATTAAAGCCAGGCCAAGTCATGTTAGGAACAAGGCAAAAGGCTCCAGCACAGCGGGGGATTAACCTCGGGCCGAGCAGAGGGAGGGCGGGAGCCGCTTCCCCAGCGCCTCTGCCCAGGGAAAACGTGCCCAGGGAGCCACAGGCCCCGGGGGCATGCACGGATCTGGAGCGGCACCCAAAACCTCCCCGACCTGCTGCTGGGGCTGGTGGTGTGCCCAGGCAGTGCCCACACTCTGCCCCTCCAGAGAGATCCCACCAGGCATGTCCCAGCCCTGTCCCCACAGGGGCTCTGTGACGCCTGCCTGGGATGTTTCTTGCATCCAGTTCCTGTGTCCCTGTGTGCCATTGTCAGGAGAAAAGGGATGGGGATTTTCCTTCAGTCCTTCCATCCCTGTGTGCCATTGTCAGGAGAAAAGGGATGGGGATTTTCCTTCAGTCCCTCCATCCCTGTGTGCCATTGTCAGGAGAAAAGGGATGGGGATTTTCCTTCAGTCCTTCCATCCCTGTGTGCCATTGTCAGGAGAACTGGGATGGGGATTTTCCTTCAGTCCCTCCATCCCTGTGTGCCATTGTCAGGAGAACTGGGATGAGAATTTTCCTTCTGTCCTTCCATCCCTTTGTGCCATTGTCAGGAGAAATGGCCACTCCAGCCCAGGCCCTCAGGGTGGACACAGGACACGGTAATTGCAATTAAAGCCGTTCTCTCTAAGTTTGGCTCCTTTTGATTGCAGAAACACGTGGATCAGGAGGGGTGGGTGGTGGAAAAGCAGCCAAGTGTATGGGGCAGGGAGGGAATCAGTGCCCAGCTGTTTCCAGCTCTTTCCATGGTGCCCTGGGAGTGGCAGGAGGAGACAGAACCAAGGCTGAGCTGATGGAGCCAAAAAGAAGCTGAGAGGTCCCAGTGGAGGGGTGGCTGTGGCTCCTGGATGCCTGTGGGGAGCTTGAGGGAGGCTGTGCTGGTCATGGAGCAGGGCTGGAGCAGACCATGCCAGAGGCTGTGCTGGTCATGGAGCAGGATGGAGCAGACCATGCCAGAGGCTGTGCTGGTGATGGAGCAGGGCTGGAGCAGACCATGCCAGAGGCTGTGCTGGTGATGGAGCAGGATGGAGCAGACCATGCCAGAGGCTGTGCTGGTGATGGAGCAGGGCTGGAGCAGACCATGCCAGAGGCTGTGCTGGTCATGGAGTGAGGCTGGAGCAGACCATGCCAGAGGCTGTGCTGGTGATGGAGTGAGGCTGGAGCAGACCATGCCAGAGGCTGTGCTGGTCATGGAGCAGTCTGGAGCAGACCATGCCAGAGGCTGTGCTGGTGATGGAGCAGGATGGAGCAGACCATGCCAGAGGCTGTGCTGGTGATGGAGCAGGGCTGGAGCAGACCATGCCAGAGGCTGTGCTGGTCATGGAGTGAGGCTGGAGCAGACCATGCCAGAGGCTGTGCTGGTGATGGAGTGAGGCTGGAGCAGACCATGCCAGAGGCTGTGCTGGTCATGGAGCAGGGCTGGAGCAGACCATGCCAGAGGCTGTGCTGGTGATGGAGCAGGGCTGGAGCAGACCATGCCAGAGGCTGTGCTGGTGATGGAGCAGTCTGGAGCAGACCATGCCAGAGGCTGTGCTGGTGATGGAGCAGTCTGGAGCAGACCATGCCTTCCCCAGCTCACCCTCTGCCTCCCTGGAGGGTTCATCCCCCAAGGCATCCACAGTATTTAGGTCGTTGACTCTGGATGAGGACAGGGTTGGCTGTTTTTAGAAGCTCCTTGCAGCTTCTTGTGAGGTTCAGCTTCTTCCCTACTTCAGGATTTTCCTGTCCCTGGGACACCAATGGAAAACTGATCCTGGGAGCAGAGCTGGGAGGGAGGAGCTCTGCACACTCCACTTATTCCTCCACATTCCTGTGCAGCTCTGCTCTGGTGGCACCAGTGGAAATGTTAGCAAAGTACTCGAGAAAATCCCCGGAGTTCTGTTTTCCTGGCTTTGCAAAAACATTTCTGCTTATCAAGCAACCCAAAGAAATGTGAAGATTTTCACTCACTCTTCGTGTGGGCTCAGCTTTGAATTTTAAAAAGGGATTTGCCAATGCAATCTTGCAAAATACTCCAGTGCCAAGTCCAGCTCTCCTAAAATACAAGTTTTAGGAGGAGGTGAGCTTTCATTCTCCTGGGAAAACATGAATTTCTGACAGATTTGAGGGAGAACTAAGGCTTCTGTGAGGCCATGCTGCTCCCTGGAGAAATGTCCTTTCATGTCGATCAGCAGGGACCAAATCCTGTGGTTTGTGGCACCAAAGGCAGAGCTGCTCCTGAGCCTCAGTGCTTTGAATGATGGAGGTGTGCCCACAACCTACAAGAGCCTTCAGACTGAGGGATTTTAATATTTTTCCTCTGTTTGAGCCGTGCCCAGGGCTGTGCCATGGGTACAGGTGCTGCCTTGGGGTTAGGTGTGGCCAGGAGATCATTCCCTGTGTCCCAGGGAAGGCTCTGCCCGAGGGCAGGAACCAGCCCTGAGTCCTGCACCTCCAGGAAAAGGGTTCAACCTCGCTTGGTCACCTCTGTAAAACAAGGGCTGGGAGCTTCAACCCCCACGTGCTTCCCAAAAGCTTTGCCAGTGCATTCTGCAGGGCAGGAATCACCTCTGAACCCTTTGTGTGGTGGATCCGTGGTGTGGGCCGGGGCTGCTCAGCACGTGTGGGGTGAGGAGGAAGCAGAGCTGAGCAGCTGCTCCAGCAGGGCACAGCAGGCCGCTCTTCCTGAGCTTTCCACGGAGGGGGAAGCCTTGAGGGGGGACACACAAGTGCCTGGTGCGTGCTCCCGTGCTGCTTTCGCTGCTAAAAGCGCAGCTTCAGCACATGTGGGAGCGGGCCAGACCTGAGCCAGCCGTTCCCTCTGGAGGCAGGAGCGCTGCCTCCAGCTCCCTCACGGTTGGGCCCTGGTGGGGAGATGACAAAAGCTCCTGCAGGCTGCTGGGCTCATCCCAGGAGGGCCAAATGGCGGCTCAAAGGCTGGCCCAGCTCTGCGGCAGGAATCTCTGTCCCTCACGCCTGGCAAGGCCGCTCCTGTCACCATCAGCACGTCGGTGGCCGCTGCTCCAGCTCTGCCAGCCCCGCTGGGGACGTGAGGCTGGGCCTGTCCGTGTCAGCCGGGGGAATTGCGATGGCAGAGCACGGAGACAGCGGCTCCATCCTGCTGGGGGCGTGGGGACGGGGGTGCTGCTGCTCTCCCCTGAGCTGTCACGGCGTGCCTCAGCCGGGGATTGCTCCTGAGAAACACTCCCTGGGCTGAAATTTGATAATTAAGCAAATACAGCGTGGCTTTGTGTTGGGAGAGCACCATAAGGTAAACAGGAAGGAATGAGGGATTAAGACGTCTCTGCTCTGAGGGAAGGTGACGAGGCCGGAGCTGTGACACCTCCGTGCCGGGGCGAGGGGCCCAGCTGCGGGCTGGCATGGCACAGCTGCATTGTTCAGGGGTGAAGAGCAAATAAAAGCCACGGGAAAAGAAAACAAGCTATAAAATTCTCAGCAAAGCACAGAGCCCCGGCAACTGCGTCCTGATGGCCCCGTGACAGCTCTGGGGAGAGGCGGGCGAGGGGTCGAGCGTTTGAAGTCCCAAAGTTGTGCTTTGCAAAGGCCCCCTGCTAAAACAGGCCCGGTGTTGACTTTAGGCTGCATATGGTGGAGGAATTGGACAGCTCAGTCACAGCGAGCAAAGCAGGGGGGCGCCTTTTGGAACTTGGCTAAGTGGGTGTCATCCCAGGTGGGATGGGGGATGCAGGGGCAGAAATGAGGATTATCAGCATGGTCAGGGCTGCAGGTGAGTGGCAGAGCCTGCGGTGTGGAAAGCTGAGGGAGAAAGCAGCTAGGAAGGTCTTGGAATGGCATCCAGAGCTCAAAGATGTGTGTATGTCAGAGCTGGGAAACTGGGAAGGTCGGGCAGGTGATGATGGAAAACCCTTCCCACAGGGACCAAGGGGGTTCCCAAGGTGCTGGGAGGTGGGGGTCCCTCAGCAGTTTGGGGACCTTTGCACTGAGCAGTAACAACACAAAGTGAGAGTGGATGGAAAGGGAGATGAGCAGTGCTTCCATGGGGAAAGTGCTTGTGAGAAAGCTGAAGGTGCCACAGGGGTTTGTGTGTCCCAACCATGGATGGTCCCCCATCCTCACAGTCCCCTGTAGCCCCCACTGAGATCAGGGAGAGGCAAACCTGTAGTTAATGCAAGTCAGGGCAGTGAAATGTGGCCTTGGCAACCTCGTCTTGCCCTCCAAAGAGCCGTGAGGGCAATGGCCCATAGCGATGGGCTCACAGGTGAGGATGTGAGTGAGCAGCCGGCCTCCCACAGCCACAGTGCCACCAGGGCCTCCCACCCGTGACAGGGCACCCACAGAGGGGTCGGCAGCAGCTCCCCGGGGTTGGCACCTCCCTGCTGGGGCACAGATGGTGACGTTGTCCCCTCTTTGCCTCTCCCAGCCTGCAACTGCAACCTGCACGCGCGGCGCTGCCGCTTCAACATGGAGCTGTTCAAGCTGTCGGGGCGCAAGAGCGGCGGCGTGTGCCTCAACTGCCGGCACAACACGGCGGGCAGGCACTGCCACTACTGCAAGGAGGGCTTCTACCGCGACCTCAGCAAGCCCATCTCCCACCGCAAGGCCTGCAAAGGTACGGGGTCAGCCGAGGGTGGTGGGAATGCCACAGAGCTGCTTCCCCAGCGCCTCCCGCAGCCCCGCGCCCACAGCTCTGCCACTGGCCCAGCTCCTCCCGCTCCTCCCTCTCCCAAACCCGGCTGAAATTGCTTTTTTTGCTGTTTAGAATGGCTTTTTTTGCTGTTTAGAATGGCTGTTTTTGCTGTTTAGAATTGCTTTTTTTGCTGTTTGGAATGGCTTCCGATGCCCCCACGTTCCCTGCTGTCACCTCTGCAGCCTCCTGGTGAGGACAAGGCCACCCACGTCCCCTGCCATCACCTCTCCCTGCTCTCCCCAGCCTCCTGCTGAGGATGAGCCCGTGGAAATAGAGGTCCTCACTGCTGAGGAGGGCTTCAAATTATTTCAGGGTTTATCACTTAGAAATGGTGCTTCATCTGCTCCTCCCTGGTCATCACCCTGCCAGGGCAGAGGGGCACAGAATCCCAGGTATGGGTGAGATGTAGAATTCAAATCAGCCTCCCCCAAACCCCGTCTCCAGCTCCCACCCTTCAGGCAGAGCTGAGCCCACGCACAGAACTTGTCACTCCTCCGAAAGAGGAGAGAACAGAAAAAGGGGAAACGGGTTTATTTTGAGCTCGGAGTATTTTGAGGTTTCCTCATGTGGCCGTGGAGGCGAGCTGGGATTCAGCTGGGGTGGGAGCAGCAAGAAGAGCAAATCCTGCAAATGAACCCTTTTTACTCTCAGCTGCTGCTGGAAGAGATGGAAATCCTGAACCTGAGGTGCAGTGAGAGGAATCAAGCAAACATTCAAAAGCCAGATTAGAAAATGCTGGGGTTTCCCACAGAAATGCTCAGCTCTTGTCTCTCTAAAGACTCGTTTCAACAAGAAATGGAAAGCTTTTTGCCTTCAGATTGGTATTTTTGGCTGGGAAGTTTGAAGTCTCCAGCATTTTCAATTTTTTTTTTGTTTTTTGTTCCTTACTGAAAGCAGACATCTTTTGCCATAGCAGAAAAGCAATCCCCTTTTCAGACAGTCCTACTCTCCCTTTTGAGCCTTGTAAAAACAATTCCAATGAGATATTTTCTGATATCTCCCAGGTGCTCATTCCTGCTTTTCCCAGCTCACCTCCGGAGCTGTTCCCCTGTCCTGTCTGTCCCTCCTTGCTGTCCCCTGGCCCTTCAGTGTCACTGACAGCGCTGAGTCCTGCCCCAAACCCGGCTGGGTGGCACCTGCAGGTGGGAGACCTCTGCATCGTTCCGTGCCTCAGTTTCCCCAGGCAAGCACTGAGAAGACATCACTGGCCTCTGGAGGTTTTCAGGCTGAGCTCCCCGCTTGCAGGATCATTCTCTCTATTAAATCCTCTTTGCAATTGCTGCCTTCTCCTGCTCTGCCTCCTGGAGCCTCTCCCTCGCTTGAAGCTGGAGATGGCCAAATCTCAGCTCTCCTCCAGGCGGGTTGGTGACAAATCTGCACCCATCAGAGCTGCCAAACGAAGGTTTGTGGTAACTGTGCTGGACACGAGTGTGATTTCCCAGCCCTGAGGCGTTTTGGGGGGGCAAATCCACCACCCCTACAGCAGTGAAATGAATTTCCCCTCAGCATCCCTTTGAAAACTCCTTTTCCCGAGCTCTGTTTGTCACACAGTGGGGTTTATGTTCCCTCTGCTTTTCCCTCCTGACTTGGGGCTTGTGCTGAAATCATTGTTGCAAATGGGCAGATTTAAACCCAATCCTCCCATTTAACAGCTCCAGCCACCTCCCCATTGATAACTACATTCATTTACCATCTCCCCAAACCAACACTCCCAGAGCCTTATCTCCACTGGACGTGGTAAAAATTTAGGAATTAACCATCCTGAGCTCCTGCCACCTCCCTCATCACTGCCTGCACCCAGCAGAACCATATTATTTTCTCTATATTTTCCTCTATAAAACCTGATTCTTTAATCCATCACATCACTCTGATCATGCCCCACACATAATAAATTTAAATAATAGCATCTCAGAGAGCCCTGGTGCCTTGGGAGCTGCTGAGGAGCTCGTGGCTCTCACCCACCCCAGCAAGGTCTCGGCTGATCTCACAGCAAAGGCTCCATGAAAGAGCTGCCAGAGGCATTTTTTCATTAATTCAACTCCATTTATTCAGCCCAAGTGACACATCCAGCTAAGCTGCCTCTCCTGTGCCTTGCATTCCTCATCTCCCACTCTATCCCATGCATGAGGTGCCTCCACTCACAACACATCCAACAGCAGCAAATTAAAGAGGCTGGAGTTGCATTGTTTGAAATGGTTGGTTTGGGTAATTATGCAAAATATGACATTGCAGAAATGCTTGCACAATGTCTCCTTCTTTTTAACTTGGAGCAAAGGAGAATTCCACAAACTTTTGCACGTGTTGCAGGGCAGGGGTGAGGCTCAGGCAGCAAAAGGTGAGCAGAAAGCAGAGCTGGGCAACACGCACAGCTCAGGGCTGCTTGTGTTTCCAACAGCCAAACCTTTAATAGCTGATAAATAAAAGACTTTTCTAATGGTCTGAAGTGGAGATGAGCAGTGCAGGTGAAGGCACAAGGAGCTGGGGTGTAAGGATGGTTTTCCCTGATGCTAACAGTGATCCAGCCATGCCAGGTGCTTTGCTCTGTTTGCTTCCAGTGGTTCTCGTTGCAAAAATGATAAAAGCCTGGAAGTTGTCAGTGGCCAGAGATGCCCTGGGACAGAGCCATGCCAGGCAGGCCGTGGCAAGGAGGCTGCAAACCGCAGGCAAAGGAATCGATGACAGCTGGAGCAGGGACATTACACGGAGTGGCAGTGCTGGGTGTGTGCCAGAGCCTGCCAGGCTGGAGCTGGCCATGCAGGATGTGGCTGCTCGGGGTGGGTGGCCAGGCAGGCCCTGGGACACCAAGCAGGGCTCCCCTGGCATTCCGGGGTCAGACTGCAGCTGGCTCCTGCCCCAGCCCTGGATCCCGGCTGGAGGAGCCCGACGGTGCTGCCGCTCCTCCTCCAGGGGGTGGGTGGGCTCATCCCGGCAGGAGGGGAGCAGGATGGATGCCCTTTGTCCTGGCACACACATCCCACCCCATCCTGGGCACACCCCTGGTGCGGGGCTGGCCCGAGAAGCAACAAAACCCAGGGTATGAGAAATTTCCATGTTCATTTTTCAGACTCGGACAAGGATGAATTGTTCCTCTTTTCTCCCTGGTTTTTGAGAAATCACCAAGAGCTCCCAGCACGCTGAAGCCCCGCTTCCAGCTCCCTCTGCTTTCCCTCTGCTCCAAATGATGTTGCAAGTGAAATTCCACATCTGGGTCCTGCAAACCTCGTCCACCCTGCTCTGTCATGGGCCGCTGTAAATCAGGGCCCTGCTGTTGGTTCTTTTGATTAAACTCCCTCCTGATATTTGCCAGATTATTGGCACTAATGTAATTCCATTGGAGTGGAGAGTCTGCAGGGTTTTATAGCCTGGCTGTAAAGCAGCTCTGCGCTTCGGGGAGAGGCTTTGCACACTTTTTGATGAAAAGATGACAAACGAGACGTGCTCTGAATGCACTTGTGCTGAGGCTGCCAGCACAAACCCCTCGTGCAGGGGCAGGATTTGGCACCTGGAGAGGTCACATCCATCAGGGCTCAGTCTTTTGGGAGGAAATGGGATTGTCTGTGTGCCTGGTGCTGCTGCAGCCTGGGGAGATTTCCAGCTGTGCTGCAGGATTTCATGCCTTGTGCAAACCCCAAAAAGCACTCCCGGCCTCCCTGCCTGTCCTGGCCTGCACCCACCAAGGGTCAAGAGTTGACATTTGCATTTTGGAGGCACTTTGGGCTGGAGCAGAGGGAGGTGAGGGCTGTCCCCATGGGCTCAGCCTCCCGTCCTTGATGTCATGGGTGCACATAAAGGGGTTTTCCCCACTCAGTCTCAGACATTGAGTGAGGCAGAACCCGAACCCCTTTGGCTCTGGGAGAGCCGAGCAGAGCCCCGGTGACAGGGACAGTGGCACCAGTCCCCGTGTCTCTCCAGTGACTATAGAGGGAGCTGCGTGACCAGCTTAGAGCTCAGAGCTCATTCCCTGGAGGCTGGGCCAGGGGAGATGGAACCTCTCTGCTCCTGCTGCGGGGTCCCACTGGGAGGCTGGGGCACAGGAGGTGCCAGGGGGAGCACCCACGGCAGACAGCAGAGCCTGAGGATGGTGGCACTGCCACCAGAGCAGAGCCTGAGGATGGTGGCACTGCCACCAGAACAGAGCCTGAGGATGGTGGCACTGCCCCCAGAGTAGGGTCTGAGGATGGTGGCACTGCCACCAGAACAGAGCCTGAGGATGGTGGCACTGCCCCCAGAACAGAGCCTGAGGATGGTGGCACTGCCAGCAGAGCACAGCCTGAGGATGGTGGCACTGCCACCAGAGTAGGGTCTGAGGATGGTGGCACTGCCACCAGAACAGAGCCTGAGGATGATGGCACTGCCAGCAGAGTAGGTTCTGAGGATGGTGGCACTGCCAGCAGAGGTGTCCCAGTGCTGGTGTCCTGGTGTAGCACAGGGACACCAGTCTGTCCATGGTTCCACTCGTGGTCAGCATCCCTCCAGCCCTGGAGATGTCCCCTGCCAGCACGGTCCCCAGTCCACACCTGGGGGCAGACAAGCTCACAGCTGAGGTGTGCCAGGGACATTGGGATGGCCTGGCTGGATCCCTGCTCCAGGGCCAGCAGTGGTGGCCCCTGCAGGGCTCTGTCCCCAGCCTGAGGGAGATGCTCCCCTCTCCAGGGCTGCCTCATTTTGATGCCCATGTCTCGTCCAGCTCAGTTGTGGTTTTAAGGCAAATTCCAAGGCAATACTTTCCAGGAATTCACCCCAGGGAGTTGTCCTTAACGATCAAACCTGCCTCCCTTCCTTTCCTCCCTTTGCTCCTCCAGGATTGCAGCTGGAGCTGCTGCTGAGGAGAGAGGAGCCAGCCCGTGGTGCTGGCAGGGTTTGGGTTGGGCTCTTGTGTCAGGGCTTGGTCACCTCTGAGGAATCACATTCCTGGAGAAATCCCAAACTTTCCAGGCATTGATCTGCCAAGCACAGACTTCAATTTCTCCCCAGGACTGTGGAGATTCTCTTCCACTGCCACAAGAACGATTTTCTAGCTCCATTTCCATCCTGCATTTGTCAGTGGCTGTGCCCGAGTCACCCTTCCCCACAGCCCCATAATTCCTAATATTGATATTATTGCAAGCCCTGAGAGCTGATTTATGGCTTCTGCATGTACAGCTTGTCATGACAGTCCCAGACACACACAGACCATCAGAGAAGGTTCTGGAAATGCAGCTTTGAGCTGTCCGTGCTCACAGGTCGCTGTGGGAATGTCCTGGGGCAGCACGGGAGGCTCGAGTGCCACCAGTGTCACCTCCTCCATGGCACCACCATGAGCCAGGGCAGACCTGCACTGTTCACCCAGCTGGGCTGGAGGGATCCCAGAGAAAAGAAGGGACAGCAGCATTACTGAAACTCTTACACTCTTCTGAGTTTGCAGAACGAAACCATGGAAAAGCAGTGATTTTTTTGTTCAAGTAGGACTCAAGCTCAACACAAAGCATATCCCAGCCCATGCCAGCTTTTAAAAAATCCATTAAAATCCACATTTTAATGATGGATAAGCAGACACATCAGTTTGGGCAGCCGCCTCTGTGTGAGGCAGAGTGGGCAGAGTTTGCTGAGCTGTGGAATTCAGGGCAGGACGCTGCTGGATCCCTGAGGGGATGGAGGAGGCTGCTCAGAAGGAGCTGGAATCTCCATTCCCACCTGGAAACCACCTCAGCACCTTCAGAGGAGAGACACAGCTCACAGCTGAGTCCCGAATGCATGGCAGATTGTGGATGG
The DNA here is from genome assembly GCF_051311805.1 of Agelaius phoeniceus. Taxonomy (NCBI): domain Eukaryota; kingdom Metazoa; phylum Chordata; class Aves; order Passeriformes; family Icteridae; genus Agelaius; species Agelaius phoeniceus. The sequence goes on from NC_135283.1 coordinate 781,890, forward strand.
CCCAGCTCAATGGGAAAATGTAGACAGCATGATTTCCCAGACCAGAGCCGGCCCTGCATTCCTGAAAAATCACATCCTGGCAATGCTGGTGCCCAGCAGGGGTTTACTGGATGAACTGGGGACCGGCCACCTTCCAAACTGGGGCTTGGATTTGGCTTTCCAGCAGGGAAACATCCAGGAGCAATCCTGGAGGGCAGGTTGGGATGTGGTTTGTCAGAAGTGGTGACACAATAGAGGGGAATTTGCACCCTATTAAGAAAATAAAACCAGACTAAACCCCAGCTCTCCATTGCTGCTCTCAGACTAAGGACAAAAGTTGCTAAATTCACTTGCAAAGCCAGACCTTTGCATATCCACGAGACAGAGGAAAGAAAAGGAATAATTTGCCTTCCCCATGAATGTTTTCCAATAATGGAGATAATTTCCTGCTTCAGAGCAGTTCTCAGGAGTGGAAAGTGCTTCAGGCTCTCAGATCCTGAGAATTAAACCCAAGCTCAGCCCTGCTCATCCCCACACTCTGGTTTTCAGTGTACTAAAGTGAAAAGGGTTTTTGTTTTGTTTTGTTTTTTTTTTTTTCTGGTAGGAAAGGATTTCTTTTCCACTTAAACAGATGCTTCTCCGAGCATCACAAACGAGGGGCTGGGATTTGTGCCCCGGGAGCTCTCACTGGGATTTCTCCCTGCTCTGGGGGTGCTGGGGACTCGCCCCACTGTGGATGCTTTGGTGTCCCATGGGGGCTGTGCACACCAACAGGATCCATTGATCCATTTCTGCAGAGCCTCTCCCTCACCTTCCCCACTGACTCCTTTCCTGAGGCGTGTGGCAACCTCATTATCTCCGAGACTTCTGCTCTGCTGCCAGATTTGATTTTTATTATTAGAAGGAGAATGCACTTGTAGGAACCTCGTTTCCTCCAGAGCCAGGCTAAAAACACATCAGGAAGAGAAAAACTTTGTCTCTCTTTTTTTCCCTTCAATAACAGCATTCCCAACCCACTCCTCCTCGTGCAACATCTCCCAGGAGGGCAGGGGGAGCTGGGCTTGGCTTTAGGTCCATGAGGCCACCATGCCCCACTGAGCTGCTGCTCTTGGCCTGGCCAGAGCTGCCCCTGCAGCTGAATTTTGATGGAAAAATCAAAGGGATCACATCCTCCACAATAAAACCCAAATCTTGCCAGCAAAGTGGGGTGAAGGAAACCCCAGTGCTTCATCTCAGCATCCCTGGCAGCTCCTCCAGCCACGCTGGAAGCGCGTGGGAAGGGGAGCTCTCAGCGGGCAGGGGAAGTTTTAACAGGTTTGGAACAAGGGAATTTTCCAGCATTTGGGGGAGTGCTGCCATAATTGTCCCATTGTGTGTGTCACTAATGCCTGCCCGCAGTGCCCCTGCCCAAAAAGTGGATTTACAGCCGGGGTTCCAAGGCCCCTCCGGATTAGCGGCGACTCCAGCTCAGTGGAGGCTTTGTGGCCCCGTCTGTTCCTTGTTATGGAGAAGACAAAGCCAAGGTCTGATCTGTGAAATTTGGCCCAAACTGCAGGGCACCAAAGCCCTTGGCTCCCCCGAGTGCCAGCCCAGGAGGGGAAATGGGAGAGCCCTGAGAAGTGGTGTGGGAGGAGGGACAGCGGGAGACACCCAGAGATTGTTTGGCTCTGCCCAATAAAAGGAAGAATTCATGTTCTGCTGGCAAGAAACCTTTAAATCTCCAGGAGAATGTGCTGAGGGACACTGAGCACGAACATGATCCTCTGGAGGGCTAAATGCAGCTCCCAGTGCGCAGACAGGCTGAGCAGCTCACGGCAGAGCAGCTCGTGGTTAATATTTAAAGTCATTATTGGTATTCAGAGTCAGCACAGAGACATTTCCACCCCTGCTTGTGCTCTGCAAACCAGCTGGGGCCGGACTGGTGGGTGCACACCCAACTCCAGCTTCTTTTCCCCATCAATTCGGGGATTTGCAGGACGTGCTGCCCGTGCTGGAGATGCTCTGGCAGCGCCAGGGCTCTCCCATCCCCACGGATGGAGGTTTGTCCCGGAGCCAGCACAAACCCCTCCCCAGCGCTCAGGTGCACAGGCTCTGCTCAGGCTTCCCTCATCCACCCACAAATGACCGGGACAGGCACCCAGAGCAAGGAGCTCTGCTTGTTTTGAATTGATTTCCCAAAGACAGGAGGCAAAGCAAAGCTGTGAAAACATCCTGTCCTCTTTGGGACCACCTCAGGGTCACCTCTGGGATGGATTCCAGCTACGGGGGACACTCCAGGAATTCTCACACCTTAAGTTCCCTGGGAAGATGTGTTCAGAGGGAGCAGGATTTAAAGTACCTGAGCTCCTAAAGACAGCGGAGCAGGAAAAAAACAACTCTACAACAAAAAACCTCACTTAAGCAATAATGCCAGAACCACCCCTCTAAATGCTAAACCACAAGGTTAAGTGAGACATGTTTGCTGCATCAGGATGCGTTGTTGAGGCAACAGGAGAATTTAAATTGAATTTGTTTTGACATTTTGACAACAAACCTGGGTTTGTTGCGATTTTTTCCAGCAGAAGTTTTCTGCAGCCACTTTTTTTTTTTTTTTCTCCCGTTGAAGTCTTTGGAGGAAGAAAGGGAAACAACCAAAGGGAGGCAATTTTTGGCCATGATTCTGGAAAAGCATTTTAAAGCCTGGTTAAATATAAATGTGCACCTAAGGCACATTGGCTACCTGGGATTGAATTTGTACTTCAGCCTGAGTGTGATTTCTGAATGCGGGAGCCTTCATCACTGATTATTGCAAATTAAGGGGTTTTTCCCAGTTCAATGCATTGTTGGGTTCCTGCTCAGTCCAGAGGCTGGATCTGGAGCCCTGTGGGGTTTGGGATCCTGGCACATCCAGGGTGACAAGAGGAAATCTGGACACCCTGGCAAATCCAGCCTTTTTTCCTTGTCCTGGCAAAAGGATTTTTCATCACTCTGAAAACTCCCAAGGAAGCAGCTTCCCTGGAAACAGGAAGATGCTAATTCTCCAAAAATGCAGATCTTTTCAGGCACCTTCTCCATAAAGGTCACACTTGAGGGGAGCTGAGCCTGGGGATTTATCCCTGTGTTTACCTTTCCCCACACGTGTGCGGGGCAGGATTAGCGGCTGGGAATGCCTCCTCCCCCGAGCACCAGGGATGCGAAAATATTTGCATTTTTGTCGTGCTATTTGTCAACCTTCAGCGGGGCAGAACCACCTCAGCAAGTTCAACCACCTCAACTAAAAAACCGCGGGGTTGTTTTTTATCCCAAGCACAGCCCCAGGATCCTTCCAGGTGTTTTTTAGCCCCAAACCTGAGCTGAAGCACAGAAAGGTGCCGCTGGCTGGGCTGGGGCGGGCGATGCTCTGCCTCAGCAGGTTTGTACAGAAAATCGGGGCTGGTTCGGAAGCTCCAGACAGAGCCATAAAAGCCCACGGCAGCCGGTTGGGCAGAGCCGGGCCCCGGGGGAAATCTCCTGGCTGCAGGCGGTGAGGAGCTGCCTGGCAGCGCTTATATCCGTATATATATTAATCCCAGCTAATGTAACTACAGATGTTCTCATTCAGAGCCCTATCTAATCCTGTTGGGCCCTTGCCATGGTGTCTCGTAGCAGGAGTTCTACGAGTTAATTACGTGCGGTGCAAAGCAGCGTTTCCTTTTATCGCTGAGAAGGTTGCCTTTTCAAGGCCCTCAATGTCCCTTTGTTGCTGGCTTTGAGGAGCAGTGAAGAGGAGCACCTGTCTGACCTTCCCGGCGCTGTGCATTGCTTGGCAGCCCTCCACCGTCTCTTGGCAAGGCGTTCCCGATCTTTTCCGTGGGTGCTCTCCGTGCCTTTCACTGCGGCTCCCAGCTGAGGACGTGCTATTGATTTCTATAGTGCCCTGATATGAATTCAGAGTTTCTCTCTCCCCCTTTCACAGCACAGCCTCCCATCTTGTGGCTCTTCTGAGCTCCGCTGCAATCAGCCAGATGTTTCATTGAGTCCCACATCTTTTCCTGGAGTGGATGCAGTTAATTGGGACCCTTCAGCGTGGATGAGCCATCCTGTTCCCTCCTTCCACTTATGCCTCCTTCTGCGCTCCGGATTTTGGCTGCTGTCCCCCATCCACTCGGCCGCTGTCTCGCACAGAGCGCCGTGGTCTCCTCACATCTGGAGCAGCCAAGCTCAAGGTGCTCACCTGGGAGTGCTCTCGGCTCCCTGCTTTCCTGCTGGTTATTTTATAGGGGATTCAGCTTCTGGGAGCAGAGGCAGCCCCACTGCTGCCCCCATTGCCCGTTAAAGCCTCCCCATAGATTCCTGCTCCTTGTTTTCTCCTCCACAGCCATGTTTTCAACCAAAAATAACTTCTTTTTCAGTAGGAATTCCTGGTCATCTCTGCCACACACACTCAGCATAAATTTTTCTTAAAGGTTTTTGGAAAAAACCAAAATCCTGAGAGTTATTTCCCTTCCCCCGATGTCCTGTGGGCATTTTTCTTGCTCCAGCATCATCCCCGTTTGCTTCTCGCCCATCTCACCGCACCCTCTGTGGGGCGATCCTTTCAAGCAAGGCATGAGGAAAACCCCTCGTTTTCCTCCTTATCATCGCCGGGATGAGGTCCCGGACACTTTCCTGTCCTGCTCACGGAGCTGCCCTCAGCTCCGGTGCCCCGAGGGCTCTGCTGAATTTCTGCACCTCGGTGCGGGATGAACAAATGCACAAATCCCTGCACCCAGGGAAGGGCAGGGATGAGAGCCAGGCAAGTTCAGGAATGCGAACGTGTTCTGTGAGTGCCAGGGTGCCCATCGGAGATGCCAAAGGGGCGTTTGCAGCTATCACCCCCCCGCTGGCATCCTGGTGCGCACTTCCCTCAGTTTGGGGCTACAGCCCAAAGGAATTTGAACCGGATTGGGAAAATCAGCGTCAAGCACCAGCAGCCCGGCCCTCCGTGGCTGGGGAAGGAGAAGAGCCTGTAATTGCTGGCTGCAAGTGTTTGCACTGGCCGGGGAACGGTAAATTACCTTTAATTGCTCCTAATTGCTGGCGCTGGTTCAGTTTCTCGAGGACAGGGACGGCAAATCCCCATCTGCAGGCACGGGGAGAGCCCCGCCTGCCTCCCCCGGCGGCAGCGCTGAGCGCCCTGGCTCGCGGAGCTTGGGAACCACGGGCTGGGCCCAGGGGACGCTGGGGACAGGTGACACGGGGGGCACAGGTGACACAGAGCCCGTCCCATCACCCAGAGCCGAGGATTTCACCCTCGGCGGGGCAGAGATGGCCGGGATCTCATCCCGGTGAAATCCACGTCCCCGACCCTCTGCCACTCGTGCCCCCTGCAGCCCGGGACACATCACATCACACACGGGGCCACCAGAGACCTCACAGAGCCCGGCCTGGGGGAACCGGAGACAACCTCAGAGAGATTCGGCTCTGAAAATAACCCGGCAGCTCTGGGTGAGCTGCCCGAGCCACTGCCTCAGGAGGGGAGGAAGCAGCAGCATTTCATTGATTGATTGATTGATTGATTTCTGTGCTGTTGATTGATTGATTTCTGTGCTGTCCAGAGAGCGCTCGGTGCTCTCACTGTGGCCTCAAGAGCCTGGGGATCTTACTCATCACCAGGGCTTTTCCCCCTCTTTCCCCTCTTTCCCCTCTTTTCCCTCTTTTCCCTCTTTCCCCTCTTTTCCCTCTTTCCCCTCTTTCCCCTCTTTTCCCTCTTTCCCCTCTTTCCCCTCTTTTCCCTCCTTTCCCTCTTTTCCCTCTTTTCCCTCTTTCCCCTCTTTTCCCTCTTTTCCCTCTTTCCCCTCTTTCCCCTCTTTTCCCTCTTTCCCCTCTTTTCCCTCTTTTCCCTCTTTTCCCTCTTTTCCCTCTTTTCCCTCTTTCCCCTCTTTCCCCTCTTTTCCCTCTTTTCCCTCTTTTCCCTCTTTCCCCTCTTTCCCCTCTTTTCCCTCTTTTCCCGAGCGCTCCCACCGCAATGAGGGCGATCCCCTCACCCGGGGGCTCCTCACAGGATGGGCTCTGCCTGGAGCAGCCCCGGGGGCACACCTGAAACACGAGGCTCTTCTCCCCATCCTCCTGCCCTTTGCCTCTCCTTGGGTAACCCTTCCCTGATTTGCTTATTTTTGTGTTAACTCCTGACTCTCTGCTCTTCTTTGACGCTTTTCTCTCCCGTTCCTCCTTCAGGCCTTCTCTTAACGTGTTTGGATTTCCTCTCTCCCAGCATTACCTGAGCCATTGGGGCTGCAGCGGGAAGGTTTTCCTACCTAAGCATCCCTCTGCTCATCACCAGCCACGCTGATTTCCCGTTAAAACGTTTCCAATCTAAATTAGCTTTAGAAAAGGAGATTTCTGCAGTGGGCAGGTTTGCAAGCAGCCGTTTCCCAGTGGCAGCTCGGGGCAGGGGGGAGAGAGGTACTTTTAATCAAAAACGCCAAATCAGAAGTGTTAGGAAAAGAGGAGGAAAGGAGCAAAGGCTTTGTCGGTCTCTTGAGGGGTTTCTTTCCCTCTCATGTGAAAAATGATTGGGTTTTGGCAAGGCCCTGTCTCTTCCCACCCAGCCCCTCTGGGGCCAGGGCTGGTGGCAGTCTGGAGCTCTGGGATGTCCCCAGGGAGAAGTTGGACATCCCAGAGCAGGGGTGCTCCAGGCACCACCCCAGCCCTGCTGGGCAGGGACCAGCCAGGAGCTGCTGCCCAGGGAGGTCACACTGGGCTGGCTTGGACGGAGCCTCCAGCCAAGCACCAACACTTGGGAACCCAAACCCAGCGTGGGATGTGCTCTGCTGTCCCCAAATGAGGCACATCTGGGCTGTTTGAGAGCCAGGGATGTGCACAACAAACCAAGCAGGACTGCAGGGTCCAGGGAAAGCCCTCTTGGGAGTGGTGTGCCCAGTCTGGGGGCCTTGGGGGGACTGAGCACTGGTGTCCTTGGGGACACTCGCCCTGCCCTGACCCCACTGCAGCCCCTCCAGGACTCAGGCAGTGGGACAGGCTTCCCCCAGCCCCTGTTCCTGGCAGGCAGCTCCCCTGAGGGGCAGGAGCAGAGCGGGATCAGTGCTCCCCAGGGAGGGATTTGGCTGCCTCCTTCCCGGGATGCTGCAGAAGAAAAGGAAAGTTTCCTGCCTGCCTGCCTGTCCCTGCCACGGCTCAGCAGGGGCAGCCCACAGTCTGGCACGGCGCTTGCAGCTCTTAGAAATCAGGGCTGTTAACAAATGTGCGAGGCCGTAATCCTTTTGGAGCACTGATGATAACAAGCCCTGATGCTTTTTGCTTTTTTTTTTTTTTTTTGGCTTTTCTTCTTTTTGCCTTTTTTAAATTTTTCCCCCCCCCCCGCCCCCCATCAAACAGCTGTGCCGGTGAAGTCCCACTGCGGGAAATGAGATGGTGAATGTTTGAATGTTTGAATGTTTTCAAGTGCACTATTTACATCCCCTGCCAAACCCTTCACATCTGCCCGGCTCTGCCGTCAAGGCTGCATCCATCTGGCCGGGAACAGCAGGTCCTCAGCCCGCCTGCATCCATCCATCCATCCATCCATCCATCCATCCACCCATCCCACAAGGGCATTTCCTTCCTGTGCCCGCAGTGCCAGCTGCCAGGGATGCTGCTCGGCGGGGAGGGCTCTGAAAGGACCGCTTTGATTTATCTTGGAGTGCACGTGGGATGAATTCCCGAGCGATTCGATTGCTTCCTGCCTGAGCTGAGGGGTGGCGGGACCCCGCTGCCTTTGTACCTCTGTACCGGCCCTGCCACCGCCCCCGGGGCTTGGGGCTGCTGGCTGGGGGCAGCGGGTGACGCTCCCCTGCCTTTAAATCTTTAAATCCTGCAGACTCCTGACCCCAGCGCTGGTGGGGTGAGCAGCCGGGTCCGTGGGATGCACCCCCACGCTGCCTCCCAGGATTTGCCATCCTGGCCGCGCTTCTGTCCCCGCAGCGGGGCTGTGACAGGGCCACCCCCTCTCCGGCGCTGTCCCCAGCCCCTGTGCCCAACGCCGCGGCTGGTGCGGCTCGTTCCGGGGCTTTGCCGGAGCGCAGAGAGCACGGAGCGGTGCCGGGGCAGCTGCCCCGCTCCCCGTCGATGCCGCACCGCCGCCGTGCCCTGCCCTGACCCCGCTGCCGTGTGTGCCCCGCAGAGTGCGACTGTCACCCCGTGGGTGCCGCCGGCCAGACCTGCAACCAGACCACGGGCCAGTGTCCCTGCAAGGACGGCGTCACCGGCATCACCTGCAACCGCTGCGCCAAGGGCTACCAGCAGAGCCGCTCCCCCATCGCCCCCTGCATAAGTAGGTGGATCTTCCTTCTGTGGGGTAGGGATTTTAACCCTTAAAAACCTGCCGGAGCTGCTGCCCGGGCTGGGCGGTGCCGAAGCGCTCGGGGTGGGGGCTCCCTGGGGACCCCTCTGCTCTGCCCAAACGGGGTCCAAAACCCACAGCGGCTTCCAGCAGCTCTCCTGCCTCCTCGGGGGGGGTCTGTGAGTGCATCTACAGCCAGGTGTGCTGGGAATTCCATTTGGTTTCATGGAACAGAGGCACTCCAAAAGCACATTTATTCAGGGGTGCCACATCAGGGCTGGATGCTAAAGCAGATCACTACAAACACGTTCTTTTCTCCAAAATCAGGCTGTGCTGCACTGGCACAGAGCTCAGACCAGAGGAGCTGCTCCTTTGACTGAGTTTCCATCACATCTGAGAGCCCCTGGGCTGCTGCAGGGGCTCTTGCACTCACACAGCCCTCCCATGGCTGGGTTTACACTTGGCTTCCTTGGGTTTGCTTTTCAATTTGCCTGCCCAAGGCAGGTACAGCTCCCAAAACGCCTCCACTGCAGCCTCTGTTCTGCAAACACCTGGATCCCCTCCCTGTCCCTGCCTGGGAAGGTGGGGCTCAGTCCTGTGCCCCTCTCTGCTGCCCGTGGGGTTTGCTGCTCTTGGACCTTCCAGTGGCTCATGCTCCTCGTGGGACATCCCCACCTGCCCTAACAAAACAGAGCATCAAAATCAGTGTGCCAGGGATGGGAAAGAGGAACTGCTCCCCTAAGGGGCGATTCCCTGATGCTAAAAGGAGAAAAAGGCCCAGCAAGAAAAGTGAAGGTTAAAAGATTCCAGCCTTTGTTGGGGACCCACAGCCTGTTCCCACACCATTGCCCCCCCAGCACAGCCATTGCCAAATTCTGGGGCAGAGACCCTTTCTCCACCTTCTCCTGCTGAGGAAAACAGACATTCCAGGGTGGTTTGGGGCCACTTGAGATTCATTTTTCCCCGTGTTGCAATGGGACAGCAAGAGCCCAAAGCAGAGGCTCGCTGTCCCCAGGACCTCCAGCCGTGGCTCCAGTCTGCTCTGCAGCAAGTGTGCACAAAGGTTTATCATGAATCATTCCCCAGGGCCAGGGGAAAGCAGAGAGCAAATTGTTCCTTGCATCAGCTCCCTCAGGATTCATGGCATTTATAAAGACAGGCCCAGGATTTCAACATGGCCCATCCAGGGTTTGGGGCTGGGCACAGCCACTCTCTCATTTACTGCTGCTGGTAATTCCCTGTTCCCAGGGACTTGTAGCCATGAAAAGAGCACCTTGGGTCTGTGTCAGGCCTGGCTGAGCACCCCCAGCACCCCCAGCTGTGGGATGGTATGCTGGCTCCCAGTGCTGCCTTGTACTGTGTTCCATTGCATGAAGGTGAGCCACCCCAAAAATCACCTGATGCCCTATGAGCTGCTGCCACACGGCCAGCAAACCCTGCCTTGGTGGGTGTTCCCCCCCAGGACTCCAGGAATGCAGGAAGGACATCCAAGGGGAGCATCCTGACAGCTGGGACCGTGCAGCTCCCTCCCTCCCTCCATCCACAGTCCACCCTCCCAGCAAACACAGCCTGGGAATGAGTCTCCAGAGCACGATGTGGTTCCAGCTCTGCAAAGCTGGCCCCAAATCAGAGCCAGGGAGCAGGGAATTGGCACCAGATGTGTTTGTGTTTCCTTTAAATGCGGGAGGCACCCCCTGCACCCCAGCAGAGCTGCAGTGCTGAACCTGCACCCTGCCTCTCACCACGGGAGTGCCAGCACTGCCTCCGAGCTGGTGGCAGCAGCTGCAGGGGACAGCCTAGGGACAGCAGTGACAGGGGCTGGGCACCGTGCAGCAGCACGCAGCCAAAAGCCAGAATGTTCTGTTCAAAGCCCCTTTGTGACAGCTTTGAGGGACCCGGTTCCCCAGTTCCCGCTGTACTGGTCTGGGGGCTCTCGCTGGGAGGGGCAGCTGCAGCGTGGGCAGGGAGCAGCTCTGGGGTTTGCAATAACTTCTCCTTCCTCCTCCTTTGTCTCCTGTGTGTCCCCTGTGCCCCGGCTGTCCCGCAGAGATCCCGGCTGCTCCGCCCACCACGGCCGCCAGCAGCGCCGAGGAGCCCGCAGGTACGTTCCGTTCTGTTCCGTTTGCTTCTTCGCAGGTCTGTTCATTCCATTCCCTTCTTCGCAGGTACGTTCCTTCCATTCCCTTCTTCGCAGGTACGTTCCGTTCTGTTCCGTTTGCTTCTTCGCAGGTCCGTTCGCTCCCTTCTTCGCAGGTTTGTTCATTCCCTTCTTCGCAGGTTTGTTCATTCCCTTCTTCGCAGGTCCGTTCGTTCCGTTCCCCTCTTCTGGAGCGTCTCGGTGCTCAGTGTCACCTCAGCAATCACCTCCCTCGAGATAAATTGCACCGAAGCCATAAATCCAGCTGCTCGTACGGGGACCAGGGGTTTCCTTTGATGCCAAACGTGCTGGAAACACGTGGCTGGCAGCATCCTGAGGGCCGGCTGTTGCCCGGAGGGCAGGGAGGTGCAGGAGGATTTCCTGCCGAACCTGAGAGCGCAGGGGCATTCCCCAGTGCTGGATCTGAGTGGAGGCACAGCTGTCCCCCCGTGTCACCGAGGGACCCCGATGGTGCTGCCCAGGGGATGGCAGCAGGAGCCAGAGGGTCCCTCAAAGGCTGACTTGTGCTGGGCTGCTGCCTGGAGCTTCCCGGGGTATTTGAGCCCCAGCTCTGAAGGACAGGAGGTGGAAAAGCTGTTTACTCCTGTCCCAGTGGTGCAGGAGAGTTCATAAATTAAGGGCTTTGGACTAAAAGTGACAGATGTCACCTTGGATTGATCCCTGAGTTGAGTGCTGTGGCAGGGACTGTCACCCAGGCCCAGGAGCAGGGGACAGCCCTGGAATCTTCAGTCCCAGTGCTGGTGTCCCAGGGGGTGTGTGGGACTGACTGAAGGGACAGCTTTTACCCCTGCAAACACAAAACCCCCTACAAACCAGTGTTGGTGTCCCAGGGGGTGTGTGGGACTGACTGAAGGGACAGCTTTTACCCCTGCAAACACAAAAACCCCTACAAACCAGTGCTGGTGTCCCAGGGGGTGTGTGGGACTGATTGAAGGGACAGCTTTTACCCCTGCAAACACAAAACCCCCTACAAACCAGTGTTGGTGTCCCAGGGGGTGTGTGGGACTGATTGAAGGGACAGCTTTTACCCCTGCAAACACAGCAGCACTCCTGCAGCCTGCCATGGCTGCTCAGGCTCTAAAGCCCAGCTGATAACTGGGAACTGCATGGAGCTGATAACCGAGCACATCCCAGCAGGGCCAGAGCCCTTCCTTAGCTCAGGAGCCCTGGCTGGAGGCTGGGGTGGGTTATCCATGGTCTGGCAGGGATGGGAAATGCCTGCACAGTGCCTTGTGGATCCCTGTGTCCCTGGAGGGCCACATGTCCCCATTCCCTGCCCAGAGGGGTGACCAGGGACCCGGGCATCCCCCCAGGAGCCTTCTCCCAGTGAAAGCCCAGCAAAGGCTGAGCCAAGCTGAGCAATCCATCAGGCCCAGAATCCCATCATAATTCTTCTCGCTGGGATTTTGTTTTGGAGATTTTAAGCACTGCTTTGTCCAAGGAGCTTGAACCCTCCATACTTCATCCCTTTTCCTCAACGGGGAGCATCCAGCAGTGCTGTGTCTTGGCATCTCTCAGCTCCCACCCCCACCCTGCTGAAATCTGGGGGGTTTTTCACAAATCCCTAAATCAGTGTCTGCGGGCCAGAGCTCCCATGCTATGGGAGGAAAAGGGTTTGGAAACAAGATGGGAAAAGCAATTAGTGAGAGGCTTTGAGTGCAGGCAGTTGTGGGAGAGGTGCTGCCCCATTTCCTGTGCTCGTGGCCACGAGGGACAGAAAGTGGCCAAGAGCTGAGGGGCATCAGCCCAACCTGAGCCATTGCAGAGACCACGGGCCAAGCTGGCCTTGGAATGAGGGGTGGGACAATGTCAGCTCTGGTGTGGGGGGTCCTGCCTGGCTCTGCTTTACTCTCAGGGGTCCCAATCAGTTTGGGAAAAGCAGCCAAAAGTGGATTGTTTAGATGAAATGCATCCATGCTCTCCCATGCTGAGAGATTGGAGGAAGAGGAGGGGCTGCTCCTCATCTCTGCTGCCAGGCAAGAGGAGCTTTCCTGGTGCTTTTTTGGTCCCTCTCAGACAGAAGAGACCACAGTGAAAGGGCAAACAAAAATAGCAGTGGGGGGGTTTACAAAGGTTTACAAACCTGCCAGTCAGTCCTTGTCTTATCTGAATCAAATCCAGATTTTCTGGGGAATGATTATCTGAAATGGATGATTTCAGCCAGGGGGCTTAAATAAAACCAGGTGATTGGATTGATGCAGCTCCCCATGGCTTTCCCCTGGAAATCAACCTCTGCAGTTTCAAAACCAAATCTGGCCCTTCCAAATGTCGTTTTGGGCCCTTTTGTTCCTGGCTGGTGGGGAAGAGGCTGGATGTAAGTGCAGGAAAGGGAAAAGCCAGCTCTGAGGGCTCCCTGGCCCTCCCAGACCCAGAGCAGCTCTGGCTGCAGGTTGCAGCTTTCCCTGAGGGCAGAGGAGACCCGAGGCAGAGCTGCTGCGTGCTGTGGTACCCAAATCTCAGCCTGAATCCTCCCCAGGAACCAGGAACTGGGAAACCACCCTCCCTGGTGAGCTGGAGCTTGTTTCAGCACTGACAGGGAGAAAAGCCCGAGCCCTTGGCTGTGTCAGCCGTCGAGAGCCGGGAGCATCCCGAGCCTGGGAACAAAGCCCTGCCCAGCTCCCTGCGGTGCCGGCGGGAGGGGAAATCCTCATTTCATTCAGCCCGGGGTAAAGCCGGGCTCGGCCCGGGAGTCTCCAGCTTTGTGCCCATCCAAAGGAGGAATTCATTCAGCCCTGCCCGGGCTTTCTCTGCCTTGTCCCAGCTGTAAGCGAGGTGATGGATTGGCTGCGTGATTGATTGAGTGATGGATTGATCAGCGGCATCCAGCTCCCTCTGAAAGGTTTCTCATGGTGATCCCAGTGAATGGCTGGGAGCACAATGGGGGAGAGGGGCTTCCAGTGAGCGAGCTCCTGGTCGCTTCAAAACACCTCAGAAAGTCTGAAGGAAAAAACCTAAAACAACCCCCAAAACTGCTGAAATGCAGATAAACTTCATGCACAACAGCACTGTGCTCTCATCATCCCAGTGCTGGGCTTCCTGCAGTCCCACATCCATGCATTCCTCCTTCCCTGCATCCCTCCACTCCCAAAACCCTGCATCCCTCCACTCCCAAATCCCTGCATCCCTCCACTCCCAAATCCCTGCATCCCTCCACTCCCAAAACCCTGCATCCCTCCAGCCCCACATCCCTGCATCCCTCCACTCCCAAAACCCTGCATCCCTCCAGCCCCAAATCCCTGCATCCCTCCACTCCCAAAACCCTGCATCCCTCCACTCCCAAATCCCTGCATCCCTCCAACCCCAAATCCCTGCATCCCTCCACTCCCAAATCCCTGCATCCCTCCACTCCCAAAACCCTGCATCCCTCCACTCCCAAATCCCTGCATCCCTCCAGCCCCAAATCCCTGCATCCCTCCAGCCCCACATCCCTGCATCGCTCCAACCCCACATCCCTGCATCCCTCCACTCCCTCCACCCAAATCCCTCCATTCCTGCATCCCCTTATTCTTTCATCTCCACATCCCTTTATCCCTGGAACCCTTTATCCCCACATCCCACCACAGGCAAGCCTCGAGATTCAGAGTCAGGACTGACAAGTTCCCTCTCCCCACCCTGGGCCATTTCCAGAGGCTGATTCCCCCTGGAGACACGAAGCTCTTGTCCCAGCACCAGCTCCCTGTTTCTGCATCTCTGCTGAACAGAAAACTGTGATTTCCCCCCTGGGCTGGGAGGTGCTGTCAGGCAGGGATTTATGGGGTGCTTGGCTCCCAGGGACAGGCGTTTTCCTAGGAATGTATTTCAGTGTTGGCAGTGGCTCTTGGCAGGGCACCCCTGGATCTGTACCCCACGTCCCCAGCGTGTCCTGGGGATCAACACTGGATAAATCTTATGGGAAGGGATAGGAAATGTGCAGCTCAACACTGGATAAATCCTGCGGGAAGGGACAGGAAATGTGCAGCCAGCCCCGGGAGAGGGCTGAGCAGGGGACAGAGGTGTGGAAGAGCTGTGAAAGCCCGTGTTGGTGGGCAATGTTCCAGTGAGGTGTTTTCCAGTTCACTGCTTGTTTTCCAGTGCAGCGTTTCCAGTGGGTGTCCGGCGCAGCTGGACTGTCCCCAGCAGCCATCTCCTGCTCCCGTTAGACCCGGCAATATCGGGATGTGCCTGTCCTGAACCACCAAAAACCCCTCGGGCCGTTCATCCCCATCCCCAAACCGGCCCAGGCAGCGCCGGGGGCAGGCAGGGAACTCCCCCCGGGCGCTGGGGGGTGCCTGCGGTGGTGCCGGGGACCAGAACTGCCAGGGAGGGACCAAAGGCACCGCAGCCGGGACCGGAGCGGCCGAGGAGCCTGCGAGGACATTGCCGGGATGTGGGGGGACAGCCCGGTCACATCCTGGAGCTGCTGGTCCTGCTGGACCGCTGGGGTTGGGGCTGCGGAGGTGGAAGGGGCTGCGGAGATGGGAAGGGGCTGAGGAGATGGGAAGGGGCTGAGGAGATGGAAGGTGGAAGGGGCTGAGGAGATGGGAAAAAGGGGCTGCAGAGGTGGGAAGAAAGGGCCGCGGAGATGGGAAGGGGCTGCGGAGGTGGAAGACGGAAAGGGGCTGAGGAGGTGGAAGGGGCTGCAGAGGTGGGAAGAAAGGGCCGCGGAGATGGGAAGGGGCTGCGGAGGTGGAAGACGGAAAGGGGCTGAGGAGGTGGAAGGGGCTGCGGAGGTGGAAGGGGCTGAGGAGATGGGAAGGGGCTGCGGAGATGGAAGGGGCTGAGGAGATGGAAGGGGCTGAGGAGATGGAAGGGGCTGAGGAGATGGAAGGGGCTGCGGAGGTGGAAGGGGCTGCGGAGGTGGAAGGGGCTGCGGAGGTGGAAGGGGCTGCGGAGATGGAAGGGGCTGAGGAGATGGAAGGGGCTGAGGAGATGGAAGGGGCTGCGGAGATGGAAGGGGCTGCGGAGATGGAAGGGGCTGCGGAGGTGGAAGGGGCTGAGGAGGTGGAAGGGGCTGAGGAGATGGGAAGAAGGGGCTGCAGAGGTGGGAAGAAAGGGCCGCGGAGATAAGAAGGGGCTGCGGAGGTGGAAGGGGCTGCGGAGGTGGAAGGGGCTGCGGAGGTGGAAGACGGAAAGGGGCTGAGGAGATGGAAGGGGCTGAGGAGATAGGAAGGGGCTGCGGAGGTGGAAGGTGGAAGGGACTGCGGGCTCCGGGAATCCCTCGCTGCCGCTTTCCAGCCGCTCCAGGCGAGAGGCTTTAATCTAATTACATGCTTTATTTGCGCCAATTTGTTTTTCAATCAATCTTGCTCAGCCAGAAGAAAGGAGGCTACTGTGGGCTCATTTGCACCTTCTTGTTCCAAGGGAGAGGTTAATGGCCGTTATCCGCTGGGATCGGCGCTCCCGGCTCCGCCTGCCCGGCAGCTCGGGACCCTCCCGCAGCACGGGCAGCGAGGTCCCAGCCCGGCACGGGGCACTGGGCAGCACCCTCGGGACACGCTGGCTGTGAGGAGCCGCTGCAGGCAGGGCTCGGGATGCTCCCAAGGTGCTCCCAAGGTGGCATCCCGCAGGAAAGGTTTTGTGTGTCCATTGCCAGGGATGGCAGCGGGGTGCCAGGGGAAGGTTTGGGCCTGCAAAGCACCAAAACAAACGCGTGAATACGAGTGGAAATTACTCCTCCCGCCTTCCCTGCCCCGCCGGGGAGCGGCACGGCTCCGTGCTGTGGGGGCTGTGCCTGGCACAGGGCAGGGCTGCCCTCGGTGCCCCCGCACTCCTGTGCTGGTGCCAAGGCTCCTCAGCCCGCTCTGCAGAGCAGAGGATGCTCTGATGCCCAGCAGGTGCCTCTGCCTTGGCAGAGTGGTCACAGTCCCCGCTCAGCCATGGGACAGTGAGGGGCAGCTCATGCACAGAGACCTGACCAGGAACTCTGGGGAGGGAGAGAAAAGGGCAGGAACCCCAAAGCTGTTCAGCACAGCCTCCCCTTGCATTGCAGCAAACCCAAGCAGCCCTGCTGGTCTGCCCTGCCCCACTCCGGGGGTGTCTGGGACCCCAGGCAGACCCCACTCCCGTGTTCTCAGTCCTGCTCTCTGGTAAGAGAATCTCAGATTTAGGATTTGCTATTTGGGGCTGCACCTTCCTTTAGTGGCTCGGTCTGGCTGCACATCCCCACCAGTGACAGCAGGAGATGGGGGCACCCAGACCCCACCTGCAGAGCCCCCAGAGAGCCCAGCCCTGGCAGGGAGGGCAGGACAATGCCCCTCACCCCAGAGCTGCACTCAGCCTGTCAGGGCCAGGGCTCCCTCCTAAGCCACAACACCTCCACCCTGGATCACAGCCCACAAAGGCATTTAGGGCCCTACCTGGGGGAAATCAATAGGAATTTAGCTGCATAAATTCGGATTAGAAATCTGAATCCCCTTGGGGATCTAAGCCTTATATCTGCATTTCCAGTTAGGTACCCAGGCCAAGAAATGTGGCTTTAATCGCTCTATCATGTCAGAATCAAGGGGCCTTTAATTTCCGTTCCCGACATGTGGCTTTTGCAGCAGCTCAGAGCTCAGCTTGGAGCTGAGAGTGCAGCAAGAGGCGCCTGGTGCATGCAGGGCCTTCCCTGCAGCAGCACTCAGCACCCACAGCTCTGCTGCCAGCACCTCCCTCCTGCCCAGCCCCACAGCATCAGCGCCCTGGGCAGAGCGGGATCCATGAACAAATCATGGGCAGAGCGGGATCCATGAACAAATCATGGGATCCATGAACAAATCATGGGATCCATGAACAAATCATGGGCAGAGCGGGATCCATGAACAAATCATGGGATCCATGAACAAATCACGGGATCCATGAACAAATCACAGGATCCATGAACAAATCATGGGATCCATGAACAAATCATGGGATCCATGAACAAATCATGGGATGGGCACTCAGCACCCACAGCTCTGCTGCCAGCACCTCCCTCCTGCCCAGCCCCGCAGCATCAGCGCCCTGGGCAGAGCAGGATCCATGAACAAATCATGGGATCCATGAACAAATCACAGGATCCATGAATAAATCATGAGATCCATGAACAAATCACGGGATCCATGAACAAATCACGGGATCCATGAACAAATCACGGGATCCATGAACAAATCACAGGATCCATGAACAAATCACGGGATCCATGAACAAATCATGGGATCCATGAACAAATCACGGGATCCATGAACAAATCACAGGATCCATGAACAAATCACAGGATCCATGAACAAATCACGGGATCCATGAACAAATCATGGGATCCATGAACAAATCACAGGATCCATGAACAAATCACGGGATCCATGAACAAATCACAGGATCCATGAACAAATCACAGGATCCATGAACAAATCACGGGATCCATGAACAAATCATGGGATCCATGAACAAATCACAGGATCCATGAACAAATCACGGGATCCATGAACAAATCACAGATCCATGAATAAATCATGGGATCCATGAACAAATCATGGGATCCATGAACAAATCACGGGATCCATGAACAAATCATGGGATCCATGAACAAATCACGGGATCCATGAACAAATCATGGGATCCATGAACAAATCACGGGATCCATGAACAAATCATGGGATCCATGAACAAATCATGGGATCCATGAACAAATCATGGGATCCATGAACAAATCACGGGATCCATGAACAAATCACGGGATGGGCACTCAGCACCCTGCAGCTCTCAGCCTCATCACAGCAACCCCAGACAACCCCCGAACCAAAGATGTTTAAACAGAACAAAATTCAACTTTCTGAAAAGAAAGAAAAAAAAAAAAAAAGAAGAAGAAAGAAAGAAAGAAATTAAGTTAAACAAAGAAGGTGTTTAGCTGTGAAAAGTCCCTGCCCAGCCAGAGAATTAGCTCTGTCAAGGGGATGGGCTGAGCTGCAAAGCTGCTGAAGGCTGTGCTGACACGTTTTACTGAGCTGCGAGCGACACGAAGCAGCCACCGCCACCTGCTCCCCCTGCGAGCCAGCGGCTCCAGCGCCTCTGCCGTCCCTCCTGCTCTGCTCATCACGGGGAGCTGCTGCTCCCCCGGCCCGGGGCATGCAGGATGCAGGGCTGGCCCAAAACACACCCAGGGCTGGCTGTGTTTGGGCTCGTGGCTCTGGAACCGGGATTTGCGCTGGAATATCTGTGCAGCTGAGCAAGCCCACAGGAAAGGCTGGGATGTCACCATGGGATTGTCCCAGGGGCTGGGTGCTTCACAAGCGTGGCTGGGCTGGACATGGGCTGAGAGGGGCTCAGACGGTCCTGGGTCTGTTCAGAGCAGGGCCAGCACAGCCCTGGTGCCATGGAGCTGTGCCCAGCAGTGATCAGAGGGCACTGCCCACCTGCTGCAGGGCCAGGAGCTCCCAGGGCAGGGCTCGGTGTCCCTGCACACTCCAGGGCAGGGCTCGGTGTCCCTGCAGCTCCCAGGGCAGGGCTCGGTGTCCCTGCAGGCTCCAGGGCAGGGCTCGGTGTCCCTGCAGCTCCCAGGGCAGGGCTCGGTGTCCCTGCACACTCCAGGACAGGGCTCAGTGTCCCTGCACACTCCAGGACAGGGCTCAGTGTCCCTGCAGGCTCCAGGGCAGGGCTCGGTGTCCCTGCAGGCTCCAGGGCCCTGCCAGTGGCCCGTGGCCCATGGCCAGCAGTGGTGGCAGTGCCATGGGCCCGTGCCAGGCTCCCGCCGGCCGCCCGGGCCAGGCCAGCGTGTCCCAGCAGTGGGGGCCCATTAGAAATGAAATGTTCCCCCTGGGGTATTTTATTTGCACACTTCAGTAGAGTGGACACCAAAAGGCTTTGCTAATGCTTCATGGGCTGCTAATTTCCTCCGTGACCCGCATTGTGGCGGGCTGACCCCGGCCCGAATCTGCCGGCAATGAATGCCAAAGGCTGACACCGGCCCGGGTTAGGGGTGACAATGGGGCCTCTGTGGGCTCCGGGCAGGCTCCAGTGGGAGCTGCAGAACAGCGGGAATTTGTGTGGCTCTCAAAAGCTCTGGGTGGCACAATAAGGGAGGCCCCCGGGTCTCCCAGGAAGACAGAGGCGGCCGGGGAAGCCGGGCCGGGGGAGGCGGAGGAGGCCGGGCTCCTTTGTGAGCAGCTTTCTTTAGAAAGGAAGGGGTTCTCAATGGCCCCATCCCGGCAGATGGATATCACAGGCACGCTGCTTATTCACGGCAGCCCGCGGCTCGGAGCCGCTCCCCTTCCCCCAGCGCTTTCTGCATTTTCAGGCTAATTTGTTTTGTTAATGTTTTCTTGCCCTCCCCCTCTCCCCGCGCAGATTGCGACTCGTACTGCAAAGCCTCCAAGGGGAAGCTGAAGATCAACATGAAGAAGTACTGTAAGAAGGACTATGGTGAGTGTCCCCTGTGCAGGGATGAGCCATGGGCATGGGGGCAGGAGCGTCCCCAGGGGGTGTCCCCAGGGTCACAGCCGTGCAGGTGTGGGACGCCAAACCTCGCCAGGTGTGGAGGGGTCCCTTGGGATGAGCACACCCAAGTGTGGACCCTCGTCTGGGGGCTGTCCCAGCACCTGCAGGAGACTCACATTTCCCAAGCGTTTTCCAGTGTCTTCTGGTTATGATGACACCATGTCCCCTCTCTCAGTGCTGTTATATTGCCACGGCTTTTGAATATTTGAAAATATTTTAAATCCTTTTTGCTGTGGGGATGAGCAGCAAGCAGTTCCCTGTCACCTGTATCCAATCCCCCATAATTCCCAGGAGACTTCAGAGGGTGGTGCAGCCCTGGGACAGCTCACACTGGGTTCTGTTGGAGGTTTGGGTGATGGAGGTTTGAGTGACATTACAACCAAATCTGTTGGAATTTTGTGTGGCACTCACACTCGGATCTGTTGGAGGTTTGGGTGACACTCACACTCAGTTCTATTGGAATTTTGGGTGACACACCTGGCTCTGTTGGAATTTTGGGTCACACACACAGATCTGTTGGAATGTTGGGTGACACTCACACCTGGATCTGTTGGAATTTTGGGTGGCACTCACACATGGTTCTATTGGAGGTTTGGGTGACATTCACACCCAGTTCTGTTGGAATTTTGGGTCACACTCACACTCAATTCTATTTGAATTTTGGGTGACACTCACACCTGGATCTGTTGGAGGTTTGGGTGACATTCACACCCGGTTCTGTTGGAATTCTGGGTGGCACTCACACCCGGATCTGTTGGAGGTTTGGGTGACACTCACACCCGGTTCTGTTGGAATTCTGGGTGGCACTCACACCCGGATCTGTTGGAGGTTTGAATGACACTCACACCCAGTTCTGTTGGAATTTTGGGTCATACTCACACCCGGATCTGTGTAGGGCTGCCCTGTGGGCTGCAGCAGATCCTGGGGAGGTGTGGGTGGCTCTAGAGGGGTCTCAGGCAGGAGATCCCAATGAATAGAGACGAGGTGCCCCTGGAGCAGGGATTAGGGGAGCTGCAAGGAGCTTTTCCCTTCTCTTCTCGCTCAGCATCGCTCCTCAGCTTCACCAGCAAGCCAGAGCCGTGTGCTTGGGCTGGTTCAGGTGCGGGGACACTGTCCCAGTGCTGGCACTGGGGTGCTCCCACCCCACCCTCCTGGCCATGGAAGGGTCCCCCACAGCCCCAGCCAGCCCCACAGCCACGGCAATTTTCTTTTTTGAGAACAAACCGCGCTGCAGAGGCAGCGGGGTGAGCGATGCCGGGGCAGCCCAGGCTTTCACCAGGGCCAGGGAGGGAAGAAAGGGTTGAAAAGGTGCAGGGAGGGATAATAAAGACTTTGGGACTGACACCCCAGCAGGAAGCCAATTAGGAGGCTCTTTTCCTCACCGTTCTGCTGGCACCGCTGGGCTGAATGTCCTAAAAGGCCCTAATTAGCTTGAACAGAGTTCCTTCTCCCGCGGGCTCAATCGGAGCTATCATCCGCCCGCTCCTCAATGGGCCTTTTTAGCTCCCCGCTTCATTCAGCCTTTCAAAGGGGATATTTTCCCTTATTTATTTTTCGTATCTGTTTGTTTTTGTCGGGTTTGTGGTTTTTCTCCTTTTTAGTTTAATTTGGGCTTTTTTCCCCGCGAGATGGGTTTGGGTGCAAATATTTGGAGTGCGACAGGACGGGGGGAGGGCGGGCGGGAGATTCGGGGAGGGGGAGGCAGAAAAGCCTTTTCTGGGATTTTTTGGCTGCGTGGGGGAGCGCAGGGAGAGAGGAGGGGTTTGCTGGGGTGGGGGCACTTAAATCCCGGGGGAGCAGAAGGGATTCGGGCTGAACCCAGCGAGGGTGGGGACTCCCAGAAGGAGAGGGGGTTATCTGATGAGAGCAGGTGATGCTGGTCCAGGTGAGATGTGAACGTCCTGTACTCCCTCAGGGCCACATTTTCTGCTCGATTTTGGGGGTGTTCCAGCTCTCTGTGGGTGTGACTGTGCTAAAGGAAACCTGGAGCTTTTAAATCTCCACTTAGCCCCTGGTGCTGAGCTGCCTGTGCTGCAGCAGGGCTGATCCTGCACGGGTGATGCTGGAACAGTTTTGTACCAGCACTGTGGTCCCGAGCTGGCCCTGCATCCCCGTCCCAGCACTGGGCAGGGAATGAGGCTGAGGAAGAGAATCCTCATCCGAAAGGTGAGATCATCTGCTCACTTTGCCCTTTCTTGGAAAAAAAAAGTAAAAAAATCCTTCCTTCAGTGGAGCCTTCTCTTAGTCACCCCCTTTGTCGAGAGGAGCTTGGCAGGGGCTGCTGGAAAAAAGCAAAATGTGTTTTCAAAAGGCAGCTTGAAAAGAGGGAGGGAGGGGGAGAAAAACCTGAATTCCCCAAAAAAACCCAGGGCAGGGGGGAAGCACCAGCGCTGGCACTCAGAGCCCCTTGCACTGCTGGGAAGGTGGAGAAATCCCATTCCTGGGGCTGAGCAGCCCCTGCTGCAGCCACGTGCTGAGGGAGAGAGCCGGGGCAGAGAGGGTCCCCCAGCAGCAGGGCACACCCAGGGATTAGGGATCATAAATCTCCAATATTAAACCAGTAGGAAATTGGCAACTGGAGCGAGGCAAAGCCGCCGCCAAATAAATTAAAAACTGAAAAAAAGGGGGGAAAAAAATCCCATTTTAACACTTTGCTGCAGTGAGGAGCCAGCCCTTTACATTCCCAAAGCCAGATGGTGTCGGGGTCACCTTTTGCTGCTGGTTGGAATAGAATCCACATGGACCCCAGTCCACTTGTGTGTGCAGTGAGAGGGAGCCAGGCCTTTGGAGAGCCCTGCCTTGGACTGGGACATCTGGGCCTGCCAGGGCTGTGCCCTCCCACCTGGCCAGGTGAAATACCCTCCAGGTGCTCTGTCCTTGGGATCGTACAGGGGCCAGCCCAGCCGTGGTTCCCAAACTCCCACAGACAGGTCTGTGCAGGGAATGTGTGGGATGCTCCAGGATTCCACCACAGCGTGCACAGGTTTGGCCCTGCAGCCCAGCCCTGAGTCAGCCTCAGCAGGGGAGGCCTTGAACTCAGGACATTTATCACAAACAAACCCCAAATGTAAATTTAAAAAGTAATTAAATAATTAGGTTTTCCCCAGCCTCCCTGTTTTCATGGCAGCCTCAGGAGTCTGGGGCCCTGACTCATGATCTCTGAATGCTGCAAGGCACTGCTGTGCTTTCAGCCTTCAGCAGCTGCCCTCAAACGCTGTTTTGAGGCTTTGGGCTGGGTTTTGTTTTTATTAACATCAAACCATCCACCCCTGGGCTTTCATCTCCAGCTTCCAGCCTTTGGGGTTTTCTTGTGGCTGGAGGCTCCCAGCCAGGCCTCGAGGAGCCAGGAGCATCCCTGAGCTCTGGGCATGCAGGAGGGGACCAGGGACCCTCCCTCCCCTGCCCAGCCCGGGGACCACTCTGTCACCTTCTTCTGGCAAAGCACCAAGCTGTGGTGAGGGCTGGAAGGCACCATCCAGGTGGGATTGGTGGGTCAGGAGTGTCAGTGTCAGGTGGGATTAGGTTCCTGGGCAGCCCCTGCCCTCACCAGGCCCCAGCTGTGCCCCAGCTGTGCCCCAGCTGTGCCCCTGCTGTGCCCCTGCTGTCCCCCAGCTGTGCCCCTGCTGTCCCCCAGCTGTGCCCCAGCTGTGCCCCTGCTGTCCCCCTGCTGTCCCCCTGATGTCCCCCTGCTGTCCCCCTGCTGTCCCCCTGCTGTCCCCCAGCTGTGCCCCAGCTGTGCCCCTGCTGTCCCCCTGCTGTCCCCCTGCTGTCCCCCTGCTGTCCCCCTGCTCTCCAGGCCCCTTTGCTGCCTGAGAGCTCCCTGGGGAGCAGAGCAGGCTGCAGGGAAATGAACCTGGACAGCAATCCCTGCATCTCTGGGAGTTTGCTGAAACCAGCCTGGACCAGAGCCCATCCTCACTGAAACCAGTGTCACCAGTGTGAACCAGAGCCCATCCTCACTGAAACCAGTGTGACCAGTGTGAACCAGAGCCCATCCTCACTGAAACCAGTGTCACCAGTGTGGAGCAGAGCCCATCAGTGAAATCAGTGTCACCAGTGTGAACCAGAGCCCATCCTCACTGAAACCAGTGTCACCAGTGTGAACCAGAGCCCATCCTCACTGAAACCAGTGTCACCAGTGTGAACCAGAGCCCATCCTGACTGAAACCAGTGTCACCAGTGTGAACCAGAGCCCATCAGTGAAACCAGTGTCACCAGCTCCAGCTGGAGCAGTGGAAGCTGCAGCTCCTTTGATTTTGTTCTCCCGCTCCCAGGGGACCACAGCAAGGGCAGCACCAGCCCCAGGAGGAACCATCATCCCCTGTCACCTCCCTCCATCTGCTGCCCCAGGGGTTTTGCCAGGGATGCAGAGACAGGGACAGCCTGAGCAGGGCTTCAGTGGAACATGAGCCAGGGGAGAGCAGCTCAGCACAAAGCCCAGCCTGTCACAGGAGGGGGCAGCTGAAGGGAAGCACCAAACCCCAAAGCCAGCTCTGCACTGGGGGGCACAGCTGAGCCAGAGCCCCAAATCAGGACAGGACTGAAACCTCCTGCATGAGAAGGGAGTGTTTAAATCCAGCCTTGATCCTTCAAAAATTCATCCTGGCCCATTTCTGCCTCTCTGCATGTCCTGTGTCCCCTGGGAGATGCTAGTCCCACCTCAGCACTGGAACAGCCAGACAAACACCCCTGGAGCTCGGGAGGAACTGAGCTCAGGAGGAACCGAGCGTCCTGGACACGAAGCTGTGGGCAGAAATCCGGCTGTCAGGGCAGGCAGCTGTGCCTGCCCCAGCCAAGCCTTCCTCAAAGCTTTCACTCCTTCCACTTCATTAATAAAAAGGGAAAAAATAAGAGACAGGGGCCTTGACATTAAAAAAAATACAGACTGTGTGTTTTAGAGCAGAGTTTCCTGTAACCACCTCTCTCCAGTTCCTTTTCATTCATTTTCTCCATTTTGTCAGTGTGGACCCAAGCAGGTCAAAGGTTTAAGCTTTTTTGGAAAGATTTGTTTCCAAAAAATAAAAATTGGCTACTCTTCACATTTTGTTACCTTCACACCAGACAGGGAAATACATGGTCAGAGCTTAGGGTTGTTTTTTTTCCTTTTTTTTTCCTTGTCCCTTTTTTTTTTTAATGAAAGCATCTGGCCTCCATGACACGCTCTGAAAAAAAATACCCCATATATTTTGCAACGTGTTAAAAAGCTGTGCTGGGCTGCAGAGCTCTGCTTCCTCCCAGAGCCTGGAATCACTTGGTTTTAGAGACAGGGGGATGCTCCTCCACCACCAACCCAGGGGAGAAAACGGGACTGTTACAAGGCAAGTGACAGCAGAGTTTTCCCTGAGGTTTCTGGGAGTTTCTTCTCCCTCTGTTAATGTATACAAACAGGATCTGTCTCACTGGGGCAGCTGAGACAGGCAGGTGAATGGGCAGGGGTTTACAGCTCCCAGGGCATGGAGGGAACAGCGGGGAAAAGGGAAAAGTTCTGTGATTTGGCTAAAAAAGCTCTTTGTGGTGGTGCTGCACCAGCCTGTGCAGGGCCTGGCCCCTGCTGCTCTCCCAGCCCGGCCACCCTCACCTGGGGCTTCCCTGGGTCCCTCCTGGTGGGGATTCCTCACCCACAGCTGGCAAACAGAGCCAGGAGGGCTGGGCAGGCCCTGCCTGGGCAAGGCATTTCCTGGGAGCTGATTTTTAGCCCAGGAAAGAGCAAGGGCTGAGGTGTCCCCAGGCCATGGCTACAGAGGGGGTTACACAGCATCAGCCATGGGAAATCATCATAATCCCCATCACTATCACCACCATCAGCATCACCTTGTGCGGGGATCAGGGCTGTGCTCCCACTCCCTCTGGCTGTGGGAGCTGGAGCTCTCCCAGTGCTCTGCCAGGACACCAGGACATCTCCCTGGAGCCCGGAGCTGCCACCCAGCCCTTGCAGAGGTGTTTCAGTGACTCTGCCAGGCTCAGAGCTGGAGAGCATCTCCCAAGCCTGTGGTGCTCTTGGAAGCTCTGCTGGGCCCTCAGATGCAGCAGTGGCTGCTCCTGCTCTTGGGGGGTTGCCTGGGGACAGCGTTTTGGGGCACCCACACCCCCTGGCTGCTGCAAAATCCCTCCTCCTCACACAGCCCATTAGGTAAGGCTTGAAGCCCATTTTCTGCTCACCAGCCCAAGCAATAACACCTTCTCCTCTCTTGCCTGTGTGTTGTTTTTCTCCAGCTGTCCAGATCCACGTCCTGAAAGCAGAGAAGAACGCGGACTGGTGGAAGTTCACGGTGAACATCATCTCCGTCTACAAGCAGGGCAGCAACCGCATCCGGCGCGGCGACCAGACCCTGTGGATCCACTCCAAGGACATCGCCTGCAAGTGCCCCAAGATCAAGCCCATGAAGAAGTATTTGCTGCTGGGCAACAACGAGGACTCTCCCGACCAGAGCGGCATCATTGCGGACAAAACCAGCCTGGTGATCCAGTGGCGGGACACGTGGGCCCGGCGGCTCCGGAAGTTCCAGCAGCGGGAGAAGAAGGGGAAGTGTAAGAAAGCCTAAAGGAGGAGGAGGAGAGGGAGAGACTGACTGTGCATGCTGCTTTGTGTAGAGCTGGGGCGGGCAGGGGCCAGCTGCCAGGGCGGGCTGGGGGGACGGGGGGCAGCGACCATGGCTGGGGGTGCTGGGCTTGCACCTCACATTCCAGGGGAAATGAAACCCAACAGGACTCAACAGAACCCAACAGGACCCAACAGGACCAAAAAAAACCCAACAGAACTCAACAAAACCCAACAGAACTCAACAAAACCCAACAGAACTCAACAGAACTCAACAAAACCCATCAACACCCAACAGAACCCAATAGGACCCAACAGGGCCCAACAGAACTCAACAGAACTCAACAAAATCCATCAACACCCAACAGGACCCAACAGAACCCAACAGGACCCAACAGAAGTCAACAAAACCCATCAAAACCCAACAGAACCCAACAGGACACAACAGAACCCAACAAAGACCAACAGGGTCCAACAAAACCCAACAAAACCCAACAAAACCTGACTGCACACGCAGACAGAGCCCACGAGTGGGGTGCAGGCGTGCAGCACCTGGGGCCCCCCAGCTCCCTCCTGCCCCATTGCTGAAGAACTCAGAGACACCAAACTGCCTTCCAGCTGCCAACATCTGCTGCCTCCAAAGCACGGCATGGGCACATCCACCCCGTAAGAAACTAATCAACAGCACCGCTGGAAATTAACTCCCCATCCCCAAAACACGTACTTGCAACTTAGGCTGACTGAGAGAGCTCTTGTAGAGGAAACTAAACCGAGACTTTTGCTGAGGACAGACCCGAGGATCAGCCCAGGGGGTCCTGGGGGGCTTTGGTGTCCCACAGCCATGGCCACCACCTGGGGTGCCTGGGGCTGTGATGATGCTCTGGGTCCACTGTAGGCACAGCCAAGAGGGGACACTGCTGGTGGGGGATTTCCTGCTGTGCATAACTCTGGGAACGGCTCCGTGCTCAGCCCCCAGCCCTGAGGATGCTGCCCCAACACACTGAAGGAGTGAGAGCCCACAGGGCGCCCTGTCCCCCTCCAGCCACGCACTGACAAGGAGTCTATAACCAGGATCCCCAAGGAAACACCCAGACCTAACAAAAAATGAGTTGGCATCCAGCTCCCACAAAGTGCCCTGAAGATCCTGCCAGTCTCAGTCCTTGAATTCCACTCTGAACCTCCTCCATGGGCTCGGTGCCCTCTGCTGCTGTCAGCACACTAGGAACCCTCAGAAGGTAGAAAATCCCTGCAGGGGACACCAGGGTCCTGGCTGGTCACTGGTTTCACTCCCAAACCCAGAGCAGCTCTGCCCTCACTCCCTCTGGAGCTGCAGCCCCTGACATCCCTGTGAAGGTCTTGGAGACAAAGTGGGGAGCAGAGGGTGCCAGGGACTGTCCCCATGGGCATGGGGCCAGTGCAGAGCCCACACAGGGAAGGGGTCTCAGCCAGGAGCAAGGTGTGACCCACCTGGAGCTCTCCTCCCTCTGCTGGGGGGGGGCATCCAGCCAATTTAAAATTCCCAATTTCCAGTCATGAATGCACTGAGCCCAGTGGAGGCTGCCTCACCTCAGACCGGAGCATCCTCCCCTGGGGCACCCTGTGGGCAGGACTGGACTGGGAGCTGTGAGCCCATGCCAGGCTGCTCCCCTGGCACAGCAGCCCCTGGGGAATGGGGATTTCCAATTCCACCTCATGCAGGGAGAGCAGGAATGGCTGGGCAGGAAGGCAGGGAGGGCAGGACGGTACCTGGAGGAGAAGCAAACATTAGTCGCTATGAAAAGCAAAACCTCCCTGCTATTTTTCCTTTTAGGAAACTTGGAAACATCTCTTTTATGACATTTTCCAGTGGTTTTGCCTTGTTTTATAGCAATTGACAATATTTATATAATGACATAAACCACCATAAAGCAGGGCAGCCATGTAAATAGGTGCAAAGAGGAGGCTCCCGGGGCTGCTGGAGACACCACCCGGAGGGACCCAGCTCTGCTGAGCCTCCCCTGCCACCACAAGGCCCCCAAAATTAATCTGGGTATGAGGAGAAAAATCCCACCCTGGACATCAAGCAGCTTCCCCCACCAAGTCTGTGTTTTCTCCCCTTTCCCAAACCTGGTTTTCCTTATCTCAGAGCTCAAGGAGTGCTGAGGGTTTTGCAGCCAAGGGAAGTGAAGACACCAGGTTCTGAGGGATAAAATCTGACCTCAAGTGTCCAAATGGAGGCTTAAAGCCCTGAAAGAGGGCTTGGATGCTCTCCTGCAGTCACCATCAGCTGCTGCCAGGGTGGGGACAGCACATCCCCAGGCAGCTGGGATGTCCCCAACCCTCAAATGGTGCCTGAAGGTAACAGAATCCAACCCAAAGCCAGTTCTCCACGTGGAGAGCAGGAAGGAAAGGCCAGGGCACCTGGGACTCGGGAACTGCCCATAGCACACCTGGACACCCAAGGCTCACTCCCAGTTTCCACCCTTGTCAAGCACAGCACCCTCCCAGCACAGCTTGGACACTCCAAACCCCCAGGGACACCCTGCAGCCCCTTCCCTGCTCCCACTGCTCCTGGAAGGCCCCCAGCCCCTGATCCCACGGCCCTGGCACAGCCTGGGGGCTCAGAGGGAAATGAGCTGGCACAGCAGCCTGGATGCTGGCACAGGAGGGAAGCCCCCAGACCTGTCCCTCCATCCCTGCTGGAGTTTTGTGCTTTCCATCAGCCCAGGCAAACCAACCTGCACTCCATCCATGGCCCCAGTGCCCTTCATGTGCTCCCAGTAACCCTGGCCTGCTGGAACTGGTGCTGGAACTGGTGCAGCTGGAGCAGCCTCGGCTGGGAGGGCACAGCAGCCCCGTTTCAGGCTCCAGAGGGGCAGCTCCTCCCTGCAGCACCCCTGCTCCAGGACACCTCCATGAGGACACCCCCATGAGGACATCTCCAGGAGGACACCCCCAGGACACCCCCATGAGGACACCCCCAGGAGGACACCCCCATGAGGACACCCCCATGAGGACACCCCCAGGACATCCCCATGAGGACACCCCCATGAGAACACCCCCTGTGCTGCTCCCCCAGAGGCACAGGAGGCCCCCTCAGCACCTGCCCAGCCAGGGGCAGCTCTGGGACACCGACCCCCTTCTGACCAGCAGGGACCCATGGGGACAGGAGTGGCACCCCCAGGGCACAGGGAAGGGGCTGTGGTGCCTGCAGGGAGGCTTTGGAGAGCAGCTGAAATGCCAAAACAATCATCACCGACCGTAGCACCCCACAGAAGTGGCTTGGTCTCGTTTCTGTTTGTCCGTGTGTCCGTGCCCCTCCCGCCCCGCCTCACCCCCTCACAAACCTGTGTTCCTTTTGGGGTTGTTTTATTTTGGTTTTGTTTTTGTTTCTTTTTTGTTGTTTTTTTTTTTTATTATTTCTGTTAATATCTTGAACTGTAAATGTTGTTTAGTTATGACCATGGCAGACTGCTTTGGGCGATGTTTCTTTACAATGCATACTAATATATTATGGTTATTATATATGAATATATTTAATGACACATGAAAAAGTTGTGGATTTTCTTATTGTTTTTCCGAGTTGTTTCTTTTTTTTCCTTTTTTTTTTCCCTTTTGTTTGTTTGTTCGTTAGATTGGCTGTAATTGACCCGAAGGAGCTTGTAACTGTTCAGCACCCCCTCGGTAGGACTAAAGTCAGAAACCAGTTGAATAAACTCTTGTAAACTGTAAAAATCTCCAGGAATTTCTGCTTTTTCCCAGCCCACTGCTCCGTGAGCCTGTGGGACAAGGAGCTGGGCAGGGAGATGATGGTGTCCCCTCCACCCCTGGCTCTGTCAGTGTCCCCGGGCAGGGCTGAGGTGGCACAGCTCAGTTCTGGACTGGCAGTCCCAGCCCTGTCCCTGCCCAGCACCTCCAGGCAGTGGCCACTGGCCTTGGGGACAGCGGTGTCACCGCAGGTGGGTGGCAGGGGGGTCCCCAGCAGCCCTGTGGGCTCAGCTGTGCCCTGCAGTGGGACAGAGCCAAAACCTGGGGACCCTGCCTGGAGCTGGGGACAGCTGGGGACAGCCAAAGTCTGGAGTCAGAACAGCTGCCAGCCCCGCTCTGCCCCATTTCTGTCCCATCCAGAGGCTGCTGAGCAGTGCTGGCCCTTCCTGCCCATCCTGCAGGGCTCCCCCAGCTCCCCCAGCTCCATCCAGGGGCTGCTGAGCAGTGCTGGCCCTTCCTGCCCACCCTGCAGGGCTCCCCCAGCTCCCCCAGCCCCATCCAGGGTCAGTGTGCCCAGAGCTGGTGGCCAGGCAAGGGCTGGTGGCACTGACAGCACACAGAGCTGGAGGCAGGGGGAACTGAGGCACCAAAACACTTCCAGGGACAGAAATCCAGGCAAAAGGGGCTGCCAAGTGCTGGGGTCAGCCCAGCTGACCCGAGCCTTCAGCAGGGCTGGGGATTTATGAACCCAAAACCACAGCGGGGGCGGAAATGTCAGATCTTTATTGCAGGGACAAACGGGTGCCAAGCGCCAGCCCTCTGCTCCCAGGGGCAAATGGGCTCCCAGGATGGAGGTGGCCACTTGTGCAGAGGTGACACGGTGCCTCTGAAGGGGGGAGGCCTTTCCCACGGAGGGCTGGACTGGGGGGGTTTTCCCAGCCTGGTCCCAGCAGCAGAGTGGGAGAGGAACCATCCACACACCCAGCTTAGCCCAGGACCCAGGGAATGGGAAATGCCCAGCAGCAGAGTGGGAGAGGAACCATCCACACACCCAGCTTAGCCCAGGACCCAGGGAATGGGAAATGCCCGGCAGCAGAGTGGGAGAGGAACCATCCACACACCCAGCTCAGCCCAGGACCCAGGGAATGGGAAATGCCCAGCAGCGTGCCAGGATGATTCCAGCTCTCCTGCAGGAGGTGGGGATTTCTCCCAGCGCTGGGACATCCACGTCCTGCCCCCAGCACTGGGATTGTTGCTCTGGAAGCTGCTGAGCTCCTGAGCACGTCCTCCAGGAGAGAGATGAGGAGGTGGCAGGGAAGGCCAAGGCTGGGATGTCTCTGGGCACATTCCAGGAAGATCTTTGCTTGGGAAACCACTCCAGGTTGGCTCCTCCGCTGCTGCTGGGAGCCAAACCCCGGCATCTCTCGTATTTTAACTTTGCTTTTTCTTTAGTGGGGCAGGGAGACAGAAAAGCTTCCCTGCACACAGCAGAGTGCTGCCAAATCCACTGCTTTTTAATCAAATTCCTCACCAACACCACACATTCAATGCTACCTAAAGGGCAAGGCTGAGAGCCCCTTTGTTGGCCACAACAAGCAAGTCCTGCTGTTTCCACCCTTCCCAGGAGCTCACAGGAAAAATGTGCTGGGGGACCCAGTGGGTCAGAAAAGCTTTGAAAGCCTGGGTCAGAACAAGTGCTGTGGAACTCTGACCAGGGTGAGCTTCATGTCCATCCTGCATGTCCTGGGAACTCAAACAAAGCCATCATCCCTCCAGAAGTGGCAGCTTTAATTAGCAGCCCAGAAGTGGCAGTTTTAATTAGCAGCCCAGGCCCGTGGTCTGCTCTGAACAAAGCCCACGCTGCTCTCTGGCTGTCACTGCAGATCCACGGGGCTGCTCCAGAGCAGGCAGTGAAATTCTGCTCCAGGTCTGGGGGCTGCTGCTGAGGAACAGCTCCAGGAGCATTCCCAGCGTCCACAGAGCTGCAGGAATGCAGGGGTTTGGAACCTTTCCTTGCTGGAGCAGCCCTGCCTGAAGCTCCATTGCAAATCTGACATCAGCAATAACTCACAGCCCCTGCCTGTGCTCTTGGAAACCAGAGCACCCCAAAGCAGCCCTGCCCTCCCTGACAGCCCCAAGGTGAAGCATCTCTCCAAGAAAACTGGGCAGGCACAGCCTGGGCTGCCCCTGGAAAGGCTTCAAGGCTTTCCCCAGCAGAGCACAGGGGCAGCTCCAGAGCAGCTCCAGCCTCCAGCTCTGAGTGTTGAGGATGGGCACAGAGCCCTGGCTGAAGCTGGTGGGGGCACAGCTGCATCTCGGGGCCTTTCTCTCCAAGCTCCTCTCTCCTGTCCCTCCCTGGGAGCACCAAGACAGGAAATGTTCTCTGGATGCAGGGGACAGCTCCCACAGCTATCACAGCACCACCCATGGCAGGTGAAGAAGCTCTGAACCCCTGGGATCCCAGTGAGGGCCAGCCCTTGCAAGAGTGACAGATCTGGCACAATTCACACAAAGTCTGACAGAAATTGCTTATTTCCTTCTCCAGACCAGCTCTTAGGACATGGCAGCGTTGGATAAATCATTCATAGACAACACAAGATAGGAGGAAACAATAAAACCCCAGGCAGAGAAACTGTATAGAAATGGATCAGCTTTAATCAGTATTTATTGCTTGCTCTATTAATCCTGAAATCAAACTGACATGTGTAACAAAATAATTATTCTCTTGGCCAGAAGCAAACATGTAATACTTCTTTTTCATTAGTTTTGAAATAGGTAATCCTTCCTCTCAGCTGTAGAAGGGTGTGAGAAGCTGTCAAAGGAAGAGCCAGAGCTCAGTGAGGACATTGACTGTGGTGCATCTCCCAGGGCCAGGCTGGCAGAGCCTCTGGGGAGCACACGAGGGCAGAGCTCTCCACTCTCACAGGCTGGGCTGAGTCCTGCTGCTGGTCAGGTCCCATCTGAGATCAGTAACCCACCAATAACCACCCCTGGAGATCAATAACCCACCAATAACTGTCCCTGGACATCAATAATCCACTAGAAACTGTCCCTGGGGATCAATAACCCACCAATAACCGTCCCTGGGATCAATAACCCACCGAGCCTCCCCCAGGGGCTGAGCACTGACCCAGTCCCTGGTTCTGTGCAGCCCAGGGGCTCCTGCAGGGCTGTCCCTTCCCATCGTGGGAGCACCCAGAGGCAGCCATCCCCAGGCATTCCTGGAGCACAGCATTGTCCCAGAGCAGGGAACGCTGCTGTTCTCCAAAGCACTCCTGGATTTCCCTGCTTGGGGCCCCTGGGGTGTCCGGGGCAGGGCAGCAGCACCAGCTGTGCCCAGGTGCAGGAGAGGCGGCTCCATCCCACAGCTGCAGCTGCCTGAGTGCCACAGGAAGGTGGGAAGAGTGGGATGAAACCCTGTTAGTGGGATGAAACCCTGTTAGTGGGATGAAATCCTGTTAGTGGGATGAAATCCTTTTCCCACTGAAATCCTGCAGATCCCACCGAGCTCCTCGGCCAAGGAGAGCGGGGCTGCCTCAGGCTGCTGCAGTGGGGTCATTCCCAGCTGTGGGTTTGTTCAATCTGCTGCAATGGGGTCATTCCCAGCTGTGGGTTGGTTCAATCTGCTGCAGTGGGGTCATTCCCAGCTGTGGGTTTGTTCAATCTGCTGCAATGGGGTCATTCCCAGCTGTGGCTGCTGCAATGGGGTCATTCCCAGCTGTGGGTTTGTTCAATCTGCTGGGTTCATTCCCAGCTGTTCAATCTGCTGCAGTGGGGTCATTCCCAGCTGTGGGTTTGTTCAATCTCCTGCAGTTTGTTCAATCTGCTGCAATGGGTTCATTCCCAGCTGTGGGTTTGTCCAGGCTGCTGCAATGGGTTCATTCCCAGCTGTGGGTTTGTCCAGGCTGCTGCAGTTTGTTCAATCTGCTGGGGTCATTCCCAGCTGTGGGTTTGTTCAATCTGCTGCAGTGGGGTCATTCCCAGCTGTTCAATCTCCTGCAATGGGGTCATTCCCAGCTGTGGGTTTGTTCAATCTGCTGCAGTGGGGTCATTCCCAGCTGTGGCTGCTGCAATGGGGTCATTCCCAGCTGTGGGTTGGTTCAATCTGCTGCAGTGGGGTCATTCCCAGCTGTGGCTGCTGCAGTGGGGTCATTCCCAGCTGTGGGTTTGTCCAGGCTGCTGCAATGGGTTCATTCCCAGCTGTGGGTTTGTCCAGGCTGCTGCAATGGGTTCATTCCCAGCTGTGGGTTTGTCCAGGCTGCTGCAATGGGTTCATTCCCAGCTGTGGGTTTGTCCAGGCTGCTGCAGTTTGTTCAATCTGCTGGGTTCATTCCCAGCTGTGGGGTTGTCCCAGCGATGGATGGAGCTGATCCCTGCCCTCAGCAGGTCCTGCCCGAGCCCTGGGGCTCCCCTGGAGCAGCTGCCCCAGCAGGGTTGGGGTTACCCCGTGGGCCAGAGCGCGACCACAGCGATGGCGATGAGCAGCAGCACGATCACCACCAGCATCCCTGCAGGGAGAGCAAGGCTCAGGATTTCTGTGATTCAATTCCTCCTCCTCCCCTGCTCACCCCCACAGGCCTGCCCTGGTGACCTGAGCAGACACCTGGACCCAAACCCCACGTTGGCAGAGGGGTTCCTTCTTTTCCTGACCCCACAAATCAGAATTTCCCAGCAGGGCCTGTGGGGCACCTTCCTCCCTGAACATCTGCCACAGAAACATCAAGGGATGTGTTTAACTCACAGCAAGGCCAGCTGAGCTTTGCTAGAATCCCCCTGTACCATCCCACTGGGGCAAAGGATTATTCAGGAGGAAATCCACGCTGCAGCAGGAAATTGTTTCCAACACAAAGTACTCCTGCCTTCAGACAGAACTCAGTGCAGGGCTGGGCTGTCAGGCATGGACCCACCTGGGGGAACAGGGATCATCCCACAGTGCCCTGCCCCACCTGTGCCCCACCCTGCCCCAAACCCACTGATCCCTGCAGAGCTTCATGACAAATGAGATTGTACAAGGTGGGGTCCCTCCCCTCTCCCTAACTCCCCATTTCTCAGCACGAACCCTCCCCTTTCTCTCCCATTCTTTAGAGGAAAGGAAGAAATGTTTCAGTGAGAACACCCTGGATCCACCTCCCAAAGCACCTCCAATAACAAACTCCTCACCCAGCTGGATCCCTGTGCTGGGCACTGGCATCACACCCATGGGCATCCTCCCCTGGGCTTCAATGATCTTTTAATTAAGAGGCTTTTATTTGTGCTCAGTATCTGCTGTGTGCAGTCTCCCTGCCCGAGCTGAGGGAATGCAGAGGGTTCCAAGAGTGGAAAACCTGTCTCTTCCTCTCTCTGCTCACTCAGGACTATTACTCAACCACTTACAGTATTTACAAGTCCAGCTCATGGCAATTAAAAAAGGATGTATTGAAATAAACTCCTCCTTCCAAGCTGGAAAAGTATATTAGACACTGCTTTTTGTAAATAGTGTCATGTTTTCTGTGCAGAAACTGTTCCTCTGCCAGGGGGCCAGGATTTTTTTTCCAGGGAAATAAGAGTTGCCACCAACAGTATTTTTTTTTCTCTTATGCTCAGCTGAAACCATTTGTGATCCCATCCATCCCTGCCCTCTGGCAGTGGGAGCCATTCCCTGGGTCCTGTCCCTCCATCCCTTGTCCCCAGTCCCTCTCCAGCTCTCCTGGAGCCCCTCCAGGCCCTGGAAGGGCTCTGAGCTCTCCCTGGAGCTTCTCCTCTCCAGGCTGAGCAGCCACAACTTCCTCACCCTTTCAGTCTCGAATTTTTTACACCTTAACATACATTTTGGAGTTTTCAACAGAGCCAGAAGCAAATAATTTGCCTAAATAGGGAAGAAGTAAGATCTGATAAAGCTGCCACATTCCCATTCTCTGTTATGTTTTGCACTGGAGGGAGAAGTTTTAGAGGGTGCAAATCCTTCACACAGTTTCAGTGCAGCAGAGTTTATGGACTCCAGCAATTAAGAGACAACCGAGATCGGCAGCTTGGAAAATACTCCCTAGGTGTGAATTACTAATGATACAGGGGGAGTTAATGGGGTGTAATTATTCTCTGACAAGTCCCAAGAAAAACTGCACATAAACCCCAAATTATCCCCAGCAGGAAGAGGGGAAGGTGGGGGCTGATAAAGGATTGCTAATGGGCAGTGCTGGGTGAGGGAAGTGCAGGGCACACTCAGGGCACTGAGAGAGGGGACAGCAAAGTGAAATAAACCTCAGTGCATCCCTGGGAAAGGACTGGAATTAAAAACCTGCAGCCAAAAAGGTCAAGAGCTGTCCTTGTCCCAGCTGAGGTGGGAGAGGCAGAACTACTGAGCCCAGGGACACAGAGCCAGGAGCACAGGGCTGTCCCCAGCACAGGGACACAGAGCCAGGAGCACAGGGCTGTCCCTGCACACACACACAGAGCCAGGAGCACAGGGCTGTCCCTGCACAGGGACACAGAGCCAGGAGCACAGGGCTGTCCCTGCACACACACAGAGCCAGGAGCACAGGGCTGTCCCCAGCACAGGGACAGAGAGCCAGGAGCACAGGGCTGTCCCTGCACAGGGACACAGAACCAGGAGCACAGGGCTGTCCCTGCACACACACAGAGCCAGGAGCACAGGGCTGTCCCTACACACACACAGAGCCAGGAGCACAGGGCTCACACACATCCCCAAGCACCCCTCACACCACCCAGAGCAGCTGCTGCACACATTTCCCCCATGAACCACACAACAGCAGATTAGAAGGATCTGGAGGTTTTAAACCTGGGTGTTTCACATGCTTTCCCCACTAAAGCTGTGGATAGGATCTGACAGGAATTCTGCATTCTGAGGTCCCTGCCTGCTTTGCCTTTTTTTGCTGAAATGCTATGAAATATAAATATTCCCCCTGACAAGCTCAAAGAGAGGTTCAGGAATCAAAGCCATTCTTAAAAAGTCAACAGGAGTCAGAAGAGAACAAAGGAAAGGTTCTCGTGCAAAGGGAAACATTCCAGGAATACAAATCCCAACTGCATCCCAGGGAAAGGTGGGAAGCAGAAATCTCTGTGCAATTACAGAGCAAGTAATCAAGGCAGGCTGCAGTAAATGCCATGCTCCTGAAAATCCCTGTTAGAGGCTCTGGGGCAGTGCTCCAGCTGCTGATCCCAATGCTGATCCAGGGGCTGCTCCAGGGGCTGATCCCATTGCTGATCCCTCACTGCTGATCCAGGGGCTGATCCCAGTGCTGATCCCTCACTGCTGATCCCTCACTGCTGATCCCTCACTGCTGATCCCAATGCTGATCCAGCTGCTGATCCAGCTGCTGATCCAGGGGCTGATCCCAGTGCTGATCCATTGCTGATCCCAGTGCTGATCCAGCTGCTGATCCCTCACTGCTGATCCCATTGCTGATCCCTCACTGCTGATCCCTCACTGCTGATCCCTCACTGCTGATCCATTGCTGATCCCTCACTGCTGATCCATTGCTGATCCCTCACTGCTGATCCCACTGCTGATCCCATTGCTGATCCCTCACTGCTGATCCCTCACTGCTGATCCATTGCTGATCCCTCACTGCTGATATTCCCTCACTGCTGATCCCATTGCTGATCCCTCACTGCTGATCCCTCACTGCTGATATTCCCTCACTGCTGATATTCCCTCACTGGGGACGTTCAGTGAGCCAACACAGCCCAGTGTGGTTGGGTGCTGAATTCAATGCTGGTTTCAGCCCATTCAAAGGATTCTGAGCACGTGCCTGTGTGTGTGGGGCCAGCTCCTGTGCCCTGGCTTCAGAAGCTGCAGGGCTGCACCCAAGCCCATTTCAGCAATGTCCAACTTGCATCTGGCAAACCCCACCCCAGAACTGAGGTGAGCCCATGGCAATGCCCTGCCCTGTGCCTGCAGAGAGGAGCTGAGGGCAGGCACCCTGCACCAAGCCCTGGGCACCCCCAGCACCTGTCAGTGAGTATTTCTGGGAACAGCAGCTCTCCTTGGGGTTTTCCCTGTCTTTCCTGATGATCTGAGTGTAGTGTCACTCCCAGGTTCAACACTGGTGTCTTTTTATAGATGATAAAATAATAATAAATAGCATGGTCAGACTTTAAAGAGCCTGTATAGCATTCCATTATCTGGAAAAGGCAGCTTGGTTTAGGCCAAGGAAGTTATATTCCCACAGAACTGTCTATCCAGAAGTTTATGAATAAGACTTCTTTTATAAGGGACGTGGAGCAGTAACTTTAAACACATAATTGTTGTTTTATAGGGCAGCAGAGAGGCAAGGCAAGGATGGGACCTTCAGCACGAGGCCTGGCTGCTTTCCTCCAGGACTTCTATTTAATATCACAGTTTGAAAGAACCCAAACTTTATCTGCTGCTTCAGTAAGTTAATTTTAAGCCCGTGTTGCCAGATATATGGCAGAAATCCTGCCCAAATCCCCTCAAAGCCCTGCTTTGGGAGGCAGAGAGAACCAGCCTGGAGGCTGGCTCTGAACCCTCTGCACATACCTAAAGCACTACTTTCACATGGCAAGCACCCCAAGAAATCCATCTTGCTGTCCTTTATGTTCCCTGCAGAAGAGCCAAGCCCTTTCTCCCCCCAAAGCCATAAAACCCTTTCCCTCCAACACTTTCCCCGTGCTGGGTATTCCATTTGTGCTGCATTAAGAAGCACTTGAGCAGCAATCCCACGCTATTAAGCTGCCTTGTGTGTGACTCCAGCCCCGTTCCTCCACCTGCAGCTCCGAGCCCACCTCTCTGGAGGTTTTTCCTTTATTAGTTTTGTGACAGCCAAACGTTTTCTTGGGCGAGAGGGCCGGGGAAACGCTCCTCAGCCGCCCGCCCCAGCAACCTGGCCCTTATTGCTTTTGACCTTCCCTTTCAACTGCTCTGCCTGCAGAAATTCAACACTACAATTGTACCTCGCAGCCCTGACATCAAAATCATTGGCAGGTCTCAGAGAAATCAAGAGCAGGCTGCGCCAGGTTATTAAAGGCTCCAAATGTTCATGTGTTTCACTGGGTCTAGAGGAGGGGGAGAAGGCACTCCTCAAAAAAAGCTGAGCTCCTTGGAAACAACAATATTGCATTATTAATTCCTTATTTGGAAGAAAGAACAGCCCAGGTCGTTCCTATGTGAGATGAAAAGGCTCTGGGTCTATGAGTTATTGCACATTTGGAGCTGTTCATGCTGTGCCAGATTAACCCAAAAAAACGATTTATCTGAGGGGAAGGTGCAGACTTTGTTTGTGCACTTTAACTCCTCAGTCAACATTATTTCACACGCCAGAAATTGCATTTTTGTGGGCTTTGGTCACGCCAGGTTGGAGCTGGGATTCCCTCTGGGGCACACAGAGAGTTTGGTGCTAACAGAGGCTCTGCTCAGGGCCTGGAGATCCCTCAGGTCACTGACAGAAGGGTCTGTGGGCAAACAAAGTGGGGCTAAAACCCAGCAGGGTGAGAACCATCCCTACCAGAACTCACACACCAGATCAGCCCAGAAGCAGCGTGGAGGGAGCTCATATCCAAACCCTTCTGCCTTCAGCAACCAAATAACCCCAAACTTTGGGTCCCAAGCGCCATGTGCAGCCTGGCTGAGGGCAGGCAAGTGAGAGAAGTGTTTCTCTAATCCATTATTGTTACCCTTCCGTTTGCTTCTTTGTTCATCTGCTTTTCAATCACAGACCCATGGCAGGTGATGCCCTGAACTGCTTCCAAGCACAACTGCCCCAAAATCCCAAATCCCCTCCAGCAGTGGCACAAGCCCAAGCTCTCCCCAAGCTCAGGGCTTTGCTCCCAGCTCCAGCTGCTGCTCAGGTTTCAGCTGCCCCAAGGCAAGGTCAGCTCCTGCCTTTGGAGGCTTTGGGGTGCCCCATGTGTCTGTGTGTCTGCTGAGCCATTCCTGCTCTGCCCTGGGAACCAGAGCTCAGCAAGGGCAGCTCAAAGGCAGGAGAGTTTCCCATGGAAATGAGGAAATTTAAATTATTTTCCCTTCTGAGCCACCAGAAGTGAAGCTCAGAGACAGATACTTGTTCAGAGCT
This sequence comes from Agelaius phoeniceus, assembly GCF_051311805.1. Lineage (NCBI taxonomy): Eukaryota > Metazoa > Chordata > Aves > Passeriformes > Icteridae > Agelaius > Agelaius phoeniceus. The sequence goes on from NC_135283.1 coordinate 821,987, forward strand.
GAAGACAAGGCAAGAGCACAGCAAGAACTGAACTGTCACAAGTTTCAACTTTCAGAGGAGTCTGTGGGAAAGGGAACACTTGGAGCTAAATTTGTACCTCCTTTAAATAGCAGCAGGTAGCTGGGAGAGGACAGTGGTGGAGAAATGGTTCAGGTACCTCTGAGCCACGGTGGCTGAACCAGAGAGCTTTAGAGGAATCCACACCTGAACACCTCCTGCAAAAACACTGGGAAATAAAACCATTGCCTGGGCTCAGCACTGCATCAGGAGCAGGTGGGAGAGGCAGCAGCTTCCCCAGCCCAAAAACCCCAAATCAACCCAAAACTGGCAAGCTCAACCCACCTCTGCCTGTTCTGAGGGTGGGCTGGGGCAGAGCTGTGCAATCACCCAGCCCCAAGCTGGAAACATCCTCGTGGATTTTCCTTTTGTTCCTCTGAGTGACTCCACAACTTTCCTTGCTTGGCCCCACACCATCCCCAGACTCTTTCCAGCCCCAAAGGTCACTGGCAGATGTGGTCACTGGATTTCTTTGCATGTGCCTTGTTTTTCTTCCCTTTTTTTTTAATTAAACAAGCACACAGCCACAGTTTCCAGCTGTCCTTCCTCCAGACTCCCGGGCATCCTTTCCCTTGCATCAGGGACAGCCAGGAGCAGGAGCAGCTGAGGGATATTCAGCATTTCTGAGCCCAGAGCTGCAGCCTGGAATGGGACCTGTGCAAGTGCCACGCACCTCAATGTGCACCAAAGGTCTCCCAGGAGAAAGGAAACAAAACAGATCAAAGAAGAGCACAAAGGGTCTAAAAATCCCTTATTTCATATGAGGGTCACTCAGCTCACTCCAGCGAGCCCAGCCAAGCCCAAGGTGTCACCTGAACCCTTTTGCTCTGGAAAAACCAGCAGGAAGGGGTGAGAAAGCACAGGTTTGACTGGGATTTCCCCATCTCCAGCAGAAGATATCCCCCAGGCCATGAGCCATGAGGAACAGCAGGGTTTGCCATGAGCTGTGCCATGGAGCTGTGGTGGGGAGAGCAGCTGGGACCAGGGAGTGCAGGAGAGGCAGGGAAAGCTCTCCTGGCAACAGGAAATCCAAGGCGCCTGATGGAAAACCCAGCCAGGTGGGACCTTGGGCAGCAGCAGCCACAGAGCACTGAGGAGATTTCTCACTGCACTCCCAGCCTGGGGATTCAGCTGCAGCCTGGGCCAAGCTCATCCCAGAGCTGGGGCAGTGTCCTGAGGGCTCTCCCACATCCCTGTCTCCATGGACCTTGTCCAGCTCAGCCTCCCTGCCCAGCCCCAGCTCCAGCAGGGGATGCAGCAGCCCAGCCCAGCTGGCAAACTCCAAAGGGTTTTCCTGAAAGGAGGGGTCAAAGCCCAGCCCTGCTACCTGCAGCAGCCTGGGGACAGGCAGAAGCTGTGACAGATGATCTCAGCAGGGAACTGCTGTCCCTGCACCACCAGCCCAGTAAAAACAAATGGGCAAAGAGAAAGAATCAAATGAAAGGGCAGCTCTGCTGGCCTGGCACAGAAGGGACATCTGCCCACGTCCATCTGCCACCAGCCCCACACCCTGGCTTTGTTTTTGGGGGGGTCACTTGTCTGCCATTGTGGCTGCCTGAACTGCCTCCCCAGTTCACCAGGGCCAGACAGGGAAAAAGGTGGGAACGTGGGGAGAAGGAGGAGGCAACCACCAGCTCTGCTCAGATGCATCGCTAAATTGTCCCATCAGGCTCCTCAATCACTTGGGAACGGATTCCCTTTTGCCTCTGCCTTTGTTTTCCACCCTGGCGAGGGCTGGGATCGCTCCCTCCCTGCTTACATGGACATATTACAGCACCAAAATGCTTCCAAAGGGTTTCCAGCATCCCATGAAAAAAATAAACAAGAAATAAAAACAACCCCAGCTCGGCCGAACGAGCGGAACGGCAACAGCAACAACCTCAAAGTTTTACTGATCCATCTGACCCTGCAGGGACAACCTCACCGAGGCACTGAGCAAGGAGAACCTGCACACAGAAAGGTCAGATCGTGTTGCTGTCACTCATTTAAGGCGCATTAAGTGCTCCTGAAGGCTGCTCCATGTGTCTCCGATTTGCCCAAGTGCCCTGCTCACCCAGGAATTGCAGGAACCGCTGGGAATGGGCTCTGCTGGCTGCCCGGGATGCCTGGCTGAGTGCTCGGCAGGGCTGAGATTTCCATACAAATTGCAAAGCTCCTAAATGGCTTCCTCAGCACAGGGCCGGGGGTGGAAACGGGAGAATCTTTAATGATTAGTTCCTTATGGCTCCCACATTCTTGAAGCATATTTCTCGCAGTCCCTGGAACACTCCGGCATTCTTGATTGCAAAATGGCAATAAGTGATTTCCTTTAAAAGCCTCGTCTCTTATTGAAATACTAAAAATACCCCACTAGCCCCACTGCACTGCAGCCTCTCTCTTTCCTGGACAGGCCCCATCAACCCTGATGGATTCTGTTTTGAAGGCAGCAATAAACATTTCAGCATGGGCCGTTCAATCCACTTCATAATAGATCTTGCATTTCCAGTGGAGCCCTCCTAGCACCATAAATCATCTTTACACAGACTTAAGTATGAGAAACTCCAGCTCAAAACCAGCATGGACTTTTTTTCCTCCTTTTTAGAAATTAAGAATGGGCACAAAACAGAATTAAATGTGTGACAACTTTAAACACGAAACCACTGGTGTGACCCTGCAAACCAGGGCTGCTGCAGTGGTCAGAGCCACACTGTGCACTGCTGCTCCAGTCAATCCACTTGACACAAACCTACCCTGGTGGGGTGAAAAACTCAGAGGAACCTCCCTGCACATCCACTCCACCCAAACAAACACGGCTTTCAGGTCTGGGACACTCTGGCTGCTGCTGATTTCCAAAGCCACAGATGAAGATTAATGGCACTGCACGCCTGAGCTGCTTCCACACAGCCAGAACTCCTCGGGTTTCTCCAGTCCATGCAGACTGGAAGCCCAAACTGTTCTCCCCTCTGCTCATGGTGTCTCTCCCCATCTGCTGCAGAGCTTGGAGAAAGCTCAGAGATAATTCCAGGTACACAGCAAGGAGACTCCTGCCTGAGCCAGGGAGGCCAGGGAGCTGCTGAGGGGTCCCACAGCCTGGATTCCCTGGATTCCCACTGGATTCCATGGATTCCCACTGGATTCCCTGGATTCCCACTGTCCTGAGCCTTGGGAGCCCTTGGGAAGGCCAGGGAGCTGCTGAGGGGTCTCACAGCCTGGATTCCCTGGATTCCCACTGGATTCCATGGATTCCCACTGGATTCCCTGGATTCCCAGTGTCCTGAGCCTTGGGGAGCCTTGGGAAGGCCAGGGAGCTGCTGAGGGGTCTCACAGCCTGGATTCCCTGGATTCCCACTGGATTCCCTGGATTCCCACTGGGTTCCCTGGATTCCCACTGGGTTCCCTGGATTCCCAGTGTCCTGAGCCTTGGGAGCCCTTGGGAAGGCCAGGGAGCTGCTGAGGGGTCCCACAGCCTGGATTCCCTGGATTCCCACTGGATTCCCTGGATTCCCAGTGTCCTGAGCCTTGGGAACCTTTGGGAAGGCCAGGGAGCTGCTGAGGGGTCCCACGGCCTGGATTCCCTGGATTCCCACTGGGTTCCCTGGATTCCCAGTGTCCTGAGCCTTGGGGAGCCTTGGGAAGGCCAGGGAGCTGCTGAGGGGTCCCACAGCCTGGATTCCCTGAATGGAGCCTGGATTCCCTGGATTCCCAGTGTCCTGAGCCTTGGGAGCCCTTGGGAAGGCCAGGGAGCTGCTGAGGGGTCCCACAGCCTGGATTCCCTGGATGGAGCCTGGATTCCCTGGATTCCCAGTGTCCTGAGCCTTGGGAGCCCTTGGGAAGGCCAGGGAGCTGCTGAGGGGTCCCACGGCCTGGATTCCCTGGATTCCCACTGGATTCCCTGGATTCCCAGTGTCCTGAGCCTTGGGAGCCCTTGGGAAGGCCAGGGAGCTGCTGAGGGACCCCACAGCCTGGATTCCCTGGGTGGAGCCCAAAGGTGCCCCCACAGCCCCAGCTGCTCTCAGAAAGGCCCTTCCCAGCCCACCAGAGCTGCTTTGGGAAGCCCAGCACAGCAGGGACAGAACCCTGGAGTGGGAAAGGGATTTTCACCTCAAACACAAAAGGCACAAAAGGCAAAAAAGCCTTGATGTCCTCCTGGCTGGATCTTTAAACACTCAGGTGAAACGGCCTTGATTTTAGCACCAACACCCCTTTGGATGCAGTGTTCCAGCCCAGTTTCTGCTGGGTGCAGCCTGCCTGGAGAATTCTTGACACACATACAGCTGTTGTTTTGTTGGGAATTGTGTTTTCACAACTCAAAGAACAGCCCTGCTTTTAGAAACTTGCTCAACCTTTGGCAATTCAGCCTAATCAGCAGAGAAAACTGCAGAAAGCAGCAACCAAATCCTCCTTATTAATACCATTTACAGCTGCTAACAACTCCAAGAACCTTCTAGAAATGCCAAGGGAAACAGGGTGGGTGAAACAATCCCTTGCAAACCACTGAGCCAATATACACAAGAATTGTGATAAGAAATTAGGTTTGACTTGCACAATCACTTTAAAAGTTTTTGGAAAATGGAGTCAGAAGAGCAGGAGGCTGATGAAATAACAGAGTTCAGTAGCAATGCGAAAATTTCGTGCCGATGAAGTGGGGAATTCAATCCTTGCTGAATTCTTGACATCATTTAGATGTTAACAGAAGTTTCTTCTCCAAAAAAAGAAGGCAAGGCATCTTTAAAGCCCACACACAGATCCCTGACTCCTATATGCAGAGTACTACACAGAACTATTTTGGTTTTGGACGACTGCATTGTCTCATGTGTCAGGATGGCTATTTGATTTTCTTTTATTCTTTAATTTCAGCCTCGAGCAGAGCCAAACCTGCACAATTTATGCACGTGCAGTGCAAGAGGTCCCCTCTCATTTTGTGTCAAAAAATAAAAAGAAAAAGAGAAGAGAGAGGAGGAGGGAAAAACCACGGCATCATTTCATCCCTGTGCCTTCCTAAAACCCGAGAAGTTGACGGGCTCCTCGCTCCAGGGCCCTGCTTTGGCTCCCCACAGGACAGACCCGACTGCCCCAGCAGCTGCACGCAGGAAATGAGGAAATCACTGCTGGGAATGGCTGCTGGGAGCCCTGGGAGGAGTGACAGGAACGGGGTGTCACTGTGTCACTGTGTCACTGTGTCATTGTCATTGTGCCACTGTGCCACTGCTGTGTCACTGTCACTGCTGGGAACGGCTGCTGGGAGCCCTGGGAGGAGTGACAGGGTGTCACTGTGTCACTGTGTCACTGTCACTGTGTCACTGCTGGGAACGGCTGCTGGGAGCCCTGGGAGGAGTGACAGGAACGGGGTGTCACCGTGTCACTGTCACTGTGTCACTGTGTCACTGTCACTGTGTCAGTGTCACTGTGTCACTGTCACTGTGTCACTGTCACTGTGTCACTGTCACTGTCACTGTCACTGCTGGGAACGGCTGCTGGGAGCCCTGGGAGGAGTGACAGGGTGTCACTGTGTCACTGTGTCACTGTCACTGTGCCACTGTCACTGTGTCACTGTCACTGTGTCACTGTCACTGTCACTGCTGGGAACGGCTGCTGGGAGCCCTGGGAGGAGTGACAGGGTGTCACTGTGTCACTGTCACTGTGTCACTGTCACTGTCTCAGTGTCACTGTGCCACTGTCACTGCTGGGAACGGCTGCTGGGAGCCCTGGGAGGAGTGACAGGGTGTCACTGTGTCACTGTGTCACTGTGTCACTGTCACTGTGTCACTGTCACTGTGTCACTGCTGGGAACGGCTGCTGGGAGCCCTGGGAGGAGTGACAGGGTGTCACTGTGTCACTGTGTCATTGTCACTGTGTCACTGCTGGGAACGGCTGCTGGGAGCCCTGGCAGGGGTGACAGGAACGGGGTGTCACCGTGTCACTGTCACTGTGTCACTGTATCACTGTCACTGTGTCATTGTCATTGTGCCACTGTGCCACTGCTGTGTCACTGTGTCACTGCTGGGAACGGCTGCTGGGAGCCCTGGGAGGAGTGACAGGAACGGGGTATCACCGTGTCACTGTCACTGTGTCACTGTCACTGTGCCACTGCTGTGTCACTGCTGTGTCACTGTCACTGTGCCACTGTCACTGTCACTGTGTCACTGCTGTGCCACTGTCACTGTCACTGCTGGGAACGGCTGCTGGGAGCCCTGGGAGGAGTGACAGGAACGGGGTATCACCGTGTCACTGTCACTGTGTCACTGTCACTGTGCCACTGCTGTGTCACTGCTGTGTCACTGTCACTGTGCCACTGTCACTGTCACTGTGTCACTGCTGGGAACGGCTGCTGGGAGCCCTGGCAGGGGTGACAGGAACGGGGTGTCACCGTGTCACTGTATCACTGTCACTGTGTCACTGTCACTGTCACTGTGTCACTGTGCCACTGTCACTGTGTCACTGCTGTGTCACTGTGTCACTGTCACTGTGTCATTGTCACTGTGCCACTGTGTCACTGTCACTGTGTCACTGCTGTGTCACTGTGCCACTGTCACTGTATCACTGTCACTGCTGTGTCACTGTGTCACTGTCACTGTGCCACTGCTGGGAACGGTGTGCTGGGAGCCCTGGGAGGAATGACAGGAAGAGGGTGTCACTGTGTCCCTGCTGTGTCACTGCTGTGTCACTGTGTCACCGTGTCACTGTTCTGGGAACAGCGTGCTGGGGACAGCTGGGAGGGGTGACAGGAACAGGGTGTCACTGCTGTGTCACTGTGTCACTGTCACTGTGTCATAGCTCTGTGTCCCCATCCCAGAGGGGATTTCTGCCCAGCAGCCCCAGCAGAGCCCTGGCAGAGCCTGCAGAGAGCAGCATGGGCTGGAACCTTCTCTGTGTCACTACTGTGTCACTGTGTCACTGTGTCACTGTGTCGTTGTGTCCCTGCTGTGTCACCGTGTCACTGTCACTGTGCCACTGCTCTGGGAACAGCATGCTGGGGATACCTGGCAGGGGTAACAGGAGCAGGGTGTCACTGCTGTGTCACTGTGTCACTGCCACATCATTGTGTCACTGTGTCCCTGCTGTCACTGTCACTGTGTCACCGTGTCACTGCCATGTCATTGTGTCACTGTGTCACTGTGTCACTGTGTCACTGTGTCACAGCTCTGCACCCCCAGCAGAGCCCTGGCAGAGCCTGCAGAGAGCAGCACGGGCTGGAACCTTCTCTGGTGCCTCTGGAGTTGTTGTGTCCCACCCCTGGCAGGGCCCAGGGCCAGGCTGGGCAGGGGACAGTGGGAGGTGTCCCTGCCATGGCACGGGTGGCACTGGATGGGCTTTAAGGTCCTTCCCAACCCAAACCACTCTAGGACTGTATATTCTGCATCACATTTTCCTTTCGGAGAACATTTCCCCTTTTCAGCTCCTTAAGGTTATTCCCAGATATGTGTGGGGGCTGACAGAAAAGAAAGATAAATATATAAAATTAAAGGGAAAAAAATATCTGTGTAAAGACTGGAGCCTGTATCAAACAAACAACCAGCATAAAAATACTTGGGAGCCATTAGCTGCCTGATTTACTAATTTCTTTTTTTATTGCTGGAGTCTAATCCTGCAGTAAAATCCACAGAGCTTTTCCCCTCACACTTGCAGGGGGAGAAGAAACCCCCCCAGCAGGGAGGCACAGAAATCTCCCTGGACCATTTGTCTGAGCGCTGCTCTGCCCAAAGCCAGGATGCTCCAGATGCTTTTGAAATAGCTCTGTTTTGATAGAATTACCAGCACTGTCCCTTATTAATCATGTTGCCACTACAGGTCCCTCTGGAGTGTTTGCTTAGCCCAGACTTTTCCAAACTCTTCCAGTTTCCTCTCCATTTATTAAAAGATGACCACAGTTAAAGCAAACCCCTGCTACTACAGAACAGAAGGGAAAATAAGGGGGGAGAGAGGAAAAATCACCTTTAACCATGGCTTTTCCTCTATTCCCAGAAGAACCTCCCCAAAGCACTGGTCTCAGTCTTTGTCTCCCTGGCTGTTTAGGGCAGCATTAGGATTCAAGGAGCACTTCCCTGGATGGTACTGTTTGAGCTGGGATCATTGGGAGAAATTTGGTGCTGGCACAAGCCCTCAGTGCCCGCAGTCCCTGGGCTCCTGAGTGCTGCAGAGCCAGGCTGGAGCGCTCTGCTGGCCGGGAACAGAGCCCTGGCACCCCACAGGACTGGACCTGCTGAGGGCAGGGCCTCCAAACACTCCCCATTCACCAAGGGAACCCACCATGAAGGCAGGGACAGCCCCTGGGCTGGCACAGAAAGGGGAAGCTTAACCCAGCACAGCCCCCACAGTGCCCAGCATGGGAGTGGGGAGTGAGGGCAAAACTGCTGGCATGGAGGGCACTGAGGGCATGGAGGGCACTGCTGGGCATGGAGGGCACTGAAGGGCACTGCTGGGGATGGAGGGCACTGCTGGGATGGAGGGCACTGAGGGCATGGAGGGCATGGAGGGCACTGCTGGGGATGGAGGGCACTGAGGGCATGGAGGGCATGGAGGGCACTGATGGGCACTGCTGGCATGGAGGGCACTGCTGGGATGGAGGGCACTGATGGCATGGAGGGCATGGAGGGCTTTGCTGGGCACTGATGGGCATGGAGGGCACTGATGGGCACTGCTGGGATGGAGGGCACTGCTGGCATGGAGGGCATGGAGGGCACTGCTGGGGATGGAGGGCACTGAGGGCATGGAGGGCACTGAGGGCATGGAGGGCACTGCTGGCATGGAGGGCACTGATGGGCACTGCTGGCATGGAGGGCACTGATGGGATGGAGGGCACTGCTGGGCACTTCTGGGCATTGCTGGGCATTGCTGGGCATGGAGGGCACTGATGGGCACTGCTGGGCACTGCTGGGATGGAGGGCACTGCTAGGCATGGAGGGCACTGCTGGGATGGAGGGCACTTCTGGGGTCCCTGGCAATCCCTGGAGCCCTGCCCTTCCTGGGGTCCCGGGCAATCCCTGGAGCCCTGCCCTTCCCCAGGGCCCTGCTCTGGGGCTGGCAGCACCATGGATGTGGAACTGGCCTGAGCTGACCTCCAGCCCCTGCTCCCATGGAGGCTCCGTGTGTGCCATGGATCAGCCACGGCTGCAGGAGGGTTCTGCTCCTGCCAGTGCCCATTTCCTGCCCCAAATCTGGAGGATGCCATCAGTGTGGGAGGGTTCTGCTCCTGCCAGCTCTGCCATCTCCATTTCCTACCCCAAATCTGGAGGATGCCATGGATCAGCCACGGCTGCAGGAGGGTTCTGCTCCTGCCAGTGCCCATTTCCTACCCCAAATCTGGAGGATGCCATCAGTGTGGGAGGGTTCTGCTCCTGCCAGTGCCCATTTCCCACCCCAGAGCTGAGGATGGGCTCCAAAGGAAAGGATCTGCAGTGCACACAAAATGCTGCCTAGGAAAGCTTCCCACGTGGGCTCTGATTGGGAAGATCCCCATTTATCCCCCAGATTTCACATTGTTTGGAGGACTCTGCTGTCTGCAAAGCATTAACTCCAACCAAGTGATACAATTCTGCTAAAATTACACTCCTAAGCCAGCTATGTCTATCTGAGTCACAGAACAAATATGCCTATGCAATTTCAATAAAACCTGCACAGTTTCTCCAGTGTTCAGCCTCTCTTCCTGCCTCTGCTCCCACCAAGGCAGCACAGGCTGACCACGTATCACAGAGCCCATCTCCCAGCAGGAATTCCACTCACAGGGTTTGGCTTTAGGAGGAGGCAAATTAAAAACAGAGTTGAAGGGATGCTTACCCTTTTATTTTTAGCTCAATCAAGGTCTGGTGGGAGGGAATCCTAATAAAATTTAAAAGGGAGCACTTCTAATGGAGCATCCTTAATTTTATAATGAAGAAGTGGATGCAGTGGTTCGTTTCTGCTTACTAGCAGCTTTTTTAATTTGTTATTTTGATATTGTTCACTGTGGTTTTCATGGCTTTGAGGGGAGGTTTTTAGCAGGACCAGCTGCCAAGAACATCTCCCAGTTAGCTGCTTTGGTCATCAGTCAGTAGCTGCCATTAACACAGCAGTTTCGATCTGCAAATCCAATAATTCCAGAGCTACCAAACATCATTTTCCCTCGAGATTAGTTTTGGTGGAGAAAAACACCCTTTGGAAGGCAAACCAATTTTTTTTTTTTTTATTTTAAGTATTTTAGCTATCAAAACACATGGTGCAGCCTGGACTGGAGCTGCCCATAGCAGCTCTGCTCCTCAGCCAGCCTGGCAGTGAACATGGGAAAGCTGCAGCTCCAGCTGCTCCAATTAACTCCCAGCACCTTCCCCGGAGCCCAGACAATCCCGGGCTGCTTGTCATGCAAACAACCCGGGAGCTGCATTCTCCAGAGCAGCGCAAGTGACTGAGTTAAGGAGATTACTGGGGAAGGAGCCACACTCAGCAGCTTTATGAGACGATTAGACCCTGGGAAATTCACACCCCAAATCCCCGGGCCCTGACAGAGCACATTGATCCCCAGCTCCAGGATCCTCCTCAGTCAGGAACCGCCCTGGCAGCATCAAACATTCCCTTCCCAGTGAGCCTCCACCAGCTCTTCCCCCAGCCAGCCACAGAGGGAGATTCTGCTAAAGATTGTACGAGGGGAGAGGCTGCAGCAGCTCATGTTCAACAGCTGCTCAGAAAGAGCTGCCCTCTGTCACCAGTGGGCTTGGAGCAAGGCTGGGAGCAGCAGCGACACCCAGAGCAGTGCCCAGAGTCCCCCTGGCACCAGCAGTGACACCCAGAGCAGTGCCCAGAGTCCCCCTGGCACCTGGGAGCAGCAATGACACCCAGAGCAGTGCCCAGAGCCCCCCTGGCACCTGGGACCAGCAGCGACACCCAGAGCAGTGCCCAGAGTCCCCCTGGCACCAGCAGTGACACCCAGAGCAGTGCCCAGAGTCCCCTAGCAACAGCAGTGACACCCAGAGCATCACCCAGAGCAGTGCCCAGAGTCCCCTGGCACCTGGCACCAGCAGTGACACCCAGAGCAGTGCCCAGAGCCTCCTGAGCTGGGACCAGCAATGACACCCAGAGCAGTGCCTGGCACAGAGCTGGCACAGGCACTGAGGGTGGCATTCCCTGCCTGCAGAGCTGGCACAGGCACTGAGGGTGGCATTCCCTGCCTGCAGAGCTGGCACAGGCACTGAGGGTGGCATTCCCTGCTGGCAGAGCTGGCACAGGCAATCAGGGTGGCATTCCCTGCCTGCAGAGCTGGCACAGGCACTGAGGGTGGCATTCCCTGCCTGCAGAGCTGGCACAGGCACTGAGGGTGGCATTCCCTGCCTGCAGAGCTGGCACAGGCACTGAGGGTGGCATTCCCTGCCTGCAGAGCTGGCACAGGCACTGAGGGTGGCATTCCCTGCTGGCAGAGCTGGCAGCAATCCTGACTTTTTGCAAACTCATGGCACCATGAGGAGTGACAGGTTCTGGGAGAGGCTGTTCCAGACAGGGCTTGGTGACACTTCAGGGAACAAAGACTCCAAGGTTAACAGGATTATTGTTACTCAGCACTATTATTGCACAGCACTATTATTGCACAGCACTATTCAGCAGCCCCCACGATCTGAAGCTTTACAAACCCCCCTTTTCTGGGTCTATAGAAAGGAAAGGTGTAACCCCCTCACACTAGAGGAGGTGAGCGTGCCAGGAGCTCTCCCTCCTACCTGGGGTATTTTTATCAGAGATGGCTTTAAAAATACTTCTCAAAGAAAGTCTCTTATGCAAGAAGTTAGCTCAGGACTGCTGAGGTGCAGCCTAGCTCCACCAACAGAGACTCCTCCAGCAGGGATGGCCTCACCCTGGTACCAAAGGGACAAAGGGCACAAAGCCCCCTGTGGGCAGCCTGACAGAGGGGCTCATCTGCATGGTGGGACAGCTCTGGAAGGAAAGCACAAGGCTGGGAGAGCTGAGGTTATTCAGCCTGGAGAAGGCTCCAGGGAGAGCTCAGAGCTCCTCCCAGGGCCCCCAGGACAAGGCCTGGAGGGACAGGACACAGGGAATGGCCTGAAGGAGGGTAGGGTTAGCTGGGAAATTAGGAACAAATTGTCCCTGGCAGGGTGGGCAGCCCTGGCACAGGTGCCCAGAGCAGCCCCTGCATCCCTGGCAGTGCCCAAGGCCAGGCTGGACACTGGGGCTGGGAGCACCTGGGACAGGGGAAGGTGTCCCTGGGACAGGGGAAGGTGTCCCTGGGACAGTGGGAGGTGTCCCTGGGACAGGGGAAGGTGACCCTGGGACAGGGGAAGGTGTCCCTGCCATGGCAGGGGTGGCACTGGAAGAGCTTTAAGGTCCCCTTTCCAACCCAAACCCTTCTGTGGTTCTCTGAAGACCCAAGAGCAGAAACCACACATTTCCTGCCTGCCTGGTCCCTATGTCTTTGTTGACTAATGCTGAGTGAAGGCATGAAAAGGAGATGGGGTCCCCCCATCTGGGGCTCTCAGGAGCCAGCCCAAGCACAGGCAGGCACTGAGCAGGGCCCAGCCAAAGCCAGGCTCAGCTCAAGCTGGGCTCTGTGTGCCGGTGCCAAAGCAAGCAGGAAGCAGACTGGAACCTGTGTGCTGCCAATCCCCCTCAGTCACATCCCATAAAAACCCCTGAGTGCCCCCTACAGCCACCACTCCCTCCTGGCAGCTGCCACCTCAACCTGCAGGCGATTCAACACCCACATCCTCCCCAGCTCCCTCTCCTTTCCCTGCACTTTCAGCCTCTCCAGCCCCTTTCCTTCCTCTGCACTTCCAGGCTGTCTCTGGGACAGGAGGGAGGGAGCAAAGGGGCTGCTTGTGAGCCAGGAGCCCTTGCAGGGGCTGTGCTTCACTGCACCCTGCTCCAAAGCAGGAGAGTGTCTGGAGAGCTCCTTAGGAGTTTTTGACTCATTAACATTTCCACCAGGGATCAAAGAATAGATTAAAAATATCTAAGTACAATTCCTGCTATGGAAAAGGAATATAGAAAAAACCTGCCCAGATGCCTTTCCCTGAACCCTGGCATCCCCATCCCATCCCCATCCCCATCCCCATCCCCATCCCCTTCCCATCCCCATTCCCATCCCATCCCCATCCCATCCCCATCCCATCCCATCCCATCCCATCCCATCCCATCCCCATCCCATCCCATCCCCATCCCATCCCCATCCCCATCCCCATCCCCATCCCCTTCCCCATCCCCTTCCCCATCCCATCCCATCCCCATCCCATCCCATCCCCATCCCCTTCCCCATCCCATCCCCATCCCATCCCCATCTCCATCCCCATCCCCATCCCCATCCCATCCCCATCCCATCCCCATCCCATCCCATCCCCATCCCCATCCCATCCCATCCCATCCCCTTCCCCATCCCCATCCCATCCCCATCCCATCCCATCCCCATCCCACCCCCATCCCCATCCCCATCCCCATCCCATCCCCATCCCATCCCATCCCATCCCATCCCATCCCCATCCCATCCCATCCCCATCCCCTTCCCCATCCCATCCCCATCCCATTCCCATCCCATCCCCATCCCCATCCCATCCCCATCCCCATCCCCATCCCCATCCCATCCCCATCCCATCCCATCCCATCCCATCCCCATCCCCATCCCCATCCCCATCCCTGCCAGCCTCATTAGGGATGCCCAGCAACACCCTGCAGACAAAGCCCGGGCAAACAAAGTGTGGGGAGAAGGGGGGAGAAGGGGATTTTTTCCCTTTTTCTGCAAAGAAAGGAGTGTGGAGGAATTCCTCATTCACTGATCTGGAGAATGCATTAATATCCCAAGTGTTGGCACAGCCCCCCGTGCTCGGGGGACCAACAATGACTCCGAGTCTGGGATCTTCAAATAAACCCCCCCTGCTGTCATGGCCACCAGGAAAGAGAATAACAGCAATATTAGCTGACCTTCATCTTGTTGTTTCCCCAGACCTGACTGCTAGACCTCTGTTTGCCTGTTACTAGGATTTCTTGGCTGAAAAATGTGAGCATTTCCTAGACGATAAAGAGGCAGTTTATTAGGTAAATAAACCAGGCCCTAAGCAGCCTCTGCTGCCTGATAATGAGGAGGGAAGGAAGGGCCCAGACCTCCCTGCACCACCTAAAACAACCCCAATCAGGGCTCTCTGGCTACCACCACACGCAGATTTTTCAACAGACAGTTAATGAACAAGAGAAGGTCACTCCAGCCCAGCCAACTTGTGCTCAAAACCATTTGCTGAGAACACTATAGGCCATAAAAATCCCAGCAGGCACTGTCTGTATCCTATAAAACTGTCCCTCCGTGGAAGCAGATAGCAGTTTAAAATAAGAGTGTATTCTTTCAGGCTCCTGACAAAAGAAAGATGTTTACAGAGGAGGGCTGGGAAGGAGAGCCTGGGGACACCCTGCACCATGCCCTGCCTCCCTCAGCCCCAGGAGCCACAGTGACAATCATCATTCATTATCAGGCACACAACGACCCCGGGGTGAGGTGCAAGCCCACAGCACCTCCCTCAAAAAGCTGCTGCAAACTGGAGCCAAGTTTCCCAAGTTTTCCCCATGCACCTCTCAGGTAAATGCAATAACCAGGTGGATTCAGAAAGCATGGCTTGCAAAATGAGGCTTGCACTGAAGCAGAGCCAGTGGCACTGCTTTCCTTGCCAAAAGAGCAATGTTCTGGTGCAGGATTTTTGAATGTTTAGGAGACAAGTATTACACAGGAGCTACTGAGTGTCACAGCCCATCTGTGGTACAACACAGCCTCAGTGCAGCCATGCCCCACGAGCCACAGAGCTCAGAACCCCCAGAATGTCACAGCAAGGCCACTGGCACAGGCTGAGCATCCTGCAGCAGAAGTTTCTGAAGCAGCCAGGCTGCACATTCAGCCCAGATCTGGTTCCTGCCACCAGCACCCGGCTGGGCTCACAAAGAGCTGTGACATTCCAGGGTCACTGCAAACAGCAGCTCCAGGATGGCACAGCAGCTCCAGTGCGAGCCCTGTCACCCTGTGTGACATCCAGCCCCCATCCCCTCCGTGTGACACTGAGCAAGGGGTGCAGAGCCCGCCTGGAGCCTGTGACAGTGACAGGGACATTGAAGGGATCTTCCCCAGGGCTGCACAAAGATCTCGATTTTCACCTCAAGTCAGGACATTTCCTAAAGCAACAGCAGAGCTGACCAATCCCCCACAAGGGCAGGGCTTTCCTACTGCTCTCCCCATGAGGACACTGCTCCTCCAGCCACTGGCACGATGGCAGGAGTCCCACTGCACTTCTGCAAAACAAGAAGCATTTGAGATCCCAGCCCCTGCTGATTTATATCCCCGGGTTCTGCTGGGATCAGCATCCTCCACACATCTCAGAAAGCCCTGAAGAGACAACACAACCACTTGTCCCTAGCAGCCTCATTTCCCCCTGACCACATCCTCCGTGCATTGTTGTGGCCCTGCAGTGCCCGGGGCTGGCCAAGCACAGAATTCCAGATGCTGCCCCTCTCCCTGCCCTGGCCTTGGCAAACACAAAATTCCAGATGCTGCCCCTCTCCCTGCCCTGGCCTTGGCAAGCACAAAATTCCAGATGCTGCCCCTCTCCCTGCCCTGGCCTTGGCAAGCACAAAATTCCAGATGCTGCCCCTCTCCCTGCCCTGGCCTTGGCAAGCACAAAATTCCAGATGCTGCCCCTCTCCCTGCCCTGGCCTTGGCAAGCACAAAATTCCAGATGCTGCCCCTCTCCCTGCCCTGGCAAGCACAGAATTCCAGATGCTGCCCCTCTCCCTGCCCTGCCCTGGGCAAGCACAGAATTCCAGATGCTGCCCCTCTCCCTGCCCTGGCCTTGGCAAGCACAGAATTCCAGATGCTGCCCCTCTCCCTGCCCTGGGCAAACACACAATTCCAGATGCTGGAATGCCCTGCCTGGGCACTGTGTGCTCAGCACGGCTCTGGCTCGGGGGATCCAGGGTAACACCCTCAAGGGAGGCTGAAAAAGGCTCAGCATTCAGGAGCCAAAGATGAAGGCAGAATTTCAGTCTGCAGGAATCACTACAAGCCTTTAACCCAGATGATTTCCCCCCTAATTTGGGTTTGAACATGGCACAAAATCCCCGAGCCTGAGCACCGTTGGATTTCAGCTCCAGATCAGGGAGAGCAATTATTTTGTCATTGAGCATATTAGGAAAGAAAAGGCAGAAGGAGGCAAGTTTGAGCCTCTTTGGTAATGTACAAATTAACACATTTCATCACTGTTTTCAGAAATATAAATTAATGGTTTAATTCTGCAACACGTATCCTTGGAAACCGAGCTGTAAGCAGTCGCGCTGGGATGTTTCACACAATTCCATTTTCTCAATATTGAAACCCAATTAATTGCTTGGCCTTTTGCAGTGACGGGCAGCTTGGGTGAGCAGGGTGCCCAGGGGCTTAGTTCAGCACCAGATTTGCAGGATCCCACTACGTGGGCTGACAACAGCTGCTCTAAATCTCCTGCTAGGTATGAGCAGGCTCTGATGAAGTTCAGTCTGTTTGAACAGCTGCATATGCAAATGTAATTAAGAAGATCTCGATTGCCTTTTGCTCCCCCTCTCCCTGCCTCCTGATGGGGAGGGATGGCATTTCCCTGCTCCAGGCTGCAGCCTCTGCCTGCCTGACACCTCACAGCCCAGGCCCAGAAACGCCACTCTGGGGTGCCCTTAAAGCCAGGAATGAAGGCAGGACTGATGCACCAGGCCCTTCCCCTCACCTGAGCCAGGACAGGTACCCCAATATCAGAGCCAGAGCCAGAGGGGAACTGCAGCACCCACAAAATGTAGGGAAGAAACAGCTCTGAGCATGCCCAGGTCTGACCAACCTGGGCAGGATGGAGGCTCCAGAGCAAACCAAGGCTAATTAGAACAGGAAACCAAAAATTAAAGAGGGGAGAGAACACTGGGAGTGCACTGAGAGGAAATCAGATCACACAGAGCTAACCAGGTTAGTTGGTCAGTCATGAAATTCTTGGACAAAGGAAGTGACAGATCCTACCCACACAGACTTCAGCAAAGTGATGCAGCCCCAGATGGGAAAGCCTGGAATGAAAACCTGGGGATTAGCAGAGCTGGAGGGGCAGGAAACTGGTGAGAGGGGAAGTGGCGTTGAAAGAAGGACCAGAATGGATGGAGGTCACTGGCAGAGCTCCTCCAGGAATGGTCAGCAGGCTGAGCTTATTAAATATTTTTATTAATGACCTTGGCACGAGAAGTGAGTGTGCTAATGACATCTGCTGCTGACACAAAGCTGGAAAGCAGCAGCAGCACACAGGAAAGCTGGGACTGGATGGGGGAAAAAAATGGGAAACTGTGAAGATGAATGGAGAAAGAGTGAAATTCCATGGGAGGGGAGAGGAAGCCACGCTCTGGGGACAAACAATGGTTTTTGCTGGGGGTTGGAAAGAAAATGAACTCGAGTGGAAAATGTTCAAGGGTAAGAAAGGCCCAAGCAAGCAGCTTAAAACCAAAATGACTGAGTCACCAACGTGCTGGACCTGCAGTATTTCCAACAGCCAGAGAAGAGCTGGAGCTGCTGGACAAGCCAGGTTAGAGAAGAGCCAGGTTAGAGCCAGGTTCTGGTTTACAGAAACCCAGAGCAGCCCAAGGATGCTGCACTTGCTTCCTGTGCTTAAACATCCAGAAGGTTTAAGTAGGAAGGAGTGTAAAAAAAAAGACTTGGCAGAAACCAAATTAGTTTAGGAGATGAATATGTGAAGACACTTGTTCAAACAAAGCTGGGAGGGCACACTGAGTGATCTCCAGGACACACACATTTGAGGGGAAAAATGAAAAAAGAGGAAAGAACTATTCAGGACAGCAGAACAAGGGCTGCACGTGGGCATCATGAAGTATCCCTGACAGGTCCAGGCTGGAAATAAGTTTATGACCATTTCAGCCTTGCAATAGGAGTAATGGGGGGGAAAAAACAAGCTTGTTCTCAGAAACTGATCCTGAAGGGATCCTCTGACCCAGAAGGTCCCATCTTTTCCTGCTCAACACACACGGAGCTGACAGCACCAGGACATGCTGTGCTTCCACCTGGGACTCATAGAGTGAATCCAAACCACCTTTTTCTCACAAAAAACCCTGTTTATGGCTGCTTAGGTCCATCCTCTTTCATCAGCTGAATCCATTGCAACGCCTCACACCAGCAAATATTTGAGAAGTGCATACAGTGAGTGTGAGGAGGAGGAGGAGGAGGCAGAGCAAGGCCAGGAGCTGGCTGGAGGGCACAAGGGCACTGCAGGAGTGGGCACCAGGCTGGGGACACTGCCACCAGGCTGGGACACTGCCACCAGGCTGGGGACACTGCCACCAGGCTGGGGACATGGGCACCAGGCTGGGGACACTGCCACCAGGCTGGGGACACTGCCACCAGGCTGGGGACACTGCCACCAGGTTGAGGACACTGCCACCAGGCTGGGGACACTGCCACCAGGCTGGGGACACTGCCACCAGGTTGAGGACACTGCCACCAGGCTGGGACACTGCCACCAGGCTGGGGACACTGCCACCAGGCTGGGACACTGCCACCAGGCTGGGACATGGGCACCAGGCTGGGGACACTGCCACCAGGTTGAGGACACTGCCACCAGGCTTGGACACTGCCACCAGGCTGGGGACACTGCCACCAGGCTGGGACACTGCCACCAGGCTGGGACACGGGCACCAGGCTGGGACACTGCCACCAGGCTGGGGACACGGGCACCAGGCTGGGACACTGCCACCAGGCTGGGACACTGCCACCAGGCTGGGGACATTGCCACCAGGTTGAGGACACTGCCACCAGGCTGGGACATGGGCACCAGGCTGGGACATGGGCACCAGGCTGGGGACATGGGCACCAGGCTGGGGACACGGGCACCAGGCTGGGGACACCCCACCAGGCTGGGACACTGCCACCAGCACAGGAAAACATCCCAGCTGCCAGGCCAAGAGTTGTGATCCCATCAGAGGCTGCACAGGTGACTCAGAGCAGGGCAGCTGTCAGGGCAGCTCTGGGAGGAACAGCAGAGTAACTCCTGCAAGAGTCAGATTGCAGGAAAGGCTGATTTCATGGCAACACAACCAGCTCCTCCTCCCCACTGAGCAAAAAACAAATGGATGGGGACTTGCTCATCTGAACACACAGGAAACGTCAGAGGAACAAACCTGAGCAGCTGCCATCGTAATTTATAAAACAAATTAAATCCATGGCAAAAATAAGCAAAGCTTAGAACAGAGAGATCACAGAACCTGGCAGGAAAAGGCCCCAGCCTGCATGAATCATTATTTTCTAGAGGAAACCTTATATAATCCAAGCTACCCTGTTTTAAAACAAACCAAACCTTCCAAAAACTCCAATGAAAGGGTTCAGCAAAGCTCTGGTTTTCATTCAGGTGTTTTGGCAAGGTTAAAACCAGCATCCCACCTGGTGCAGATTAATCTGCTGGAGTTTCCAGCCTGCCCTCGGCATCCCTGGGCAGGAGGGGGAGCTGAGCCCTCACCTGGGGCCGAGGAGGTGCTGGGATTGCATTGCCATCTGCTGGAACAGGGGGAAACAGGGACAAACTGCTCTGAGCTCCCCAGGCCACAGCTCCTGCCCCGGAGGGATCGGCTGTGCCTGCTCCTCATTCCCATTTATCTGAGAGGGCACAGGGATGCACAGAGGAGAACGAGGTCTGCTGCCCTCAGGCTGCTGGGAAGGGGATGGACACGGGCTCATCCACCACAAATAAAAGCTCCCCCTTTTGTTTTTCTGCTTGTCAGAGTTTCTGTGCTGCTTCCCCAGGAAACAAGAGCAGCAGGAGAACACCAGAGAGGGACTGGGCTGGGACCAGGAGTGCCCAGCTCCCCTCCCCAAAATTCACCCTTCAGCAGGAGCTGAAGCATTTCTGACCCCACACATGGCACAGCTGAGGTGCAGCCACCTCTGTGCAGGTCACATCTGTGGCCTGAGCACCCAAAGCCCCCTTGGCTGCTCCAGACACAAACACTTGAGGATGTTCTATCACAGCCAAAGCCTGGCTTAACCATCCTCTCTACCCATGGTCTTTAGGGAAGGAATCAAACAAAAAATCCCACTGCAAAACTCAAGGATGGGGGAAAGTTACCCCAAAAGCACCAAAGCCCTGTTTCCCCCAGCATCTCCACATTGATTACACTTCAATTTATTTGCAAATTTTTAAATGCAGTTCTTAGGAGGACGTTCTAAGGGTTGAAGTTTCTAATAAAAGCATTTCTTGAGGAATGGTCAGTGGGTGTCACTCTGCAGAAAGCCCTAAAGGTGCCCAGGCTGGCAGAGAGAGGCCAGAGCAGCCCAAGAGCAGCCGTGGTGAGGCTGAGCAGGCAGGACTGTGCACACACAGCCTTTCCTGGAGCAAAGCTGGTACAGCCAGCCTGGCACTTGACTGATGAGCTGTGTGAACACCCTGCTGAAAGCTCAATGCAAATTTCTGAAATCCAAGAAACTTATATGTCCCAGCACCCCTGCTAACGCCCAGCACTCGCTGGGAAGGGGGAAAACAATGCCAGGCACTGTGCAAACATTTGCCTGTGGATGACTGATGATTTTCAACAATAATTTCATAAATGTGGAGGAGGCTGGAGTCCATCCCGTGGTTATCCCCGCACTGCAATCCTGGGAGTGCCCAGTGCCACCAGTGTGGGGCTGCCTGAGGCCACTGGGACACAGCACAGCCTTCCCTGGGCACGGCACAGGGGCTGGCACTGGCAGCAGCTCAGGGACAGCCAGAAAAATGGCCCTGAAAATCAGCTGTGAATGGAACAACCCCCCCAGGACAAGCTGAGGGCTGTGCCAGGCTGAGGGAATGCCCAGGGCACAGCCCCAAGGGCAGCCCTGGGCTCACCAGAGGGCACTGGGAACAGCCCCACAGCTGGAAACGGGGTTTGCATGAGAGGCAGATGTTGAAATATTGATTAAAGCTGGGCTTCACCAGCAATCCTTTGATTTTCTGATGATACTGGCTGCTAACAAAGACACACCCATTAATGCATGACATTCCTGCTTGTAAAACAGGGATTATTCCATTATTGCAGCCAGGGTGCTCTGCTTGTATCCACAGCCCCTGGCTCCAGCACAGGCACTCAGCAGCAGAATAAAAAGACATCACCATTTCAAAAAGGAGGGAAAAACACATTACCAGCCACAGCTGGAGCAGAGGGGAGATTGCTCTGGGGGAGCAAGGGCGAGGGCTGAGCACTCACCCTGCTTCAAATCCAAAGTAAGGCACCAAACCCAGGGAGTTACTGAATTTGATCAATTGAATTTGATCCATTTAAATGACAAACAGGCACTCTGGCAGGGCCCCCTGGCAGGTGCCAGTTTCCTGCTGCTTGGCCTCATTCCAGGGGCAATCCCATGTACAGGGAGGGTATTTCTGATCCCAGTGCACCAGTTCAGCCCAGTGCCAGGACAAGGGTGGAAGGGGATGGGAGGAATGCTGCTGAAGCCTGTGTGCTCAGCATTGCTGCTCCACAGCTCAGGCCAGGGCAGGAGGAAGCAGCCAGCTGAGGCAATTTGGTGTTTGCTTATGCCCAAATTGTTATGCAAACACAGGAAGACCTATGGGAGCAGAGGGAGCAGGCACCAGAGGCTGCACTTCTCACCAAAGCCAAATGTTTTTCAATGTGCAAAGGGTGAGAGAGGTCACCCCCAAGGAATCCAGGCCAGGATCCTCCCAGCCTTCCTTCTCCCATCCTCCTCCTCCTCCTCTGAAATTCCCCAGGCAGCCAGGATGGGCTTTCTGAGTTAAAGAGACAGCCTCATCATCAGGCAACATGCCTGGGGCTGCACTTGCAGGAGGAATCTGAAAATGGGGAGAAATCCCCCCTGGAGCCCTGGGACTGATCCCTGCCCACCCCCACCCAAGCTGGGCTGCCCTGGACTCGTGAGCAAAACGAAGCCACAGGAATTAAGGGGAGACTCCAAAGGCACACAGGGCTACTCAGCATCATTCAAGTGCACTCACTTTTAAATTAAATCCATCTTGCATCAACATCCAAGATCTAAAATAAAAGAGTCAGTCATGAACTCTGCAGTCACGCCTCTAATTCCAGCTGCAGTTGGTACGGGAGAACTCGGAGACAAATGACTCTGACAAGTCAACTTTAACCTCCAGAAGAAGCCACAGGTTTCCATCAGCCTCCATCAAGCAAGCTTTCAAAACCTTATCAGGGATGGAGAGCCAGATAAATCCCTGGAACTGTCAGTGCAGGAAAGATGCTTCACTGCCAGTGTGAGCTGGGGAGCTCTGCAGGCAGAGCCTCACAGCCACAGCCAGGCTGGGACCACCTCAGCCTTGGCTTTCTCTTTACTGAGCCACATAAACCTGATTTCAGCCACTTCTGACTGTGAGTTAAAATTCTATAGAGCACTGTGAGTCTTCTGGCACGATAAAAACCAGACCCAGACATGCTGATCCTGACCTGAACTGGCACCACCTCCCCAGGGACTTCATCCCCCAGTCACTCACTGTCCCCACACAAAGACACTTTCTCCTCCATCCACAGCAGCCTGTCCTGGTCAGAGCTCCAGCCCCCAGCTCTCCATCCAAACCTGCCTGCAGATACCCCTGTCCTTGGCTCTCTGCAGGGGGAGGCCAGCTTAGTTCAGCAGCTTGCACATCACTGCAGGGGTCACCAGGAAGGATTTCATGCCTGGCAGGCTCTAAGTGCTGCTGGGTTAGGAGCTCATTCCTGCAGGACACCCCAGGAATGCCCCTGCAGCCCCACTCCCTGCTGTGCCAGCTTTGTGAGAGCTGGTAGCAAGTTTGTGTACAGCTAATTAACATGCACCGCTCTGATTTCAAACCATTTCTTACAATCAGGACATTGTGCAAGGCTGGAGTCAAATGGCTGAAGGAAATTAACTGCACCAGCACTTCAGCACAGCCAGTCAGAGCTGCTGGGGCTTGTGCCTCGGGGGGGAGCATTGCACAGCAATTAGCAACAGTTAATAGCTGCACATCCTCAGTGAACAACCGCCCTGGGGAGGCCTCAGCTTTGAGCTTTTATATTTTTCAGACTCTGTGCTGGCTAGGTGTGCAGTTCTGAGTTCATGGTGAGGGATGGTGAGCTCTGTACACAGAGCAGGTCCTGCTCCAGCTGGGCACCAAGGACAAATGATCCAAATCTCAGCCCAGGAGCACAAACCCCGTGGGCTGGAGAGAGAAAAACAAGGATGGGACTGGATGGGCTAAAGCTGGAATGGGACAATGAACTGCAAGATGCAAATGGAGCAGAACTGATCCAAGGGAGAGACCCCGTGCCCGGCCGTGCATTTTGGGGCCATTTTGGTTCACCTTGGGTGCAGCCCTGGCTGGGCTCTTGTGCTGCCCAAGGTGGATCCATGGAGGAGATGCTTTGAATAAATCCCTGCTTTATTCTGGAGCTCTGCCCAGCCTCTGCTCCAGCTCAGCCCCCCAGGGCAGCCCTGGCTGGGTGTTTGCCCTGCACCCCATGGTGTCTGTCCTGCACCCCATGGTGTCTGTCCTGCACCCCTGGCTGTCTGTCCTGCGCCCCATGGTGTCTGTCCTGCCCCCCATGGTGTCTGTCCTGCCCCCTGGCTGTCTGTCCTGCACCCCTGGCTGTCTGTCCTGCACCCCTGGCTGTCTGTCCTGCCCCCTGGCTGTCTGTCCTGTGCCCCATGGTGTCTGTCCTGCACCCCTGGCTGTCTGTCCTGCACCCCTGGCTGTCTGTCCTGCACCCCTGGCTGTCTGTCCTGCCCCCTGGCTGTCTGTCCTGTGCCCCATGGTGTCTGTCCTGTGCCCCTGGCTGTCTGTCCTGTGCCCCATGGTGTCTGTCCTGCACCCCATGGTGTCTGTCCTGCCCCCTGGCTGTCTGTCCTGCGCCCCATGGTGTCTGTCCTGCGCCCCATGGTGTCTGTCCTGCACCCCATGGTGTCTGTCCTGCCCCCTGGCTGTCTGTCCTGCCCCCTGGCTGTCTGTCCTGCCCCCTGGCTGTCTGTCCTGCAGCCTCTCCTACCACAGGACGTGGATTTCCTCTCCACTGCCTGCACGTGCCGTGTCTGGCTGCGCAGCCGCCCGTCCGTGCTCTCCACCAGGCTCGTCAGGTCATCGATGATCTCTGGGGAGAGAGGAACAGGAACGTCAAATGTGAGCCCACAGCACCCCTGCCCAAACTCCCTCCTGCTGACAGCCCCAGAATGGAACCAGCTGCATCCCCCAGAGGGACACACCAGGGCTCCCTTCACGGAAAGGTCCAAATCCTGGGAGACAGCACCAGAGACTGCAGATCCAGGGCAGTGCCCCAGTGCTAGAGTGGAGGAGACAGTACAGAGCCTGAAGTGGAGGAAAAAATACAGCCTGAAACAGCAGCACCAGTCTAGGAGGTCGGGGAGGATAGGATGGTGGCAGCCACAGGGCTGAGGGGAACCCAAACCTCTCCTGACACAGCTGCAGCTGTTCCCTCAGGTCCCAGATGTTCATTGTGGAGGGTGTTTATGTCCTCAGTCTTATCAGGGAACAAGCACTGTATCACACAGAGATAAAACCAGGCTGATTGTACACAGAGATAGCAAAAAACACATAAAATTATCAAAGTTCTGCAGCACAAAGGAAATGTCCAAGGCACACAGAGCACGGAGGTTTTGCTCTCCCAGAGAGCTGAGACATTTGAGCACCATCCTTGCAGTGCATGATCCCATCTGCTCCACCAACACTCTGTCATCTCCAGTGAATCCCCATGTAAAATGATACCAGCATCTAAAAAACCCTGGGCTTTGAAAACACACAGCTTTCCTAAAGCCTGAGCTCCTGATTGCTGCCCTGCAGCCCAAACCACCCCTGAATCCCCACGAAGGGAGGGCAGGGGGCAAACTTCAACCACCCCCTGTGTTTAGCAAATATCAACTACCTCGTGTTTTACCAAACATCAACCACCTCGTGTTTTACCAAACATCAACCACTTCCCTTTGTTCTGCCAAACATCAACCACCCCCTGTGCTTAGCAAACATCAACCACCTCGTGTTTTACCAAACATCAACCACTCCCTTGTGTTTTACCAAACATCAACCACTCCCCTGTGTTTTACCAAATATCAACCACTCCCTGTGTTTTACCAAATATCAACCATTCCCCTGTGTTTTACCAAATATCAACCACCCCCCTGTGTTTTACCAAACATCAACCACTTCCCTTTGTTCTGCCAAACATCAACCACTCCCCTGTATTTTACTAAATATCAACCACCTTGTGTTTTACCAAACATCAACCACTCCCTTGTGTTTTACCAAACATCAACCATTCCCCTATGTTTTACCAAACATCAACCACCCCCTGTGTTTAGCAAATATCAACCACCTCGAGTTTTACCAAACATCAACCATTCCCTTGTGTTTTACCAAACATCAACCATTCCCCTGCATTTTACCAAACTTCAACCACCCGCTGTGTTTAGCAAATATCAACCATTCCCCTGTGTTTTACCAAACATCAACCACCCTCTGTGTTTAGCAAATATCAACCATTCCCCTGCATTTTACCAAACATCAACCATTCCCCTGTGTTTTACCAAACATCAACCACCTCGTGTTTTACCAAACATCAACCATTCCCCTGTGTTTTACCAAACATCAACCATTCCCCTGTGTTTTACCAAATATCAACCATTCCCCTGTGTTTCACCAAATATCAACCACTCCCTGTGTTTTACCAAACACCAACCACTCCCCTGTGTTTAGCAAATATCAACCATTCCCCTGTGTTTCACCAAATATCAACCACTCCCTGTGTTTTACCAAACACCAACCACTCCCTGTGTTTTACCAAATATCAACCACTCCCTGTGTTTTACCAAACACCAACCACTCCCCTGTGTTTCACCCTCTGCATCAGACCATGCATCCCCCAGCACTGCTCTATGCCAGACACAAACCCTCCTTATTTCAGAAGCTGTTTGCAATGTTTAAAATTATTGTTCATCAATATTAGGGCGCTCAGTATTGTCCATCCTACACCAACACACATTTTCCCAAGGGATGGGAGGCATTTTGTTTGAGCTCCAAGCTTTGCTCAGTTTGCAGTTCAGATATTCACTCTCCTCCCCCTTCCACCCAACTTTCCCAGGTCTGACATCTGCAAAGCCAACAATATTTTGGGGACACTTTATCTGTCCTGTGTGATTCAGCATACAGGAAGAGCAGGACAATGCTGCCTGCAAGGGCAGGACTGCTCATGTTTGCCTCTCCACCAAAAGAAGTGCTGCAAGTTCCCATCGTTGTCAAGGACAAAGTGATAAGCTTTGGGAAATTGGAGACTTCCCTCTGCCAGCACAGACCAGACCCTCCTTGAAAAACATCCTGGTGAACAAGCTGTAGCTAAATGAGAACAAATGTGAGCAGGAAAATTTTCTGTCATCATTTCAAAGCCCAAGGCACTGCAGTTGGGATTCTGTGTGAGGCCTCTCCTTTCCCATCCCCCTGCCAGGACCCACTGCTGAACCCAAGGGCTGCCCTGGCCATCCTGGAAGAAGCATTTCTCCAGACATATGTACATAAAAAACATGTTCTGTGACACAGTCAGCTTCCAGGGGAGCAGGGCACTTCACCCACAGCACAACAAGCACCCAGCCCTTCGATGTCTCAGCTGGGACCTGGAGAATTCTGGAGGGCTCATGGCAGCACCTGGAGGTCTGAGCAGCTGGAATGGGCAGGAAGCACAAGGAGGTTCTGACCCCACTCCCAGCTGAACCAGAAATCCAGCCCAGAAGAGAAACATCCATCCATCCATCATCCATCCATCATCCATCCATCCATCCATCCATCCATCCATCCATCCATCCATCCATCCATCCATCCATCCATCCACCCATCCATCCCCTGTTGTGGTGACACCCAGGCACAGGGCAGTGCCCAACCTCCCTGTAAACTCAATATTTCTCCCCACTCCAAAGGAAATCCATGTTGGGAAAGGCAGAGTTGAAAATTAGCCCTGGATTTCTAAGGCGGGCACCGAGGAATCCGTGGCTAAGGAATTTCTCAGAGCACTGACCCTCCTCAGGTTCCTTTCCTGACCCACCTGCAGCCCCCCCTGCCCTTCAAGCTGGCAATTCCACGTTCCATCACCTCCCATTCAGCTGGCTATGCAAGGAGCAGGCTAAAAAAGGATGGAGAGAGAGCTGGCAGAGGGAGGGAGCAGACGGGGAAGGCAGGCTGGCTGCTGGTGACCTTCCAAAGGACACTCCTGCAGCACAGCCCTGCAGCCACCACTCAGCCAGGCCTCCCTTCAGGGCAGCAGGATCTTCTCCTTTCAGGGCAGCAGGATCTTCTCCTTTCAGGGCAGCAGGATCTTCTCCTTTCAGGGCAGCAGGATCTTCTCCTTTCAGGGCAGCAGGATCTTCTCCTTTCAGGGCAGCAGGATCTTCTCCCTTCAGGGCAGCAGGATCTTCTCCCTTCAGGGCAGCAGGATCTTCTCCTTTCAGGGCAGCAGGATCTTCTCCCTTCAGGGCAGCAGGATCTTCTCCTTTCAGGGCAGCAGGATCTTCTCCCTTCAGGGCAGCAGGATCTCAAAGCACAAGACAAAACCCAGGGCCCAAGCCCTGAACTCAGAGTCCCTTAAGCACAGCCCAGGTGGGAGAGGTTTGGAGGTCAGTGCTGGAGGAGAGCTGGGCCAGGAGCTGCTCCATCAGCCCAAAGCCACTGTCACAGCTGTGCCCAGTGTGTCCCTGTGCTGCAGTGCCCAAAGCCACTGTCACAGCTGTCCCCACACCTGTCCTGCAGTGCCCAAAGCCACTGTCACAGCTGTGCCCAGTGTGCCCCTGTGCTGCAGTGCCCAAAGCCACTGTCACAGCTGTCCCCAGTGTGTCCCTGTGCTGCAGTGCCCAAAGCCACTGTCACAGCTGTCCCCACTCCTGCCCACGTGTCCTGCAGTGCCCAAAGCCACTGTCACAGCTGTCCCCACACCTGTGCTGCAGTGCCCAAGGCCACTGTCACAGCTGTCCCCACCCTGGCACACGTGTCCTGCAGTGCCCAAAGCCACTGTCACAGCTGTGCCCATTCCTGTCCCTGTGCTGCAGTGCCCAAAGCCACTGTCACAGCTGTCCCCACCCCTGCCCACGTGTCCCTGTGCCCAGGGCCAGCCACCAGCCAGGCAGGAGGTGCTGGAGGCCAGCAGGAGCTCACACTCCCCATGGGAAGTGGTCAGTCCCTGCTGCAGGAAGGCAGAGGCACTTCCAGGTCTCCTCTCCTCCCTCTGCCAGGCCGTGGCTTTTTCTTTTTTAAATCCCTTGGGAAGGGTGACCATCTCCTACCATGCAGTGGAACAGGTTTTGGAGTTCTGCATACATGACTTTACACTAATTGTAAAATCATTGATTGTGGGGGTTGTTTTTTTCTGCTGGTTTTCTTTAAAATGCATAAAAAGTCACATTTGTTTTTGGCAATTCCATCTGTGACCTGCACTCATTCTGTCTGTGGAGTGAGAAACCCAAAAGCCAAACAGAGGAGGCCACGTGAAATTCAGCACTGGAGGAGAGAAGCAGACCTGGGGTTTGGTCAGTTCACAGAGTGGTGCTGCTGACCAAAGGTTTCCCTGGAATTGTTGGGATTTTCTGTGGATTGAAGCTGATGGATCACTCAATGGCATTTATTGATGAGCAATGCACCTGCAGGCCTGTCCCACTGAGTGACAGAGACTCCAGCCAGCCTTAGGAGAGCACAGAGAGCTGAAATCCCAACACAAACCCAATTACAGTGAGGCTGGAGCCCAGAGGAGAGGCCAGGCAGGCTTTCCCTCCCTCCCTCAGGTCCCTGGTGCCTCAGGAGAAGAGCTGGATACCAAAGAAATGAATCACAGAGGGAATGCCAGCCCCTATATGTCCAAACCCCATAATTGCACGGTAATAAGAAAGCAAAGCATTGTTCCAAGTGCCAGGGCTATGAAATGAAGATTGCAACTGATGTAAGCACATCAGAAACCTGAAGAACCTCAGCACCGTGTGCCAGCTGTAATGTCAAGGCAGAGTGAAAAGGGGAAAAATGCAGTAAAAAACACAAAGCCAGGAATCCTAATTTGTCTCCTGGCTGCAGCCATGGCAGGTTTTCACAGCCCCTCTGAGGTGTGCAGCTCCCTGTGCCAAAGGCAACACAGGAGTGCCCTCCTGGGCTTCTGCTCCTCCAGCTGCACCCCAATCCCCTGGGGCTCCCTGCTCCTCAGGGCTGGGACACCACATTCCCTGCTCTGATGGGCTGGGACAGCACATTCCCTGCTCCACAGGGCTGGGACAGCACATTCCCTGCTCCACAGGGCTGGGACACCACATTCCCTGCTCTGATGGGCTGGGACACCACATTCCCTGCTCTACAGGGCTGGGACACCAGCACTGCCTGCTCTGATGGGCTCTGCATTTCAGGCAAACACCAAGATCCCTCCCTGCACCATCCCAAATTTAACTGAGGACATTTAATCTCCTCTTTGGCAGAACTTCCTGTAAGCATTAAAAACCCCAAAAACACAAACTGCTCCAAGGGGTCACACCAACTTGCTCCTCTGAGTTCCAGCTGTCTCACTCTTTGCCTCTCTCAATGAACAAGGGTCCTGATGGCCCTGGAGGGTCCAGAGGCTCTGCTTGGGCTCCTGCTGGGAAAGTGTCAGGATGTGAACTGGAGGCAGCTTTTTGTAATTGCTGCAGGAATTTTCCTGTTACAATTTCTGTTGGGAATTTTGCAGTTCCTACAGGAATATTCCTGTTACAATTTCTGTTGGGAATTTTGTAATTCCTGCAGGAATATTCCTGTTACAATTTTTGTTAGGAATTTTGTAGTTCCTGCAGGAATATTCCTGTTACAATTTCTGTTGGGAATTTTGCAGTTCCTACAGGAATTTTCCTGTTACAATTTCCGTTAGGAATTTTGTAGTTCCTGCAGGAATTTTCCTGTTACAAAGGAGAACCCAGCAGAGGGGATCTCACCTGCAGAGCCTCCCCTGCAGCTCCTCAGGCTCCAGGACATGTCCCACCCTCCCTGTCCCTGCCCTGCTGGCAGAGGGGCCTGGCTGCACAGGGGGCTCTGTCACTGACATCTTCTATGAAAAATCCTTTTGCCAGGGTTTTTCTCTGCTGAGGAGCTGAGAGGCCTCAGGAACGAAATGCAAACAATGGTTATCTGCTGCTGTGGAATGTGGCAGGTGCATCTGGGATTGGTCTCATGTGGTTGTTTCTGCTTGAAGACCAATCACAGTCCAGCTGTGTTGGGACTCTGGCCAGTCACAAGATTTTATTATTCATTCCCTTCCTTGCTAGCCTTCTGATGAAATCCTTTCTTCTATTCTTTAGTGTAGGAATGGAATGGAATGGAATGGAATAGAATAGAACAGAATAGAATGGAATAGAACAGAATAGAACAGAATAGAATGGAATAGAATAGAATGGAATGGAATGGAATGGAATAGACCAGACCCAGCTCAGAACCAGGAGCAGCCCACACCTTCCCCAAGCAAGCCCTCAGGGCTAACACCTGCCAAATCAAGAGGAACCTGTTTGTTCTGCCACAGGGAACCCTGGCACCTGCTCCAAGGACACCTCCGGGCCCCCTGGTCCCGCCCCGCGCCCCCTTCCACGTTGCATTCCCCCTCCTACAATACCTGAGCCTATCTGGGTCACACTTTGTCACCCCCAGGCAGCCCAGGACACTCCACCCTCTCCCAGGCAGGTCCAGGAGCAGCAGATGGTGCCTGGGGAATGCCTGGAGGTGACCCAGAACCATCCAAGGGTGTCAGCTGTGGCAGCCTCAGCGGCTCATCCCCAGCAGCACTGGGGAAACAAACCCTGCTATCAATCCCAGCTCACACAGCTATTAGTTAAGAGTTGTTATTTTAAAAGCACACACTGAGAAGTTTCCCCTTCTCCAGCTGCTTATTTTGTTTGATTCGAACAAAACCCATGGCCATTAATTTTAGCTGTACTTAATTGAATAATTTCTCTGGGGAACAGCTCAGGGACAGTTTCAAGGCAGGCTCTTTCCAAGAGCCATTACCAATTGGCATCTAGCACAGCCCCAGTGTGCCAACCAAAACAGCACTTTTGGATGTTACTGGAACTGCTCTCAGCCCAGATGTGTTGAGAACTCGCAGTGATACAAGGCAGGCAAGAACCATACTCACATGATATGGCACTGCCTTTCTCCCCCATTATCTGCCAGGAGATAAAAGCCTCCTTCATGCAAGTGTTTGAGTGTGAAGCCATTTGTTCCTCCCCTCTGCCCCCAGCCAGTGACCCCTCCTTTCCCTCAGTGTGCTTAAGGCAGTGCAGTCACCTGAGATCAAACAGAGCTTCAGAACAGAAATGTTCCTGTAAGAATCATAAATAAATATATTCCTTTATTTATCATACAGGAACTATGTGAACTATAGTTCATATAGTTCATATAGTTCCTGTATGATAAATAAAGGAACTATAAACATTAGAAATAAATATAAACAAATATTTATATTTATTTATATTTAAATAAGGAACTATAAATAAATAGAAATAAATAGAAATAAATAAAATTAAATAAAATTAAATAAAAATAAAAATAAATAAAAATAAATAAAAATAAAAAATAAATAAAAATAAATATAAATATAAATATAAATAAATATAAATAAATAAAAATAAATAAAAATAAATAAAAATAAATAAAAAATAAATAAAAATAAATAAAAATAAATGCCTCCAGTTCACAGCAGTGGCTGAAGTCCCCAGTGCCACACACCAGGGCTCTGTTCTGGGCTCTCCAAGCTCACAGCACTCACTGGGCTCTCTGCACTTGTCATTAACATTTATTTCTATTCAAACCCCAAATCCAAGTGCCCCAGCACAACCCAAACTTCCAGCACAATCTTCAAGTCATAGGGACAATGCCACCAAATTATTTTCCTACAGACGTGGCTCTGGGAAAAAGCAAGGAAATCCTGCTAATAGATAAAATAGCCATAAAATCTGCATGTCTGGGAAAGCCTGGAGCACTGGGAGGCTGCAAGGCCACTGCCATGGCTCTAACAAATAAATCCCTGCCAAGCCAAACACTTCTCCTGCTTCAATCTGTTTGTGCTCTGCAAACTTACAGCAGAAAATGAAAGCACAGAAGCTGCTTCAGACTCCACATTTGTTTGTTTTCCCTTTATCCAAAATCTAAGCAGGATTTGTTAAAACACTGCCTTCAGAAACTGTTGGTAGCACTCACCCCAGCTTTCCTCTAGCAAGGCTCATTTTCCCCAGGTTTTTACACCATTGCAACCCTTTTCCATAGATATCAACAGCTTTCATTACAAATACACATCACTTGCCACAATTTCCTGAGGTGGTTTAGCAAATCCCCATAAAACACTGTTTTGGCTGCTGAACACCTCAAGCTGAGGTTTCCAGTCCATTTCACAGAGAAAGAAACCAACAAACACCCACAAAAATACCAAAATATCTACAACCAAAACAACCAACACCGAAACAAAAAGACAAAAAGGAAAAACCAACAACCAAAACAACCAATACCACAACAAAAACACAAAAGAAATGTCCAAAAGAGCTATGTTATACCCCATAAAACACTATTTGGCTACTAAACACCTTAAGCTGAGGTTTCCAGTCCATTTCACAAAGCAAAGAAAACCAAAATCCCCACAAAAACACCAAAACAAAAAATATTTTAAAAAAATTAAAAACCAGTGTTACACTCCATGGAGCTGTTGCCACTTTTAAGATCTCCTTGGCAATTCCTGCTCCTACACTTCATGAGAGGTGAACGCACCCCAGGAACATAACACAATCCTTGTGGGTACCAACAAGCCAGGCTTTAGTTCATGGAGGAAAACAGAAAATGCAGCAGTGGGCAGAGCTCCTGACCCACCCTGGTCACCTCCAGCCAGCTCTGCACCAGATAAAAACCAATTAAACCAATTCTCACCAGCTGGCTTGAGCCAGAACCCCAAAGAGAGGCACTCTGGCATTGCTGGGGTGTCCAGCAGGCTGAGCAGGATTTTTAACTCATCCCTGCTGAAATGAAGGAAAACTCAACCCAAAGAGCAGCACCACACCATCCCCAGTGCTCATTGCAAGGCCATGCCCACAAGAATGCCCCACATTTTTCACTTTTAGGAGCTCCAAAGCAGGGAAATTTCACTGCTGCCACAGCCCCTGCAATGGGGAATTATCCAAGAACTGCAGGCTGAGTGCTCTTGGTCTCAGTGCAGATTAAAGGAGATTGGCAAAAACGAGCAGCAATGCTGAGCAGAGGAGCAGGACAGGGGTGATGCTGAGTGCAGGCTCAGAGTGAGGAGCAGGGGTGATGCTGACCCCAGGCTCAGAGTGAGGAGCAGGGGTGATGCTGATTCCAGGCTCAGAGTGAGGAGCAGGGGTGATGCTGATTCCAGGGGCTCACAGTGAGGAGCAGGGGTGATGCTGATTCCATGCTCAGAGTGAGGAGCAGGGGTGATGCTGACCCCAGGCTCAGAGTGAGGAGCAGGGGTGATGCTGATTCCAGGCTCAGAGTGAGGAGCAGGGGTGATGCTGATTCCAGGGGCTCAGAGTGAGGAGCAGGGGTGATGCTGAGTGCAGGCTCAGAGTGAGGAGCAGGGGTGATGCTGATTCCAGGGGCTCAGGGTGAGGAGCAGGGGTGATGCTGAGTGCAGGGGCTCAGAGTGAGGAGCAGGGGTGATGCTGACCCCAGGCTCAGAGTGAGGAGCAGGGGTGATGCTGATTCCAGGCTCAGAGCAGGGGTAATGCTGATTCCAGGGGCTCAGAGTGAGGAGCAGAGGTGATGCTGATTCCAGGGGCTCAGAGTGAGGAGCAGGGGTGATGCTGATTCCAGGGGCTCAGAGTGAGGAGCAGGGGTGATGCTGACCCCAGGCTCAGAGTGAGGAGCAGGGGTGATGCTGAGTGCAGGCTCAGAGTGAGGAGCAGGGGTGATGCTGATTCCAGGGGCTCAGGGTGAGGAGCAGGGGTGATGCTGATTCCATGCTCAGAGTGAGGAGCAGGGGTGATGCTGATTCCAGGCTCAGAGTGAGGAGCAGGGGTGATGCTGATTCCAGGGGCTCAGAGTGAGGAGCAGGGGTGATGCTGAGTGCAGGCTCAGAGTGAGGAGCAGGGGTGATGCTGATTCCATGCTCAGAGTGAGGAGCAGGGGTGATGCTGATTCCAGGCTCAGAGTGAGGAGCAGGGGTGATGCTGATTCCAGGGGCTCAGAGTGAGGAGCAGAGGTGATGCTGATTCCAGGGGCTCAGGGTGAGGAGCAGGGGTGATGCTGATTCCAGGGGCTCACAGTGAGGAGCAGGGGTGATGCTGACCCCAGGCTCAGAGTGAGGAGCAGGGGTGATGCTGATTCCAGGCTCAGAGCAGGGGTGATGCTGATTCCAGGGGCTCAGAGTGAGGAGCAGGGGTGATGCTGATTCCAGGCTCAGAGTGAGGAGCAGGGGTGATGCTGAGTGCAGGCTCAGAGTGAGGAGCAGGGGTGATGCTGATTCCAGGCTCAGAGTGAGGAGCAGGGGTGATGCTGATTCCAGGGGCTCAGGGTGAGGAGCAGGGGTGATGCTGATTCCATGCTCAGAGTGAGGAGCAGGGGTGATGCTGATTCCAGGGGCTCAGAGTGAGGAGCAGGGGTGATGCTGACCCCAGGCTCAGAGTGAGGAGCAGGGGTGATGCTGATTCCAGGGGCTCAGAGTGAGGAGCAGGGGTGATGCTGAGTGCAGGCTCAGAGTGAGGAGCAGGGGTGATGCTGACCCCAGGCTCAGAGTGAGGAGCAGGGGTGATGCTGAGTGCAGGGCTCAGAGTGAGGAGCAGGGGTGATGCTGATTCCAGGGGCTCAGAGTGAGGAGCAGGGGTGATGCTGATTCCAGGCTCAGAGTGAGGAGCAGGGGTGATGCTGACCCCAGGCTCAGAGTGAGGAGCAGGGGTGATGCTGATTCCAGGGGCTCAGAGTGAGGAGCAGGGGTGATGCTGATTCCAGGGGCTCAGAGTGAGGTGTGCCCCCCTCCCTGCACTGTGCCCCTGTCCCCTGGCACACACTCCAGGACCAGCAGCCATCACATCCAGAGGGCTCCTGAGGTGACCAAGCCAGGACAGAGCCCATGCCCTTCTACCCTCACCCTTCAAAGGAAGAGGGGGCTTGGTGTTTCTTTTCCTTCTTCCTTGTTTTGAAATGAAAATGCACTTTAGAGATCCAAGGGGCACGTCCCCCAGCCAGCCCAGCCTGAGCCTACAAACTGTGTCTGCAAAAGTGACCCAGCCACAGTGAGCCCCCCACCATCAGGCAGGAGAGATGCAAAATTCAAGGTAAAACATTCCCAGGCCCAGTCCTGGCTCTGATCATGGGATGGATGCCACCAGCCCCAGAACCCACACAGCTCCTGCAGTGCTGGGAGTGCACACAACCTCCTGAACACCCTCAATGTACAGGCAGGGGAGATGCCACCCTGCAGCCCCTTCCCACGTGTGGCAAACCAGTGACAAGCACAGCAGAAGAGGTCCCCAGGCCAGCAGGAGAGATCTTCCCCACCAGCCCAACCCTTGCACTGGCAGGGGCTCCAGGAAAGTTCCCCAAAACCAGGCTCAGAATGCCCCAACAGCTCTGCCAAGTGCTGAAAGCTGATTGCCCCAGGTCCTGCAGCTCTGCCCATCATCTCTGCACACACCCACAGCTAAACCTCTCCTAAAGCACCTCAGCCTCACCTGGGCACTGAGGCATTGCTGCCCTCTGCTCAGGAGATGTGAGCAGAGGAAAGGCAGAGCCCTGGAGCAGGGGGAGGTCAGGCCTGCAGAACTCGAGTGCCATTTTAATAAACACTGGCCTTGGGCAGCAGCCAGCAGAGCAGCAGAGTGCTCAGCACAAGAGCTTCACGCTGTGGACAGCTGCAGGGCATTATCCTCTTGGATCACAAAGGAGGAGGAAAGCCACTTCAGAATTGGGCTATCAATCACGGGAGGAACCAGCAAACTTGCAAGTGCTTCATGGTTACAGTATTGAAAGCAGCTGATAAAGCTAAGGTCAGCCCAGGCATCTGGGACTAATCTCCAGCTGACACCCCTCATCAAGCTCTACTGGAATCAGTGATAAATTGAGTAAATTAGCAAGAGGAATACATCCCCTAACACATGCTCAGAGCTGGGCACACAGCAGGAGCTGCGTGCCCTGCAGGGATGGCACTCCCTGGATCTCACTGCCATCAGTGTCCTGCCTGCCCAGCCACCTGCCCCGGAGACCGGCAGGCCAAAGGCAGAGAGACATCTCCAGAGCCCAGCAATACAGCTCAAAAATATTCCATTCCCAGCCTGCAGGCATGGAAAAAGTCCTGAGTACTGGGAGAAGTCGTTAAAACAACAGAAAGGGTGCAAGGAGAACTTCCACAGATAACACGACCTCGAGTCCACGCATCCCCAGCAGCCTCGGCCAATGATTTTCTTTCTTCCCACTTCCTTCCACCAAGAGCTGGGCCAACTTTCCACATGCCCTGCCATGGATTTTCTGCAGATGTGGCTGAACTCTGGGTGTTTGGGGTGGCCGTGTGCCCGTGGGTTCTGCAGAGCAGGAGGGGCTGCAGCACAGAGGGAGCCCTGCCCTGTGATTTTCCCTGGGCACAGGGGAAGGACCACAAGGGATTGAGGGTGAATTCACCCAGCTGAGGGGCTGGGGACACCGGGCTGGGGACACCTGTGTGCTGAGCCCTGCCCTGATCCCCACGCTGGGCTCCTGAGCTGCAGGGTGACAAAGCCCAGGGCAGGAAGGAAAGCTCCCCTTATCAAACTGCACAAACATGGGGTTTATCAAACACAGAGATTGCTGGGGCTCCTTGTGCCTCCCCTGCCAGCGTGAGCAGGGCTGCTGCCTCCATGGCTCTCAGTGCATGGGAACGAGGGAGAACAGGACCTGATTCAACACCAAACAACACCTTACTGGACAAAATACATTGCTTCCAGTGAGAAATTAAAGTGAATATATAATACATTCACTTTATATAAAATATATATTATATTATATATATATATTATAATAACATAATATTATAATATATATAATATACATGGCAAAAAATCAACTCCTCGTTCTGTGGGTGTAATCTCAAAGTTGTTTTTTCTGATGACTCAGTTTAGGGCATCCTGCTTTAAAAAAAAGATACACTGATACTACAAAAGGCAGTTTTAGCCCAGGGTTTTCATTTTTTTCCTGATTTTTATCTAGGAAAAACATAAGCCATTTTGGTCATTTGCTAAACCTGCTTTTTTAGCACACTTGTACTCATCTGTTTTTCCACAGCCTGGAATAAAGGCAGAGACCTTTCTGAACAGAACAAATTCCAAATATCTGAGTGTCCAGAACGTGCCTGAGCTCCAGCAAAGTCACTGCTCTGCAGAGGCTTCCTGAGCCCCATCAGAACAGGACACCAACAGGATCAGCAGTCCCAAATAAAGAGCCACAGGCTTTTTACAAGCCCAGTTTTAATAAATGCCAATAAACCCCCTGGTATTTCCTCAGGCAGCTTGAGAATGACCTGCCCTGCAAGGTCTGCCCTCCCTACCTTTGAGGCTATGGTCTCAATTTTAAGACATCTGGTAGTACAGACTCCTCATGTTTGCCCTTCCCATATGGGCAGGGAGAAAGTTCTGGGTGTTTTCATCATTTCTCTGAGAGGACAATGAACTCTTGCTGCATTGTTTCCAACCCAAATAATTCTGAAACCCAAATGGGCATTCAGGGGCAGATGCATTGTACAAATCCTCACCAGCACAAAGGATCACATTCAATGGCTTGGCTGAGGCCATTGTGTTTCTCTCGTTAAAATGATGGTTTGGACATTAAACACCACCATGAAACCCTTCTCCAGTCCAGTCAGGACCTTGTAGCCTGCTCAGACCTTTCCCCTGCAGTGGGGTGAACAAACCTGCACCACCTGGGCCCTCCTCCAGCCCCTGGAACCTGGGATAATTCCACAATCAGGACAACTGCCAGTTTGTCAGCTCAGAAAACAGGAGCCACCATCCTCAGCTGTGAAAATCAGGGAAATGTGGTCCCCTCCAAGGGAGGGCCTGCAGCTGTCCCCACACTCCCCAGGTTTCAGCAGGAGCAAGACCCAAACCACACTTTACCCTGCACTGCTGGCATGGAAATGCAGAATTTGATTATTGGCATCCTGTAAAACCTTGAGAAGCCCCAGTACAGGCAGTGCCAGGTGCTCCAAAAGCCACAGGGAACTCACAGCCTGGCCACTCTCCCAAGTGTCCTGATTTTGAAGTTTCACATCCCCAGCAGTATTTCAAGTATTTCAGATGTTGGGTTCGGGGCCTCAGCCTTAAATTATTTTTTTCAAACCCTCTTAAAATGCATTTAATCCTTTGTTTTCTTTCCGAGGAGAAAGGTTTCACATCTGGACTGTCAACCTGCATTCCAGAGCATTAGCCTGGCAAACCAAAGCAGCTGAGCTGTAAATCTCCCAGCAGAGACCTTGTCATGGAAATCGAACCTCAGCATTCACTTGGGCCCAGCCCGGTGAGAAAGCCAACACAAAAAGCCAAAACAATGCAGACAAGCCTGGAAATGAATCCTGAGAGAGCAAACCAACCTCAGCTAACACCTCAGAGTGGAGCAGCATCACCCACCCGGGTCTGATCCCAAACCGACACCCAGAGCCCACTGAGGGCAGCTCACACAGCTGAATTTGGCCCCATTTCCTACAGCCAGCACCTGATTTCATGAGCAAAATGCAGTTTCCAGCCATGAGAGCCGAGTGCTCAGTGCTGTCAGCTCCCCTGGGCCCCACTCTGCTGTGCACCCGTGTGGGGACACGAGCAGGGAGGCAGAAAGCAACAAGTTGAGCTCCAAAGGTTTCAATTCCTCCAGCCAGATTTCAAGAGAAATCCAAATGCCAGTGCTGCAATATGCAAAACTGATTCAGAGACAAAAGGGTGCAGAACAGTAAAAAAACCAAAAAATCAGAGTATCAAAGTCACCCAGGACAGCAGCATGTTACCAAGTGTCTCAGCTAAGGCCATAAAAAAGCGTTAATGTAACATTTTTTGATCATTGCAGCATATATTTGTTAAGTTTTTAGACTTAAAAGTCAGCTGCTAAGAAGAAATCAATTTCTGCCAATAATTTGTTTCCTTTAGAGGGAAAGAAGTTTTGGAAAAAGACAACCTGAGGTTAATTCAGCTCTGGAACAACCTGGAAGAAAGGCCTGGCTGATGCACAGGAGATGCTGAGCACCAGGCTTGGTTCAGTGCCCTGTCAGCACTCACTTCCCAGATATCCCACAGCCCAACTCCATTATTTCTCATACTTTATATCCCAAAGCACTTGATGAAACCTCCCTTCCTCCCAAACACACAATGCAGGGCTCTGTGTGCTGTGCTCTCAGGATTTTTGGGTTCCTCCAGCTCTGGCTCCCTGTGCCTCAGCCCCCCAGGAATGGATCCATCGCTGCTGAGCACCACAGCTGAGTGCTCCCTTCCCAAACTGCACAAACACTCCCCACAATCAGCTCTGCTGAGCTAACAGAACAACCAGAACCCTCTGCTGCTGCAGGAGATCCAACTGCACAAACACTCCCCACAATCAGCTCTGCTGAATTAACAGCATCACCAGAATGCTCTGCTGCTGCAGGAGATCCAACTGCACAAACATTCCCTACAATCAGCTCTGCTGAATTAACAGGATCACCAGAACCCTCTGCTGCTGCAGGAGATCCAACTGCACAAACAATCCCCACAATCAGCTCTGCTGAGCTAACAGCACAAAACCAGAACCCTCTGCTGCTGCAGGAGACCCCCTCACCTGGGCACCTGGCCCAGCCTGCAGGCACAGGGTCACTCCATCCTCACCTCCTCCTGCAGGAGATCCCCTCACCTGGGCACAGGCACACCTGGCCCCAGCCTGCAGGCACAGGGTCACTCTATCCTCACCCAGTCCCTGCTGGCTGCTCCCTGAACAGGGAGGAAAGCACAGCAAGGCTTTCTCAGGCTGACAGGGTGTGTGTGTGCACCTGGACAGCCAAATCTCAGTGTGGGAGCACCCTGTGATCCCCCACGCTGCTGTCAGCATCCTGGGCCCCCTCAGCACCTTCCTCTGCTCTCACCACCAGCTTTTGGTGCTTCTGTCTCCAAGGCTCCTCCATTCCCTTGGCCACAGGAGGAGATGCTGCTGGAATCAGGGCCAGCCTGAGCCAAGCCCAGGGAGCCACCAGAGCAGCATCCCCAGCGTCTCCTCCTGGGCTGCCACCACCCTGGGGCAGAGCCCCCACCAAAAGGGAGCTCATTTTCTGCTGGCTGCGGGCTGAGGTAATGGCTCTGAGCTTTCACAGGGCACTGCACACTGGCTACAATGCAACCCTTTGAAGTCCAGCAAGAAAAAAAATAAAATAAAGAGGGTTTTGTTGGGTTTGTGTGGGGTTTTTTACCCCCTTTCTTTTTTTTTCTGAAAGATGTGATACAAACCAGCTTGATACACAAATTAGAGGTGATCTCATCAGGCCATTAGGACTAAAGCAAGACCATCACTTGGGAGGGGATGTGCTGGCCAGATAGCCCTGATTGGCCTGTGAGCAGCATTTCTGTGGGGCTACAAATGCAGCCTTCATTACACAGGCAAGGCATGGCTCCCAGCTTTCAATCCAGCCCTGCAAACACATTGAAAAGTGGATTTGGGAGCAGCTCCCAGCCCAGGCACGGAGCAGGGCCAGCCCTGCCACCTCCCAGGATAGAAGGAAATGACCTGCAGACATCACATGCCTGCCTGATTCCCACCAAACACAGCCTGGGACACGGGGCAGGGCCTGGGAGCAGCCAGGAAAGGCACTTGAGAATTCCCCAAGAATGATAAAATGAGGTTTAGAGGCTCTTGCCTTTCATTTCTCATAAACTGGAAGCCCAGCACATCTCTCGAGCTCCTTGGATTTCTTTGTTGTCAAGCTAACAATGCTTGAAAGCGAGGAAAGTCTCATTTCTGGGATGTTTCTGTTTTCAATCCAGCAGCAGAACTATTTATTTTCCTAGCAGTGATGGAATTAAACAATTTGTCTTTGAAAGCTCTCTAAGCCTTCACTGTGACATCCC
Organism: Agelaius phoeniceus; assembly: GCF_051311805.1. Classification (NCBI taxonomy): domain Eukaryota; kingdom Metazoa; phylum Chordata; class Aves; order Passeriformes; family Icteridae; genus Agelaius; species Agelaius phoeniceus. Next base: position 863,034 of record NC_135283.1, read on the forward strand.
CCCATCTGCTTTTGAGATTAAGGTACTTTGATTTTTACCAGCTAAAGGTTTATGAACTGCTGTATAAACCCAATTACTCTCATAGTAAATTATGTAAAGCTTACATGTTATTTTTTAAATTTTCCCCCATGGAGTACTCTGGAGATTCAGAACAGGAAAGGCTCACTGAGGCATTCTGAATTAAAAACGTGTAACGGGGAAAGCCACAGAGCTTCCAGAAACTCAGAATAAAAAAGGAAAAAACCTCAACATCATTGAGTGAGGATGAGAGACACCCCAAGAGAGGCTGTTCAGGGGAGGACTGTTAAAAAGCAAGGAAAAAAACCCCTCTATTTCAGTGGGAAGGAGTTCTTTAAAAACAGATTAAGTTTCAGCTGAGGTAGAATTTATTCCTCAGGCGCTCTCTGCCTCTCTTCCTGATTGAAACCAGGGATGGGAGAGATCCTGGTGTGCTCACTTTGGGGAGCAGCAGAAAGCACAGGGTGGGCAGTTTGATTGGAAGGAGAATCCCAACATGGTTTGGGTTGGAAAGGGGACCTCAAAGCTCTTCCAGTGCCACCCCTGCCATGGCAGGGACACCTCCCACTGCCCCAGGGACACCTCCCACTGTCCAGCCTGGCCTTGGGCACTGCCAGGGATCCAGGGCAGCCCCAGCTGTGCCAGGGCCTGCCCACCCTGCCAGGGACAATTCCCAATTCCCAATATCCCATCCATCCCTGCCCTGTGTCACTGAGCCATTCCCTGGTCCTGTCCCTGCATCTCTCAGGCACAGCCACTCCCCATCCTTCCTGTGGGCTCCCTTCAGGCACTGGAAAACTGCAATCAGCTCACCCCAAAGCTTCTGTCCTGCAAGGGGAACATTAACCAGGAGAGAGCCCTGAGAGCACTGACTGCCCCAGCAGAGCACAGAGCCCCAAAGGGAACAGATAACCAGGGTAGAGCCCTGAGAGCACTGACTGCCCCAGCAGAGCACAGAGCCCCAAAGGGAACAATTAACCAGGGGAGAGCCCCGAGAGCACTGACTGCCCCAGCAGAGCACAGAGCCCCAAACTGCTCCTTCCTGCAGGGCTGGGATGTCCCTGGAGCTCAGCAGCCGCCCAAGGATCCCTGCAGGAGGAATGGACAGCCCTGGCACAGCCCTGGGACTGTCCCGTTCGGATTCCTCTCTCCTGGGCTCCAGCCTGCTCCAGGACACAAACCAAGCACTCCAAGGTTTGTTTTGCAGCACAAACTGAGCTGAATGCAGGTCCCTGTTGCACAAGGCCAGGGGCTGTGCCAAACACGCCTCCCTCAGCCCCAGAGCCCCAGGGACCCCCCAGCCCAGCCTCCCTCAGACCCCAATTCGTTCCGGGAGGTGCTGCCCATGCCTCCCCTTTGTCTGCCCTGCTCGCAGGGCTGTTCTAACACAGGAGGGAGCTTTAACAAATCACTGCCGTGGCAGTGTCAAGCTGTCAACATGACCACAAGCCCAGTGTGGTTGTGAAAGGGCTGAGCTGTGAGAGCCTCAAGCCAGGAGCTTGTCAGGAGCCCCAGACCCAGCAGTGCTGGGCAGGAAACCACTGAGCAGCACTGTGCCCTCAATGAACCTGATACAGAGCAGCAGGAAGGAAGAACACTCAAAGATTCCTGAAGAAGAAAATAAAATGCTTCTGAGCTCCAGCCACAGGGAGATTTGAGAGCTGGAATGTCTACAAAGTTTGGTTTAGCTACTTAAACTTTACCAAAAGTGTGAAATAAGCTGTGTTCTACCTGGGAAGGGAATCCCACCTCAGGGAACACTCAGCTGCAGGAGTTTTACAAAGGAGTTTTACAAAGGACCCAGCCCTGGTGTGATGGTGCTCAGGGCAGCTGGGCAGTGACAGCAGCACGCCCAGAACTGCTGCAGGACACACAGACACACTGAAAACATTCAAACACTGCCACCAGAGCAAGGGGAAACAGGAACTGAAAGTGTTAGAGATGGCAAACTAAGAGAGGACTCGCCCTCTTCTTTTATTTTCAGGGGTTTTTCCCTTTTGGAGAAGAGCAGGAAAGTCATTTCCTTACACAAGATGTTTTAATTCACATTTTCCTTCTGACATCTCCTTCACAGGCCCACCAAAACAACCCGGGGGAAAGGTCAGGCACAGCTCTACATTAAGCAGCAGGGAAAAACAAGGCACATCCCACGCTGAGGACACGCTAATGGCCCTTCCGAGTCAACACTTCCCTAATTCACTTTTTAAGACTTTCAGTTGCAAATTTTTTATTCAGCTTTCACAGCACAAATAGCCACAAGAAAGCCACCCAAAGCCCCAACTCGCCGTGTCAGGATTATTTGATATGAAGGTCACTTCCTCCAGCCCCAAACAAACTCCTTCAAACCCATTAAAAGACACAAGGAAAAAGGACAAGGAGCATTTGTATCGATTTTAGGATATGAGACACGGGTCAAACGCCGAGTGCACAAAAATAATTCCTGCTTCTAGAGGAACAGAAAAGCACTAAACACTCAGAGGTGCCCTGTGCTGGCATCTGTGGGGTGCACAGTTAATTTATGAAGACAGATTCATGTGCCCACAGACCCTCCAGCATTAAGGCAATTGTGACCTCTCCAGGTTGGCTGCCAATGTGATAGAGGTCCAAAAGAAATCACCCTGTTCTGCTGGGAAAGAACAATAAATCGGCTTCCTCGAATACAGTGGTTAAAGAATCCGAGTTCCTGACCCTGAATGTTTCCCTAGTAGGATGCTGTGCTGGAGGGAACAATCAGGATGACATTTGCTGAAACGTGGGGGATTTATGGCATAATAGGCTGCACACATGTGCCAAAAGAGAAAAGAAACCCCTTAAATCCGAGCAAATCAAGATTAATTAGCTATTAAAATAGCTGGGAGAGCACGGTGCAGTACAGGTGGTGGAGCACAGCAGCTCCTCTCCCTGCACAGTCACTGCAGTTGTTTGGGGTCACGCCGAGCGTGGATCCGCGAGCGCACTCGCACTGGGAAAAGCCAGGATTGCTTCCCTCTGTCAGCTCCTGCTCCCCGCAGCTCCCCACGTTTGCACCTTCACAAACAAACCTCAGGCAGCCCTTTGATAGGAAGTGCCCCGAAGTGAGGAGGAAAATCCCCTTTTGCCTGGCTTTGATCAGCAGGACAGGCTGAGAGCGCCGGGCTGTTTGGACAAGGCTGCCGCTGTGCTGAGGAGAGGCCACGCTGCTCACAGCCACCTCCCCAGCCCAGAACATCCCCTCCAGCTCTCCCCCTTCCTCCAGCACGGTGCCTTTGTGTTTCCTGGCTGCTAATTGCAATTACAGGTGTCCCAAAGGCTGACAGATCTCATGTCTGAAATGGCAGCGCCGTGCTGGGACCGTGCGCGCCCAGCAGCACAAAGCAAACCCTGCTCCCCAGAAATCCCAGAAATCACAGCAGCACAAAGCAAACCCTGTGAGCAAACCCTGCTCCCCAGGAATCACAGCAGCACAAAACAAACCCTGTGAGCAAACCCTGCTCCCCAGAAATCACAGCAGCACAAAGCAAACCCTGCTCCCCAGAAATCCCAGAAACCACAGCAGCAAAAAGCAAACCCTGCTCCCCAGAAATCACAGCAGCAAAAAGCAAACCCTGCTCCCCAGGAACCACAATAGCAGCAAAAAACAAACCCTGTGAGCAAACCCTGCTCCCCAGGAATCACAGCAGCACAAAGCAAACCCTGCTCCCCAGAAATCCCAGAAATCACAGCAGCAAAAAACAAACCCTGTGAGCAAACCCTGCTCCCTAGGAACCACAGCAGCACAAAGCAAACCCCGTGAGCAAACCCTGCTCCCCAGAAATCACAGCAGCACAAAGCAAACCCTGTGGGCAAACCCTGCTCCCCAGAAACCACAGCAGCCCCACTCCTGTCCCTCCCCACCTCCCCAGCACAAATGCCAACAGGTCAATACCCCACAATCTGCCCACTTTCCCTCCTAATCCTGCTTTTAAGCAAGGCTGTGCTCGCAGGAGATCTCAGCAGTGCATCCCCAAGGTCATGGAGAGCCTGAGGTGGAGCAGCTCCTGCTGGGTTTGTACAAGGAACAGCCAGGGCTGCCCAGGCAGGGGAACCATGAGCCAGGCTCCCTGCACAGCAAACCCACCTGGGCTGTGGTCAGGCAGGACAGCCCCCACAGAGCCCCCTTCCCTCTCCCCCTGCACAGATCTTCACCCCACACTCCTCCATCCAGCTCTCCACGTCCCACACCCTGTAGGAAAACACTTCTTGCAGCCATGGCCTCTGTCCCCAGTGACCCTGAAAAACTGAGCCACATCCCTCCTTCCAGGTGAGGGATCTGCTCCTTCTTCCCTCCAAAATCCTTATTCTGCAAACTACCAAGGGTAAACTACCAAGGGATTTCTTTTCACACCATTTCCAGCAGTTCTCAGGTGCCCAGCAGGCACACAGTTAAACTCACACACATTTCCAGCATTGTGGGGATCCCTTGGTTTGCTGTGCCCAGCAGGCACACAGTTAAACTCAAACTCATTTCCAGCAGCTTTGGGCATCCCTTGGTTTGCTGTGCCCAGCAGGCACACAGTTAAACTCACACACATTTCCAGCATTGTTGGGGATCCCTTGGTTTGCTGTGCCCAGCAGGCACACAGTTAAACTCACACACATTTCCAGCATTGTTGGGGATCCCTTGGTTTGCTGTGCCCAGCAGGCACACAGTTAAACTCATTTCCAGCATTGTGGGCATCCCTTGGTTTGCTCTGCCCAGCAGGCACACAGTTAAACTCAAACTCATTTCCAGCAGCTTTGGGCATCCCTTGGTTTGCTGTGCCCAGCAGGCACACAGTTAAACTCAAACTCATTTCCAGCATTGTTGGGCATCCCTTGGTTTGCTGTGCCCAGCAGGCACACAGTTAAACTCACACACATTTCCAGCATTGTGGGGCATCCCTTGGTTTGCTGTGGCCAGCAGGCACACAGTTAAACTCAAACTCATTTCCAGCATTGTTGGGCATCCCTTGGTTTGCTGTGCCCAGCAGGCACACAGTTAAACTCACACACATTTCCAGCATTGTTGGGGATCCCTTGGTTTGCTGTGCCCAGCAGGCACACAGTTAAACTCACACACATTTCCAGCATTGTGGGCATCCCTTGGTTTGCTGTGCCCAGCAGGCACACAGTTAAACTCATTTCCAGCATTGTTGGGCATCCCTTGGTTTGCTGTGGCCAGCAGGCACACAGTTAAACTCACATTTCCAGCATTGTTGGGGATCCCTTGGTTTGCTGTGCCCAGCAGGCACACAGTTAAACTCACACTCATTTCCAGCATTGTGGGCATCCCTTGGTTTGCTCTGCCCAGCAGGCACACAGTTAAACTCACACTCATTTCCAGCAGCTTTGGGCATCCCTTGGTTTGCTGTGCCCAGCAGGCACACAGTTAAACTCACACACATTTCCAGCATTGTGGGGCATCCCTTGGTTTGCTGTGCCCAGCAGGCACACAGTTAAACTCACACACATTTCCAGGATTGTTGGGGATCCCTTGGTTTGCTGTGCCCAGCCCAGGAACCTGGGACACTGACTGGCCACTGCTCCACACCTACAGCTGGCAGGGAGCCCTCTCCTTAGGTCACCCCTGCCTGGGAAAACTTCAGCTATTGACAGACAAAATAATGAGCACAGGCATTTTTACTGAGCATATTGACCTGTGGAGAGGCACGGACCAGCTGCCACAGGGCACCAAACACTGAAACTTGGGCAGGAGGAAGTGCCTCCTCCCCAGGCCTCTGGAAGCCTCCTTTGATAGAAACTCTTTTCACTCAGCTGTTTCCAGGACATTTGAGCTGTTTGTTAACCTCAGCATCCTCTGCCACTCACCTGGAGAGGGGAGAAGCTCCTGGATCCACTCCTGTAGCTCCTGAGCAAACTGGGACTTGCCTCACTCAGAAAAAGGGGCTGCCCAGCAGAAACCCCCATGTGCACACCCTGACCCCAGCTCACAACACTGCCAGGCAAAATCAGCAGGGAAAAGCTTCCAATCCTCCCCAAAAATCACTTGTGCAATGCTTCCCTGTTCGGGGAAAGATGAAAGGGATGCAGTTAAATCCACCACCACCCCACCACAGAGGACTGGCAGAACACACGCTCAGGGCTTTGCATTTCCCAAAAATCCACCCAGAAGTGAGGGCAGATTGCTCCTGCCCAGCGTGGCAGTGGCAGCACCTTGCCCTGGTTACAGCCTCCTCACTCCAGCACTGACGGACACATTAATTGGAGACAGCTGCAGGGAGAGCTCTCCTAACGACATGATTCATTAGTTTTCATAGATAATTACATCTGCTCATGGCCCCACACTGAATCATTCATTTAGGGAATTTTTGGGGCATTAAATTTAAATGCAGTAATCAGATTTGTTAATCCGTGGGACAAGGCAAACCAAACACAATTTTATTCAGGGGATTGTTTATACTTTCAACATTGACAGGAATTCAGCAGCAGGAAAAAATTAGCAGCACAATGTATGCTCACAAAGGTTAGAAATTATTAATGGTGATCTCCCCCACTCCCCCAGTGCTGCTGACCAGCCTGGGCAGATTTCTTCCTTCTCCTGGACTGCAGGTTCCTTCCCTCAAGCATCTTTGTGCCCTTGCTCAGAATACACCGAGATTTTCTGATGATTTTTTGACAATAGGATCTTTCCATAGAATGAAAGAATGAAAATAATTGGTACTTGGGTTTGCCACTCTCTAGATTCAAAATACAGCTGGTTTTTGATTGTTGGTGTATTATACATTAAACAATCGGTTTCAAGCATGGTTTAGCTGGGTTTATTACTCTGAAATAGCAGCACATATTCACAGATAGAAACCCCAGAAGGATCTGCAGATCCAGGCCAGTTTCCTCCCTATCAAGTCACAAACTTTTTACTGAGCTGAACTCCACTTTAAAAACTGATCATTTTTGCCCATTTTTTTCTGGAAGCTCCTTTGGAATTTTTCATCTCTCAGTTAAAAGAAGAAAAAAAGAAAAGAAAAGTAATTTTCTCATCTGTACTATTTATGGTCGATTCATTCCCATTTTTTCTTGAACCAATATCCTCCTTCAGCTTCACTAGTTTTTTCCCTCCCCAATATTTTACTGCCAAAACATGAACAGAAAGCAAACCATTATCTGCAATCCATCCCCAGCTGGCCAGACTGCACAGCCCAGACACCAGAGCCCTCTCTGTGCTTCCCCACTGACCTCCACAGCCCCACTTCTCCTCTGCACCTCCTTCTCCTCCAATTTATCCTTCTCAAACAAGCAGCAGGAGGCTCAGAGAGCATTTTTCCCAAAGCTGTGTCCAGGTGCAGTGGTTTGTGTGCCACCTGCTCCACCGCATTTTCTCTCCCCATCAAACCAGAAAAGATCAGGTTGGGTTTGGGATGAGCTCAGGATAAGCTCAGGCCATTGCTGCAGCTCAGTGGATCAAGAGCAAACTCAAAGCTTGATCCTCACAGCATTTCATCCCTCCACTCTCATCACACCATCACCTGAACCACCTGAAGAAAACAGGGCAAGAGGAACCTCATGGCACACCCAGGATCCACAGCTGCCAGCAAATCAGCCTCAGAGAGGAGCAGCTCAGGCTCACCAGCACCATCCAGGGAAATGCCCTTTTTGGGGGGCCCAGAAACAAAGGGCAAGGTGAAAACCCTGCCCAAAGCCACCCAGGAGTCCCTGGGCAAGCCAGGAATGGGCAGCAGAGCAGAGCAGAGCTGCCACTGGGTGTGCAGTGTCTGGGGTCTGTGTACAAACCATGAACAGGACAGCACTGCTGGGAACGTGCCTTGAGCTGTTTGATTTTCCAGCCTCAGCCTCATTCCATGGCTATGACAATGGGAAGATGCCAGCAGCTCACATCCCAGGCAGCAGACACAGAACTCAATGTCACAACTCACTTGATGAGTTTTGTGACCAATCCCACAAAGCAAAAGCACATTGACAGTAGCTCCATCCAACCACTGTAAGCACAGGTACCTTTGGTTAAACAATGCTTGCTTATTTCAAATACAATACCTGCTTGTGAGCCTTCAAACACAATGCACAGAGCTCCATTACTGAGCTTAGAACTTCCCAATATCTCACTGGATAAACTTTTCTGCAGCTGAGGGAGTTATTCTAGACAAGCATTAATACACAGACCATTGTTCTATTTGTCCTTTTCTACTTTTTACATGATTTTTCTGCTGCCCAATCTCATGGCTGCTGCTCAGCTCCAATCCCAGTTCTGCTGTCTCTGAGGCTGCCTTTTGCAGCTTTCCCAACCCCTCTGATTTTGTGGATTCCCACATACAGGAGAGAGCACCTTGGATATCACAGCCTGGACTCCTGTGCACTCCCAAGCTGCTGCTGAGAACTGACATGAATGTGCATTAATGTGCAACCTGAGATCTGCTCCTCTGCTGAAGTTGCACCTACGCAGTCGTATTTATTCCTGTTGAGGTTTGGGGAGACAGGGGATTGCTCCATGGAAGCTGGAACAAATTAATATTGCCCTGAGAATTATTATTTTAAGAGAAAGCAGCAGCAGAAGCACAAAGGGAAGCCAACAGCTTCTATTTTCTTTGAGTGAAGTGTCTGACAACACACAGTATATGTGTCAGGATCCATCCCAAAGGCACACAGTGACAAGCTCCTGGTGAGGCTGTTCCTGGACAGCATCCCAGCCCTGCAGCCACATCCCCAGTTCTGCAGGGCTCCCAGAGAGACCCTGGAGGAGCAGCACCCGGCACACTCCTGTCCCTGCAGCCCTTGTTTGTGTAACTGGAGACCTGTCAGGCCCTCTCTGCCTGATTTAAGCTCTGCCAGTGTTAGAGGGAAAACAAAGAACAAAGATGCTGAGCTATCCATCATCCCAGCAGGCCCTGGGGAGCAGCTGCAGGAATGCACTGGCCCAGGGCAGCCTCCCTTCCTGAGCACAGCAGAGCCCTCAGAGAGGAGTTCACCTCTGCTGCTGCCTGGAGAGGCTCCTGGAACAGAGGCTGGACAGTGTTAAAGGGATAAAATTTAATACAGGGATTTATTAAAAGGCCTCAAAGGATGCACCTTGGGCAGTGCAAGAGCCCAGGCAGGGCTGCACCCAAGGTGGGCCCAGGATGGACTCAGAGTCAGGAGTTTTCACCCTTTGATGAGTTCTGCTCCATTTCCACGCTGGGGTTCAGTGCCCAATCCCAGCTCCAGGTGATGCAGTCCCACCCTCCCAGGTTGCTCTCCTCCATTCCCTGCTGTTTGCACTTTTTGGGGCTGAGGCTGCAGCGGTGTCCTTGGTTCTGGGGCTGGAAAAGGATTGTTCTGTGTGCCTGAGCTGGGAGGAGACCTTGCTGACACTTCCTGTGCAGTTCAGAGTCACCCACTAAGGCAGCAGAGAGGCTGGAAAATGAAAGCTCCAACTCGAGGCATCACTTCCAGCCAGGCCAGGGCTCAGGAGCCCCAGGACAGGAGCAGAGACCCTCCCTGAGGAGCTGGGGGTGCTGGAGCTGCTGAGGCTCCCCTGGCGTGCAGCACCAGGGCTGGGCAGCCGCTCTTCCTCCTCCTCCTCCTCCTCCTCCCCTCAGCAGCACTACCTTGTCTTCCAACAGTTGGGCAATTGTCTGCAGAAGCCTAAGAGGGGAAAAACACATTCCTGTGAAACAGCATCACTGCCAGGCCCAGGGCTGCAGGATCATCCAGCCTTGCTGCTGACCCCAGGCTTAAAAAGCACCTTGAAAATAAAACACAGCCATTATTTCAGGCAGTGTTAAAGCAAGAAAAGCAGGGCCCTCTCTTTACAAAGGACACAATGTACCTTTGGGCTTCTAACTCTCCTTTTTCAATGTTCTGTGGGGTTTTTTTCCTCCTGTGCTTCTCTCCTACGTGGAAGGGATGAAGCAATGCTGGGGAGGTGGTGCTGAGGACAGTTTAAGTGTGCATGAGCCGGCTGTTCACTCCAGCTCAGCACTTGTGGGATCACCCCGAGCTCCTTCCTGCAGCAGCCCTTCATGAATTCCAGCTGGAGACTCCTTTTTCTTCCCCCAGGGCCAAAGGGAAACTCACTGATATTTTTCATGTTTAGGATGTGGGGAAGGACACGCAGGAACATTGGAACAGATTAAATTGCTGAATTTCTCATCCCCCCACTCCTCCCCCTTTTTTCCCAGAAGAAGGGAGTTTTCCAACCCCTAGGACAGCCCAGAAGAGCAGAGTGCATGGGAACAGCACCACCAAACCATGGACCAAACCCTCTGAGCAGCACACAGGAGCCACCTCACTCTCACAGCAGCCACCACCAGCTCCACTCCCACCTCAGCTGGTGCTAAAACCATTTCTGCCTTGGGGCAGCAACAGGAATGCCACAGACATCTTCTATGGAAAATCCTTTCCTTGGGATTGTTCCTCCTGAGAAGCTGAGGGGCCTCAGGAACAAAATGTACCCAATGGTTATCTGCTGCTGTGGAATGCAACAGGTGCATCTGGGATTGGCCTCATGTGGTTGTTTCTAATTAATGGCCAATCACAGCCCAGCTGGCTCAGACAGAGAGCTGAGCCACAAACCTTTGTTATCATTCCTTCCTATTCTATTCTTAGCCAGCCTTCTGATGAAATCCTTTCTTCTACTCTTTTAGTATAGTTTTAATGTAATATATATGATAAAATAACAAACCAGCCTTGTGAAGCATGGAGTCAGATCCTCATCTCCCCCCTCACCCTCAGGCCCCAGAGCACACGGGCACAGAGGAAGAGCATCCTCTGCAGCAGGGAGCACAGAGCCACTGGCCCTGCAGCCTGGGGACAGCTTTGGCTCCTCACTCACAGCTTTGGGCAGGGAGAGCTGCTGCCAGCAATGACACATTTTACCCAGGATCTCCTGAGCACAGCTAAATTTGGAGAATTCAGTGTTTATCACCACTGCTTTGATGCAGAGACACCAGAGGATGTGAGGGAGCTTCAGTGGAGCAGCCCTGGCCAGCCCAGGACACTGGGGCAGGATGGAGCTGTGCCTGTGGCTGATTTTCACACAATCCCTGTTAGTGAGAACTTCTGGAGAGCCTCCCCCTTCCAAACCCAAACCTCTCTCTGAGGCAGCAGTGCCAGCCCGTTTATGAGATGTTTTTATCCCGAGCTGAAGGATGGGGTTTGGCTGTGTTTGTGCTTGGCAGTGTCTGTACTTTTGGATGATTTTAGGCAGACAACATCTGCTGCCTTTAATGCCCAGCTGCTCTATTTAATCCCTGTTAAAACTGGTTTTCCCCTTCCAATTTCTTTAAACACTACTAGGAGGCTTGTTTGAAACACATCCCTTGTAAAGGCTCCTGGCAACTCTGAAATGAGAGTTTTCCTTAATCTTCCTGCTACCTTCAGGGGCTAAACTGCTCAGCTGCCACCATCTCACAGTGTGGGTGATGCTAATGAGCTGGAGGGGCAGCCAGGCAGCAGATACCCCAAAATCCCATCCCCTTTCCCTCTGCCCTCACCCCAACAGGGCCTCCTGAGGAGCTCTGACAGAGCTGCAGCCCCCAGGGCCTGCAGGAGAGCCCAGCACCTTCCAGCAAACACTGATGGAGATCTGCTAATTAGGGACCTCCTCACCAGGAGTGTGATGGTATCAAGGGTCCAGCAGGGCCTGGAGAGCAGAGAAAGCTCCTGGGCACTCTGTGCATGGGCCTGGAGAGCAGAGAAAGCTCCTGGGCACTCTGTGCATGGGCTGGAGAGCAGAGAAAGCTCCTGGGCATTCTGTGCATGGGCCTGGAGAGCAGAGAAAGCTCCTGGGCACTCTGTGCATGCACCTGGAGAGCAGAGAAAGCTCCTGGGCACTCTGTGCATGGGTCTGGAGGGCAGAGAAAGCTCCTGGGCATTCTGTGCATGGGCCTGGAGAGCAGAGAAAGCTCCTGGGCACTCTGTGCATGGGCTGGAGAGCAGAGAAAGCTCCTGGGCACTCTGTGCATGGGCCTGGAGAGGACAGAAAGCTCCTGGGCACTCTGTGCATGCACCTGGAGAGCAGAGAAAGCTCCTGGGCATTCTGTGCATGGGCTGGAGAGCAGAGGAAGCTCCTGGGCATTCTATGCATGGGCCTGGAGGGCAGAGAAAGCTCCTGGGCACTCTGTGCACGCACCTGGAGGGCAGAGAAAGCTCCTGGGCATTCTGTGCATGGGCCTGGAGAGGACAGAAAGCTCCTGGGCATTCTGTGCATGCACCTGGAGGGCAGAGGAGGTTCCTGGGCACTCTGTGCATGGGCCTGGAGAGCAGAGAAAGCTCCTGGGCACTCTGTGCACGCACCTGGAGGGCAGAGGAGGTTCCTGGGCACTCTGAGCAGGGACCTGGAGAGCAGAGAAGGTTCCTGGGCCTTCTGTCCTGCCCCAAACTGGGACCTGTGGCCTCGGTGCCTCAGAGCCCACCCATCACTTTTTATCACAAAGGTATCACTTGAATCCCCAGCCTGAGCCTGGAAAAAGGCTGTCAGGCACACATGTTTCACACTAAAGACTGGCCCCAAACCAGCATTTTTCAGCAAACTTGGTCCTGTAAGAGAATTTCCAACAAAATTCTGAGATCAAACAGCCCTGGAGCTGTTTCAGCACAGTGATCCAGGAGCCAAAAGCCAGATTTGATTGTGCCCCTGCACTCTGATGCCAGACACCTCATGGCATGGGACCTCATGTACCTCGTGTGTGATTTATTCCCCTCATGCTGAAGTGTTCCTTGTAAAAGTGCTGGGAGAAAGGAAAGTGGAATTTTGTCTGCTTCCACATCCAAGAGCTGCTCTGCCGTTGTGCTGCAGGATTATTCCAGTCACTGGTGGCTGCAAAGAGCAGCTCAGTGGGAACAACCAGTGACCCCCTCCCTGCCAGAGCCCCTGGGCCCACAGCAAAGGCCTGGCTCAGGCAGCAGGACAGAGCTTCCCACAATACATGGCACACACAGGGCAACACCCACACCAACCTGCTTGGGGATGCACAGGCATGAAACACATTTCACTCCTCAGCAATTCAGACAGAAAGGTTACACCCAAGCTGGCAGGGAAGGTATTTTATAGTAATCTATAGCTTTAATTGTTCCAGCATCATGATTTTATCAATTTTTAAGTGATAAAGGGATGCTCTAAGATAATAGCTTCACCATTTTAGCAGAATGCCACCTTTATGTCGCATTAATTTTGGTTCTGACAGGAAGCACCTGCCCCAGCTTTCCCTCTGCCTCCATCAAGCTACCCTGGCATTAAACAGAAAAAAAAACCTGACACAGCACAGGCCAAAACCCCTCTGTGAAAAATCAGCTCCCACCAACACTGTGGGCACAACCTGGACCTTCAAACTTCCTTAACCTCGAAATGAATGGCAAATCCCCCCCAGAGCTGCAGCACGGGTGGGCTCAGCCCCAGCCCCTGGGAGGGACAAACTGGGACTGGGCAGGGCTGGGCAGCAGCCCCAGCTGGAACAGCCCCACCCAGGCACCCCAAAAGCCAGGGCAGCACCGCCAGGGACTGCACACAAAGGCAGAGAAGCAATCAATGGTGCTCAGGAGAGGAGATGGGAGAGGGGATGAGCCCCTGGAGGTGATGGGAAAAGCAGGAGGATGTGCTGGAGAGCCCTGAGCAGCTCGGGCTGAGCCAGCCCAGTTCAAAGCACTCCTCAGATTCCAGCAATGCCTCAGGAGCACAGCGTGCCCAGGAACGTGGTTTGTGCTCCTCTCCTGAGCTGGAACTGTGCAGCCTCCAGCCCTTCTGGGAAATCCATTAGGAGCCCATGCAGTGCCCAGCAGCCCTGAGTGAGATCACCAAGACCCAGGAGCATCTGCTGCCCTCCAGAGCCTGGGGATCACCTCCTCTCCAGCAGGGCTGCCACAGCAGCTCCTCCTGTGCATGCCCCACAGCCAGGGACACCCTAAAACCTCCCCCACAAACCCTCTGAGAAGGGCAAGGCACAGAGGAAACACTGGAGTCAGAGCCTTCCATGTACACACTGAAGTAGAAACCATCAAGCTGTATTTCACTGCCACAAATAGCAAATATTTAAAAATAAAACGTTATTTTTAGCCCAAGTGGTGCTTAAGGACTGGAGAATAAAACATTGCCCAGAGACAGGGAAATGTCACCACGAGGAAACGCTGAAGCAGCCCTGTCCTGCTCACTGAGCTCAGGGCACACAGAAACCATTTGGGATCCTGGCTCAGACCTTCAAACCCTCCCTGATTCAGCCAAACCTTCCTAACTCAGCCAAAAACCAGAGGAGAACAGGTCAGGTGCAACACCTGGGTGTATCCACAAGGGCAAAATAAATACAATTTATTTATACAATATAACTCACACAGCAGTTTCCTAGCTCCCCTAGCAAAGGCTGCTCTGCACAGGGCACTCCATCCCCTGCCCTTCTTTGCCACGAGCAGGATGGAAATAGAATATAGCTGGATGGGATATGGAACTCCAGCTGCTCCCAGACAGGTGGGGATTGAGCAAAAAGGGGCTGGAAAGGAGAACAGAGCAGGCTTGGCCCTCCCTGCTCCTTTCTGACACATGACAGACATCCTGAGAAAGCAGCCTGGGAAAATAAAGCCCCTTCCACAGTCCCAACTTGAGATTTTCTTGAACGGAGGAAAAGCAAAACGAACATGGAAAAAAATCATCAGCGTTTTGAAATATCTACAATTACAGTTAGGTTTTGTTTTCTTTTCAAACAGCTTAAATCAAATGCCTGAAGAAGCAGATGGGAAACTCTCATGTGCTAAAAGTTGAGGCTTCTACCAGAGCTCTCCATTAGGAGACAAAAGACAAGGATTAGCAAGGAAGATGTTTGAGATCGTAATTCTTATCAAAAAATCCTGAAAGGCTTAAAAGCATTGGAAGCTCATTTCCCCAGCAGCCCTGGTCCCTGGTCAGACAGATGGAGGGAGACAGCTTCCCCCTCCCCAGCACGGCCTGGGCGAGGTAGGGATTGACTAACTGTGGAAAAATCCACATAATTGAGAAGACAAATGTTGAACAGTTATTTTACAGCCTGAACTATTGAAGGAAAAAGGCTGCCCGTGCCAAGGGGCCAGCCAGGCTCATTGTGTGTGAGCAGCCCCGGGCAGCAGCGGGGCTTTCACCCCTGCCAGGTGCAGCCCCAGGGCTGTAAACTGCCCTGGGAGCAGCAAAATCACCCTGGGAGCAGCATCCTCTGCAAACTGCCCTGGGAGCAGCAAATAAACACCCCTGGGAGCAACAAATAAACACCCCAAGGGGAACAGCAGCAAATAAACACCCCTGGGAACAGCAAAATCACCCTGGGAGCAGCTAAAAACACCCTGGGAGCAATAACCTCTGCAAACTGCCCTGGGAGCAGCAAATAAACACCCCTGGGAGCAGCAACAAATAAACACCCCTGGGAGCAGCATCCTCTGCAAACTCCCCTGGGAGCAGCAAAATCACCCCTGGGAGCAGCTAAAAACACCCCTGGGAGCAACAAATAAACACCCCTGGAACAACAAATAAACACCCCATGGGGAACAGCAGCAAAAACACCCCTGGGAACAGCAGCAAAATCACCCCTAGGAACAACAGCTAAAAACACCCCTGGGAGCAACAAATAAACACCCCTGGAACAACAAATAAACACCCCTGGGAACAGCAGCAAAAACACCCCTGGGAGCAGCATCCTCTGCAAACTCCCCTGGGAGCAGCAACTAAAACCAGCCCTGGGAGCGGCAAAACCAGTGCTGGGAGCAGCAGCAGCAGCAGCATCCCTGCATCTCCCCTGCTCACAGCAGCAACACCCAGCCAGCAGCACAAGCCCTGCTGAGCCCCTGGCTGCCCCCCATGCTCTATTTCCAGTCAGCTTTTCTATTTTCAGATTCTGTGCTGCTTTAGAGTGTGGGTCTGAGCTTCCTGTCAGGGGATGTGAGCCCTGCAGGGAGACAAAACAATTGCAGCTCCAGCTGGGCACCAAGGCCAGGTGACAGCACAGGAGAGAAATGTGGATTGAGGAGAGAAAACCAAAAAGGGTGGGACTGCATGGCTAACCCAGCCCAGCAGAGCCTGACAGGCTGTAAGGGATGCAAACCCAGCCTAGCAAAGCCTGACAGGCAGCACAGGGATGCAAACCCAGCCTAGCAAAGCCTGACAGGCTGTAAGGGATGCAAACCCAGCCTAGCAAAGCCTGACAGGCTGTAAGGGATGCAAACCCAGCCCAGTAGAGCCTGACAGGCTGTAAGGGATGGAAACCCAGCCCAGCAGAGCCTGACAGGCTGTAAGGGATGCAAACCCAGCCCAGCAGAGCCTGACAGGCTGTAAGGGAGGGAAACCCAGCCTAGCAAAGCCTGACAGGCAGCACAGGGATGGAAACCCAGCCCAGCAGAGCCTGACAGGCTGTAAGGGATGGAAACCCAGCCTAGCAAAGCCTGACAGGCTGCACAGGGATGCAAACCCAGCCTAACAAAGCCTGACAGGCTGTAAGGGATGCAAACCCAGCCTAACAAAGCCTGACAGGCAGCACAGGGATGCAAACCCAGCCTAGCAAAGCCTGACAGGCAGCACAGGGATACAAACCCAGCCCAGCAGAGCCTGACAGGCTGTAAGGGATGCAAACCCAGCCTAGCAAAGCCTGACAGGCTCTAAGGGAGGCAAACCCAGCCCAGCAGAGCCTGACAGGCTGTAAGGGATGCAAACCCAGCCTAGCAAAGCCTGACAGGCTGTAAGGGATGCAAACCCAGCCTAGCAAAGCCTGACAGGCAGCACAGGGATGCAAACCCAGCCCAGCAGAGCCTGACAGGCTGCACAGGGATGCAAACCCAGCCTAGCAGAGCCTGACAGGCTGCACAGGGATGCAAACCCAGCCCAGCAGAGCCTGACAGGCTGCACAGGGATACAAACCCAGCCTAGCAAAGCCTGACAGGCAGCACAGGGATGCAAACCCAGCCTAGCAAAGCCTGACAGGCTGCACAGGGATACAAACCCAGCCTAGCAAAGCCTGACAGGCTGTAAGGGATGCAAACCCAGCCCAGCAGAGCCTGACAGGCTGTAAGGGATGGAAACCCAGCCTAGCAAAGCCTGACAGGCAGCACAGGGATGCAAACCCAGCCTAGCAAAGCCTGACAGGCTGCACAGGGATGCAAACCCAGCCCAGCAGAGCCTGACAGGCTGTAAGGGATGCAAACCCAGCCTAGCAAAGCCTGACAGGCAGCACAGGGATGCAAACCCAGCCCAGCAGAGCCTGACAGGCAGCACAGGGATGCAAACCCAGCCTAACAAAGCCTGACAGGCAGCACAGGGATGCAAACCCAGCCCAGAAGAGCCTGACAGGCAGCACAGGGATGGAAACCCAGCCCAGCAAAGCCTGACAGGCTGCACAGGGATGGAAACCCAGCCCAGCAAAGCCTGACAGGCAGCACAAGGATCACTGCTCCCTGTTCCTCCCCGTGCTGTCAGCAGCCCTCTGTGAAGCCATGGCCAGGACACCTCACACCTCCTCCTGCTGCTCCAATCATCCAACACTGCTGAAATTGCCCTGAGCCTGAGCTCCAGAGCTCCCTGTGCAGTTCCCATCTGGCTGCAGACACATCTATTCTGCAGTGCCTTCCTTGCTTTTTCCACCTTCCTTTTAAGAATACCAGGAAATTTCACAGATAAATAAACACTGGAAATACTGAAGCAGCAAAGTCTCGTACTTTAAAGGTTAGGAAACACTGTAAATACTTTTTTTTTGGTGTAGCTACCTTTCTCAAAGCAATGCAAATTCAGTGTTTCCATCACCCAGCAGGCAGCACAGGCAGGGTTACTTCCTTGACAGACAGCAAATTTGTTTTATCCTCATCACCCAGCACGAGGCTGCATTCCTGATGGACTGCACACAACTCCAGCTCTGCTCTGGAGCTAAAGCTGCCCCACAGACCCTCCCTGCATGGCCCTCCTGACACAGCTCTGGGTGTGCTCTGACTCTCACAGCTTCCCTGGGACATGAAACACCACTACTGCGAGTCAGATGGAAAACAGGAAAACCAAGTGAAGGTTTGTTCTATAGTGAAGGCTTAGTCTGGATGTTCACTCAAAGAGAGTTTGAAGCTGTCTTTTTTAAAGCCATAAGCAAACCAAATCTGTATTTCTAATCTATTTTGATGTATTTCAGGGCCATGATTTCATGGTGCACTCAGCAGGGCCAGGTTTACAGCTGCACCCAGTGATGTTAAAGGTCTTTCAGCAGGAAATGGTTCCAGATCCCCAATCCCTGCTGGGGGCGGCCCAGGTGATCCCCAGAGCTCCCTCCCAGCCCAGGCATTCCCTGGTTCCCTGCCAAGCCAGGCACCCAGAGGGGAGCACTCCTGGAGAGCTCAGGATGGGCTAAAGCCCAGCCCCTGGGCAGCAGCACGGACAGGTTTGTGCTCTGAGGCCACATTCATCTGCTGCTGCTGCTGCCACAAACCCTCACAAGCCTGGCCCCACGCCCTGCACGCTGTCCCACACCTGGCAGGGACCTTACAGACAGCTCTTGTCACCACAGATGCACAGCTCAGCCCCAGGAGAGATCGAGTCCCGTGCAGAAAATGAGGCAAGACCTGCAGAAAACAGAGGGCAAGGGCTGTAGGACTAAAAATACACCCAAGAAGTGCCATGGAAGCCCAGGTTCGCCAGCTCCCAGCTTCTCAGCCTAAGTATTGCACCACTGAGACCACTCTAGACAAAAAGCAAAGTTAACTTTTCCCCTAGGAAGGGTTAAATCCACTTAAACAATGTGCAATAAAGACAGAGCCGTGCCCCAGTAACGCTGAACTTGTTTCTATTCCATCCAATAATCTCAGGAAGCAAAATTAAAATCTATCTGCACGGTCTGAGGTCACTGGGGCGAGGGATGGTTATTTTAAATCTGAGTATTAGAAACACATGGTCCTCCATGGGGGCTTCCAGCAAAGCTGAACCTGCTGGTGCTCAGCCTTTCCAGGGAATGCTGAACACCTCCAAGGGTCCCAGCAGCCAGGGCTGCCACTCCACAGCATGGAAACAGAAATTGTTTAGACAAGATGATGAACGTTTCTGAAACTTCAGCCTTGAATCATTTCTGATTTACAAACTAATCCTAACCATGATGCATCCCCAGCCCCTGCTCTGAGGCTCAGCACTGCAGCACACCCATACACAGTGCTGATTAATCTGCACCACAGCAAAAATGTTCCCAATAAACAGAAATGTGGAATGACTTCAGCATTTTGCCCTAGCCACGTAAATACCCTTTAGGAGGAGCCCTTCCCTGCCCATGCCCTGCCTGGGCTGCTGCAGCAGGAGCTGAGCACTGCCCTGCACAGGGGATCTCGCTCTGCTGCTGCCTCCAGTAAGGCCTGGCAGCACCAGGGATGTTTTCATCCCTGACTGATGGGGCCAGGACAACTCTCCAGGTGTGTTCAGAGCAGGCAGAACAGGCTCCAGGCTCCCACCTCCATCAGGGTAACCAAAATCTCCCCCAGGCTGAGCTGGGTCCCCCTGCAGGATCCTGTGCCACCCACTGTGACCAGAGGTGACACTGCAACCTTGCTCTGCAGAGCTATTGCAAACAAAAACATCACACCACAATTTCTGGCCGGTCTCAGAAACTTGATTTTGACAAGAAATTGAAAGCGTTACATAACCATATAATTAAAGGATTATGATGAGAGATGGGTTACTTAAAATGATCCTTTCTGGGGAGGAACATCCTGACTGGGCACAGCACTCTCCTGGCCAGGAGAAGGACATGAAGGGTCTGATTTTGCAGCTTATCTACCTATAAACTTATTTATGCTCTGCTGTGAAGTTCAGAGGAGCCGGAAGCAAAAGAGCCCCTCCTGAGCAGAGCAAAGGAATGACCCTGGCAGGGAAAGATGCCAAACAGGGCGAGTTTTGCAAGCTCCCAATATTTACCATCCATCCCAGAGTACTCCATTCTCATGCAAGCATGTCACAATGAGAAAACAACATCTCTATAAGGGTAAAACAAACAGCATTCACAATTTCTGAAAGCATTCTTCCACAATTATTGCACTAGATTAGATTGCCTCATCACCAGGGCCAGAGGCCATTTACACTATTTTCTTTCTTTTTTATTTTTTTTATGGAACAGATGAAAGGATTACAGAAAGTTTTCTGGGGCCAAATTTGGAGCTAATGATGGGAAAATTCTTTTGCTAATCCCCACTGCTAGCAGACTCCTGAGGCTGGAGAAAAACAATGTCTCCTGGTACCCTGCTTCTCTTTTGCTCATCAGTGCAAAAGGCCCAAAACCAGCTTTGAGCAGAGCCATAAAACCTGCAGGGCAGGCTGCAGTGAAAACCTGAGCACAGAACCACTGAGACCCCCACTAAAACGGGGATGTGAGAGCCAAGGATGGGGCTCAGCACAGCCACAGCCACCCCAGCTGTCCCCGGGGCGAATGGGCTGTTCCAGAACGTTCTGTGATGCAGGGATCCCACCTGAGCAGCCCCTGCTGCCTGCAGAGGTGCCTGCAGAGCTGTGGGGCTCAGGCAGGCTGGGGTCACCTGCTGCCACCTGGGACAGGGACAGGGACAGGACTGTGCATGGCACAGCTGCCCCCAGAGCCCAGGGCTGCCCCGGGACAGAGCTCCAGCCCTGCCCTGCCCTCAGCACCGCCAGGCACCTCCTTCCCAAGGGGTTTAACCACTCTGCAGTCACTTAACAGACACAAGGCAATTCACACGTGAGGAGTAAACTTTGCATAACGAATCCCTGGTGCTGAGGCATCTGCAAGGGCACAGCTACCCCAGCTGGCACCAGGGGGCAATGCCCAAATGCCTCTGGGCACCCGGAGAGCCGGGGCTGCCTTGCAATGGGAAAGCAGTGCTGAGGGGCTGAGTATTTCATTTATATATTTGTATATAAATATGAATATATATATTTATATATTCGTATATAAATATGAATGTATTTCATTTCGGGTCAGCACAAGAGTTTCTTTGCAGTGGGATGGCAGTGTGTGTGTGGTCACTAGGCTGAGAGGGGTCGTTCATCTGTCCCCACACGATGGCAGATGAGTCAGTCACTACTAAGAGTGATCAAGGTTCAATACTCTCCACAGCCCCATGCATTGAATTTAGGCTGAATGAATACTTGGATCTATCCTGCCCCATGAGCTACTCAGCTCCACAGACATACATGATCCTTACATTGTCCTTGCCCAGTGTGAGAGGGATAACCATGGAAAACAAAGAAGATATAGGCTGAGGGCAGCCACTATTGCAGTCAGCATGGCCAATTCTTTCTCCCAGCTCCGGTTCAACATTAATATGCTGCTGAAATTGAAATTAAAAATCTAGTTGTGGAGCCTGGAAAATCGGTACCCAGCTCCCCAAAGGCTAATTCATTAATTAATGCACATTATCAGCTGCTCCTGAATGAAGCCAGGCTTTATTTTAACAGCAGGAGAAGCTGCAGAAGGTGGGAACATCCCCAGCAGCCAGGGAAGGGGAAGTGAAGCTTCCCACAGAAAGGGGCTCTGATGGAAAGTCTGAGTGCAGGAAAGAGAAATGTTGAAGCAGCACTTAATGAAGATGAACTTCCCCTGCCTCCCCACAAGGCAGACGATGCCATTATCACTCAGCACCAGGAAGGAAAGGGATTCCAGGGAAGGGGAAATTGCAGGGCAGTTATCCTCATCAGCCTGGGCCAGCAGCACTGACAGGGCTTGGCACAGAGCCTGAGCAAAGTCTGCTCATGGTTAAGCACAGGGCATGAAGTGAGATGTGCACAGGGAAAAGAGCCCCTGGAAAATATTGCTAAGGGCTTCAGCTCCTCCAGGGTGCCAGTGGCAACAAAATGCCTGACCCTATCCCCCCACATCCGCCAAAAAAACCCAGAAAAAGGGATTGCATCGAGCCAGAGGAAACAGGGGAGCTCCACTGGCCTGGCAGGGATGGAGGAAGTGCTGAGTGATCTTCACACCTGGAGAGTCAGGGGATCTGCTCCCAGATCCTCTGGGCAGCTGCAGCCTCTCCTGATTGACTGATCTGCCCCACACCTGAAGAGTCAGGCTGCTCCTAAATCCTCTGGGCAGCTGCAGCCTCTCCTGATCAGTGATCTGCCCCACACCTGGAGAGTCAGGGGATCTGCTCCCAAATCCCCTGGGCAGCTGCAGCCTCTCCTGATCAGTGATCTGCCCCACACCTGGAGAGCCAGGCTGCTGCTAAATCCTCTGGGCAGCTGCAGCCTCTCCTGATCAGTGATCTGTCCCACACCTGGAGAGTCAGGGGATCTGCTCCCAAATCCTCTGGGCAGCTGCAGCCTCTCCTGATCAGTGATCTGCCCCACACCTGGAGAGTCAGGGGATCTGCTCCCAAATCCCCTGGGCAGCTGCAGCCTCTCCTGATGAGTGATCTGCCCCACACCTGGAGAGCAACTCCACTGGGCCCTGGCTCCTCTGCAAGGTGCTCTCCTGGTTCAATGTGACACTGAATTTGAGCCATCTCGCTGCCACAAACCCTCCCCAGCCCAATCTCTGGCAGCAAACAGTGCAGTGCTGCTCCTTCAATCGCTGCCTCAAGACTTCTCCCTTCAGCTAATCAGGAAACACAGAATGACAATGCTCAAGTGAAGCCCTGCCACACATAAAAACTGTCATAAAATGGAAAAAGGCAGAGGATGGAGCACAAGATCCATTCTGTGCTCTGGAGCAGCAACCAGCAATGCCTCTGTTCAGAAGTCAGGCTGGGGGAAACACCCAAGTGCTCTTCATGGGCACAGCCCACAGGGGATGGAGAGGGGCACAGTTAAAGCAGGTGTGAGTGGGCACACTCTGCAATGCCTGGACACAAACCTGCAGTGCCAGCTGCTTGTTCTGTGGGCAGGAGGAGCACGTGTGTGAGGAGAGAAGAAACCAAACCCCAGGTTTACAGAAAAGCGAGGCAAGACCTTGTCCTTACCGTTCTGCTCGTCCAGCTCATTGCCAATCTCCTGCCCCATTTGTTTCTGCCTGGATATGATTGAAGAAAGAGCATCGAGCCCAGCATCTTGTTCTGCACCAGGAAAATATATTAAATTACTTCCAAGAGTTGCTGAAATGCCAGGCTACATAAAATAGGTAGAAGTGAGGGAAAAAAACAACTCTGTGTTTAAAGGGCTAAAATGTATTAAGAAAAACACATGAACACAACATGAAAATTAATCCTTATGGCAACAGTGCTCTTGAAATAATGTGAATGATGGGTAAATAATTTCTCTGCTCTGGCTGGGACATTTTGCTGAGGATCCAAAAAAAAATAAAAAATCCAAGAATTTAACATTTAGCTGTTACTCAATCATAAATGCAGGGGATTTTCTGGCACGCACAGCGAGCTCCAGATTAGCCTTTTTAAATTTTCCAAGCAACTTTTAACATGAATAAAAGAAAACAGGTGATGCAAACGCCAAAGAATTCCAAGAGATTTTGAAAGCTGCAGAGGGTGGGGAGAGCTGAGGGGATGAGGGCAGGGACAGTGTGAGGTGCTGGGGGAAGAACCACATCCCCTGGGCCCTGCAGGGAGCCCCTCAGCCCAAATGTGCAGCTCCCCCTGCCCAGAGCTGCCAGGGTGGCACAGCAGGAGCTGCAGAGGGGCAGTGCCAGGGCACAGCAGTGATGCCCAAATGGGCTGCCCAGGACACCTCCTCTCCAGCAGCCTCCTGCAGGCCCGGTTTAATTGCCTACAATGTAATTAAAAACGCAGCTGAGCCCCTCCTGGCCCATCAGACACCCTCCTGAGCTGCACAGCAGTGGTTCCCAGGCAGAGTGAAGCAGGCTTTTCCTGGAGACTGATTTCATTGCATCACTTCCAGGACTGGAATTGCCTGGGAATGACCTCATCTGCCACCTGACCTCCCCAGGCTGAGCTTTCCCAACACTCCCAAAGCCAGAGACTCCTCATGGGTGCAGAGGGCCAAAATCTGAAGACCCTTTTTGGATTAATTAATTTGGATTAATTAATTTGGAGTTAATTCTTACCTTGTCCCAGTTCAACGAGACCTTTAATGCACCCAGCGAGGCCCCTACAGCCAGGGCAGTTATGTGATCACACTGCACACAAAACCATGAATATGGGCAAAATCAGGACCTCTGAAATTTAATTTAAGAGGTTGCACCCAGATAAGAACATTGCAAGCACAATGCTGCCCCTGCAAACACAGAAAGCAGCTGCCTGGAGCTGCTGTGTTTGACATCTGCAAAGAATAAAACTTCAGCCCAGGCTGGAGTACTGAGGTTCAAACCAAAGCTCCTCTCAGAGTCCCAGAGCTGCTCAAAACAACCAGAAAGGCTCTTGTACCTTCAATGATCCTTCTCTGCTGCTGCCTGAGCTCATCAAAGCCAAGTCCTCTGGTCTCCTCCGATTCTTCCAAGAGCCAGGGGTTGGTGACGCCTCGTTTGGCCCCTCCTGCCATGAGGCTGGACCTGAAAAGAGCCCAGTGAGTGATTCCCACTCCTGGCACACAGCAGCACCCAGGGCTGAGCCCTCTGTGCAGCCCAGCAGGGATCAGCCAAAACAACCCCCAGGAACAAACCCACCCTGCAGGCTGGAAGTGGTAAGGAAGGACAGAATTCATCCTACAGGGATAAACAGACTGTATAAGAAATCCACAGATTGTATAAATGAATAAATAAATATGTATGTATGTATTTATTGTATAAATAAATAAATGTATATATGTATTTATTGTATAAATATATATGTATATATATGTATGCGTATATATATGTATATATATATATGTATGTATATATATATGTATGTATGTCTATATATATATGTATGTATACATATATATATATATAAAAATAAATCCATATAAAATGCTGTTTGCACGTAGAGCACACAGCATTCCTGGGAATACAAATTATTCCTGGGTTTGCTACCTGATCAAAGCACATAAAATACTGCTACAGCCTCAAACAGCAAAAGGATCCACTTGTTAACAGAGATGCAAATCAGATGAGACTTAATTCCCTGCAATGCTGACCAGACCTAAGCAGGAACATTCCTGGGTTTTGGGAACTGAGATGGACACAGCTCCCTCCCTGCATTTCCTAGTCTGGCACCAGCCCGAACGAGAAGCCAGGAGCACACACTCCTAAATGAAAGAGTAATTAAATAATGGGTTTTCTTTTCAAAGAATTATGACTTGAGATTGTTCACATTACAGACACCTCCCTGGTGACCACAGAAAACAAGATTTCCATGTCCAGGGCACATAAATCCAAGCAGTAAAATGAAACCCCACTGAAATATTTCCTCAGTACCAGATTTCTGCTTTCTGCCTTCCAGCCCTTCACAGGTTTCCTTACAGGACAAACCTCAGAGCAGACTGGAGTCCCCTGACCCCAGAAGTGCAGCTCAGCTTTGGGGGAGGCATGGTGAGGCTGCTTCCCCCAAACTGGAGGAAGCTGGAGCAATTCACAAGTTGGAGCTTTGCTTTTTGCTTTCCTTCCTTTCAGCTCTGTATTTCATCCCCATTGTACCTCCTCCCTGCTCTTTCCCAAAGCACTTCCACAAACAACCCAAGAACAGGGAGGGCTTTTAGGATCTCTCAAGCTCCCAATTATTGGAGCTTAGTTTAAAACAATTAGTTATTTTAGTTATACACCCAGACCTACACGAGAACGCTGCCGTTGTTTTGGTGATTTTAACTGGGTTCTTATGGAGCTGCTCTGATCTGCCCAGTGCCCCCCTGTGCTGGGCACCCCTCTGTGGCCAAGCCCGGGGCAGGGGGGCACTGGGGGGCACTGGGGGGGACACTGGGGGACACTGGGGAGGCACTGGGGGACACTGGGGGGACACTGGGGGGGACACTGGGGGCTCCGGGCCCTGCTGGCACTGAAGGCTCCGAGCCCAGCCCAGCCCAGCCCAGGCTCCTGCAGCAATCCCGGGCAGCTGGGGACATCTCCTGGCCGTGGGATGGAGCAGCGCTGCTGGAGAATCGCCCGAGCAGAGCCCGCAGCTCCTCTGCCTGGCCGCGGCAGCGCGGGCACGGCGCTCCGGCCCCAGGCGAAGGAAGAAGGAAAAAAATAAAAAGGGAAAAATAAATAGGAAAAAAAAATAAATAGGAAAAAAAAAATAGGAAAAAAAAATAAATAGGAAAAAGAAAATAAATAGGAAAAAGAAAATAAATAGGAAAAAGAAAATAAATAGGAAAAAAAAAATAAATAGGAAAAAAAAAATAAATAGGAAAAAAAAATAAATAGGAAAAAAAATAAAGAGGAAAAAAAATAAAGAGGAAAAAAAATAAAGAGGAAAAAAAATAAAGAGGAAAAAAATAAAGAGGAAAAAATAAAGAGAAAAAAATAAAGAGAAAAAAATAAAGAGAAAAAAATAAAGAGAAAAAAATAAAGAGAAAAAAATAAAGAGAAAAAAAACAAATATAGGGAGAAAACCAAATATAGAAAAAAATAGAAAAAACAAATATAGAAAAAAAAATATAGGGAAAAAAATATAGGGAGAAAACCAAATATAAAACAAATATAGAAGAAAAAACAAATACAAATACAGAAAAAAACAAAAATATAGGGAAAAATAAATATAGGGAAAAATAAATATAGGAAAAAATAAATATAGGAAAAAATAAATATAGGAAAAAATAAATATAGGAAAAAATAAATATAGGAAAAAATATGGAAAACTCACTTTTAATGCAAGAGGCTCAAAAGCACTTTTTCTAAATCTCAGCATCTCCCTCAACCACCCAGTGATGCTGAAGCCCAAAGCAGAGCCAGCCCTGCTGTGCCATGACCAGCTGGGTGTCCAGGGAGAGGAGCTGGGATTGTTCTGCAGCCCAGCCCTGCCCCTCCATTAAATTCCCATGCATTTCTCAGGGCTGGCAGTCAGGCTGGATCAGACAAACTGACACACCTGGAGTGCAGTTTTCCACAGTGCCCAGCTTCCCTCCCTGCTCTGGGGGATTAAATGGGCCCCTTGATCTCCCAGTGCCACCAGTGGCACCAGTTTGTGACCACGACAGAAGCCTTGCTCTGCTAAAGGTGGAACCAGCACTGCAGCTCTCCCAATTCCCCTCAATTAGAGGGACACAAACCCCAGGTAACCACATCTGCCAGAGCTGTTTAACCAAAGCAAAGGGAACAGAAACCCTCTGCTTGCTAAAAGCAGCACAGCTATTCCTGCCTGCCCCAAAAACAGCCAAGGCAAGCAAATCTGGGACAATTTGTGGCTGTGCCTCTGTCCCTCCCCAGCGCCTGCCCCACTCCTGGGGCTGGGTCATGGCCAGGGTGTGCTGCTCACAATAATCTGTGTGACATGTTTGGTAACTGCCTTCCCCTGCACACAGCCCCACTTCCTCCTGCCCTGCCTGGTGTGAAGATTAAAGCTTATCCAATTAGCCACCCACTGCCTCCACGAGTTAATCAGGCAAATCTGGGGAGCCTCACAGAGCACGGCAGTGTGGGGATGGCTTTTGATGAGGGGAGCAGATTTAACTAATTACAGGGCTCAGCGATGTGCCCGAGCATAAAAGGTGATGGGGTTTAAAATCAGGGAGCTCTGTCACTGCCTAACAAGGGAGGGCTTGTCTTTTGTTTCACTGGTCATTCTGAGAACACCTCCCAAGTAACTTAGATTACTCAAGCAGCACTTACTTCAGGCCACACATCGAGGCTTAGGGCTTTGCAAGACTGATCAGCAAGACTGAGTCTTAAACAAAACCTGGGTCATCTGACAGTTGGGTGGATGATCACTTGAACATTCCCTGAACTGCAGAGGGGCTCTTTGAAGCACCCAGGGCACCCCAGCCTGGCTTCACAGGTCACTCTCCACAGGGGGGCTGCAGGACCGGGGCATTCTCTCACTTACAGTGCTCACTCTGTATTTTTAGGAAGCTCCAAGTTAATAAATAAAACAAATTTCTATACAAATATAGGAATTTGTAAAAAAAAAAAAAATCCATACAAATTTTCTATGTAACAATTTTCTAATAAAAATTAATTTTCTGAAATAGAAATTTTATGAAATAGAAACCCTCTCTATCTCTCCAAAAAACCCATGAGATGCCACACGAGCACAGGCAGCTCCAAATCCCCTCCAGGACCATCCACCTGAGCCATCCCCATCCCTGGATGCTGCAGCTGCAGCCAAGAGGCTCCAGCACAACTGGGAGGGAGGGAGGACACCAGGAAGGGCTTTCAGAGGCGCCTCAACAACTTCTGCTGATCTCATTTCCTTATTTCCTTCTTTTCTTATGTGCCCCCCACAAACAGCAGCCAGATTCCCAAAGGTGTTTGACACCTGAAGCTGGGCACTCATGGATTGGAGCCTGTTTGGCATCAGGTAAAATTCCTGTTTGGGTCCAGGCTGGAATCCCTTCCATCTGTGAGGAAAGGCTTCAACCAGGAAAATGGTGACTGAGGAGAAAAAAAGATTATGGACTCTTCTAAAAAGTACCTGGAGTACCTCTTGCTGAAGGGGCTTTGTGTCCCACAGGCACCAGAATTTGTCTCTATTTCTGAGGAGTTCCAAGAGACACCAAGGAAGGGCAGGAATTCATTGATCCTCTGGTGGCTGACATAGACTCCTCCAGCCTGAGACCTGGCCAGGCAGAAATGGGACTGTTCCCATCCTTCTGTCTCCACAGATGTTTAAATGTTCTAAAAGTCTCACCTGTGGCACCCAGAGGGTCCCCATTCCTGGCTGCTTTCCCCACCCCTGCCTTGGCAATGCAGGGACACCCTGGGGATTCTGCCCTGCTCAGCCCCTGCTCCAACAGCCTGCACAGATCCTCCCCAGGAGGAACAGGGCCAGAAGAGACTGAAAGTGTCAGGAAATCCCCACTGAAGGGAATGGAGCTGGCCCTGCTCGAGGGGGGCACACAAACAGCCCAGCCCTGCCCTGGGAATTCCAGGGGCTCCTTAATTAGGGCTGGAAGGGGCAGGAATGCTGTCCCCAGCCAGGGAGAGTCCTGCAGCAGTTGTCACTTGGGATCAGCCCTGGGAGCATTAAAGCCCAGCCCTGCAGCCCAGAAACAGCTTCAGAGCAGCTTTCACAGGATGTGGAGCTCACTGAGTGCTGAGCAGAGCAAAGCAGCTTAATTCCAGGGCAAAGCTCCCAGCCCCAGGCCCTGCACAGCAAACATGTGATCAGTGGTGCAGGAAGGTTAATGAAAGGAAGGGCTGCTGGCAAGAGCAGGGCCTGGGCACCGTGGGCTGTCACTTCAGGCCTGGATTAGATCTGGAAAAGCAGCACCAGCCAGGCAAGTGTCAGTGCTCAGCTCCATCAAAGCCCAGGTGCTGATTGTTCTAATGCAGGGCAAAGCTGAGAGTCAGCCCCAGGCACATTCCAGGGGGGCTCTGCCACCTCCAAGCTCCCAAAACTGGGCCAGGATCTGCCAGGGGGACCCCGAGCTGGGAACGGCAGCTGAGCCCTGCAGAGCCTGGGGCTCCGTGCCTGGCACCAGCTCCTGCCAGGACCTGCCAGGATCCCCCTGAGATCCCCCCAAGATCCCCCCAAGATCCTCCTGAGATCCCCCCAAGATCCTCCTGAGATCCCCCCAAGCTCCCTCCAAGATCCTCCTGAGATCCCCCCAAGATCCCTCCAAGATCCCTCCAAGATCCTCCTGAGATCCCCCCAAGATCCTCCTGAGATCCCCCCAAGATCCCTCCAAAACCCTTCTGAGATCCTCCTGAGATCCTCCTGAGATCCCTCCAAGATCCTCCTGAGATCCCCCCAAGCTCCCTCCAAGATCCTTCTGAGATCCCCCCAAGATCCCCCCAAGCTCCTTCCAAATTCCTTCCAAGCTCTCTCCCAGCCCCTCCCCTACAGACCCACTCCCAGCCCAGGCTCAGGCAAGAGAGCAAAGTTGGATTTCCTGGCACAAGATCCAGGCCCTGAGGTGTCTCTGCCTGTACCCCTGAAAACCAGACTATGGAAGGGGTGGGAATTCACCAGATGGAATATTTGGCATAGTTTTATCCATTTTTAATAAAAGAAATTAAAAGAGAACTATAAAACATCAAGCCTTGCAGCACTAGCAAATAAATACTCTCTGATGTTATCTTCTGCTGGAAAATACTGGATTCCCTGATCGTTTCTAATGGGGCTTGAAATTATCAAGGGATTTTGGTATTTTCCTCTTGTTTGCCTTCAGTTTTATCTTTCCTATTTCCCAGGCTCTGCAGTGCACTGGTCAATAACTCTGAACTGCACAGAAAGTGTCAGCAAGGTCTCCTCCCAGCTCAGGCACACAGAACAATCCTTTTCCAGCCCCAGAACCAAGGACACCGCTGCAGCCTCAGCCCCAAAAAGTGCAAACAGCAGGGAATGGAGGAGAGCAACCTGGGAGGGTGGGACTGCATCCCCTGGAGCTGGGATTGGGCACTGAACCCCAGCGTGGAAATGGAGCAGAACTCATCAAAGGGTGAAAACTCCTGACTCTGAGTCCATCCTGGGCCCACCTTGGGTGCAGCCCTGCCTGGGCTCTTGCACTGCCCAAGGTGCATCCTTTGAAGGTTTTTTTTAATAAATCCCCACTTTATTCCTTTAACACTGTCCAGCCTCTGTTCCAGGAGCCTCTCCAGGCATCAGGAGAGCTGCCAGGAATGTGCTGTCACTGACAAAACCCCCTCATTTCTGAGCAAATGCCTCCCTTTGGTACCTGCTGGGGCAGATGAGCTCAGCTGTCACCCCAGGTGTCCCCAGAGCTCAGATGCCCGGGGATTTGAGGGGACAGGGCCATACCTGCTCATGTCTGGCTCGGGGCCTTCATTCCTGTAGGATGCCTCCAGCTGCCTGTGCCGTGTCACGAGCTCGTCCACCAAGTTCTGCCTCCTGTCCCCCTCCAGCTGGGTGCTGGTGGCTCTGGGTTAAGGACCAAACTCACATGGCCTCAGAGCTCTCCCCAAGCTCCTCTCAGCCCATCCACTCAAGGATGGGGACACAGAGTGACCAGAGGCAGGCTCTGTCCCAGCAGCCCAGAGTGCCCAGCCCTTCCTGCCCTGACAGTGACAACAGCAGCACAGAGACCCCTCTGTGCCCAAGTGTCCTGCAGAGGGAACCAGGGGAAAGCCAGAGCGTGTGGCAGGGGGGGACAGCACATCCTGCACACACACTCTGCACACATTATACACATCACATTCTGCACAGCACATCCTGCACACACACTCTGCACACATTATACACATCACATCCTGCACAGCACATTCTGCACATAACATTCTGCACAGCACATCCTGCACAGCACATCCCGCACACACACTCTGCACACATTTTACACTGCACATTCTGCACAGCACATCCTGCACAGCACATCCTGCACACACACTCTGCACATCACATTTTACACTGCACATTCTGCACAGCACATCCTGCACAGCACATCCTGCACACACACT
Source organism: Agelaius phoeniceus (assembly GCF_051311805.1). Taxonomy (NCBI): domain Eukaryota; kingdom Metazoa; phylum Chordata; class Aves; order Passeriformes; family Icteridae; genus Agelaius; species Agelaius phoeniceus. The sequence continues at coordinate 894,323 of NC_135283.1, forward strand.
CTGCACATCACATTTTACACTGCACATTCTGCACTGCACATCCTGCACAGCACATCCTGCACACACACTCTGCACATCACATTCTGCACAGCACATCCTGCACACACACTCTGCACACACACTCTGCACACATTTTACACATCACATTCTGCACATCACATCCTGCACAGCACATCCTGCACACACACTCTGCACATCACATTTTACACATCACATTCTGCACAGCACATTCTGCCCAGTACGTTCTCCACACCACACTTTGCATGCAATTTGCACATCACATTTTGCACACCACATTTTGCCCAGCACGTTTTGCACAGCACACTCTGCACACACTTTGCACAGCACATTTTCCCACTTTGCACAGCACATTTTCCCACTTTGCACAACACTTTTCACACTTTCCAGGGCACATTTTCCCACTTTGCATAGCACATTTTCCCACTTTGCCCAGCACATTTTCACACTTTGCACAGCACATTTTCCCACTTTGCACACCACATTTTCCCACTTTGCCCAGCACATTTTCCCACTTTGCAGGGCACATTTTCCCACTTTGCCCAGCACATTTTCCCACTCTGCACTCTGCAGGTGCCCCAGCCCGTGGGCAGCTGCTGGCACAGATGCATCTGCCGAGTGGACACCGCCCGCAGCAGCTGCTCCCTCAGCTGCTCGATCTTCTCCCTGAGGCTCTGCAGTGAGGACCTGATGGCCACGTTGACCTGGGGGAACACAGACATTGTCACTGGCCTGCTCTGCCAGATCTGCACCACATCTCATGTAGACATAGCTCGGGTTTGTTGCTGAAATGGCTCCCAAGGTATTAAAAAGGTTTTTTTCCCAGCCCCGTGACAGAAGAAGGAGTCGAGATTTGTCAGTTCTGTTTTTCAAGGTTGTTTATTTTCTCTGATCTATTCCATTCTTTCTCTGACCTGCTGAGGTCTGTCCAGCAGGTTGGGTTGTGGCACACTGACCACCCTTGGGGTGGTGTTGACTTTTTATACTAAGAGCTACCTGTGCTTTATTTACAATAATTTCCCAATACCTATCACCTATGTTAGACAGTCTGTCTCTACCCTAAACCAATCCTGAAGTGTCACCATCACAGCAGAAGATGGAGGACAAAAAGAAGGACAGGACACTCCCAGATTCCTCCATCTTGCCTCCTGAACCCCCAAAATTCTACTTTTTCACCCTGTGACAAATTCACTATCACTCTGCTCAAACTCTTGTGGCTTGTAACTCTTCACACAAAGTTGGGAATTGTTTCCATGGGTTACAATCAAACCCACAGGTGTTTCTGACTCTGTGCCAAGGTCTCTGAGCCCCCGTGAGGGTCTCGAGTCCTCCAGGGCAGCCAGAGCAATGTCCTGGGATCTGACATAAATATTTAACTTTTAGTGCACAGGTGTGAAGGGCTCCACTGCAAGCCCAGAGAGCCTGTTCAGAGCCAGGAGTCACTGCTTGCAAAACAATGGAACAGTTTCACAAACACAACTCTGAGGCATTAATGCTGATGAATATGGAAAGCTGTCTTTCAAGTCTTTACAAACACACTTCTTTATATGGGCAAAACATTTCAGCACATTTTAATATTTTCCAGATAAATTTCCAGCTCTTTCCTCTGATCTTCAGTAAAAGTACAGGCACCAGCTTCTTTTGCCACTGGGTTTCTTCCCCAGCTACCAGGATCAGAGAGGAGGCTGCTACAGGTTCACACATTCCCTGCACTGAACTCCTCCAGACTTGAAACCCAAGACCCCAAAGAAACCCAGATTGTTCCATTTCCCTTCTCAGCAGCACCCAGCTCCCCAGTCCTCTCTCACCACTGAGCAGCCCAAGCCCCAGATGTGTCTGCTCTCAGTAAAATTCAGCCATTCTTGCCTGCTGCAAGCAAACCCCAGGCTGGCAGGAGCCCTCCTGCTTTCCCCCCACCCCTTCCCAACTCAAACTCACATTATCCTGAGTTTGTCCTCCTAGGATGCTATTTCTTTTCATTCCAGTTATGCAGAAAAAAACCACTCAAACTGCAATTAACAATGCAAGTCGTCCTAATTAAGACTTGCTGTGCCTCTTGTTTACAACCTGTGGCTGACAAGGGGCAGCAACCCCAGCTTCTGCATAGGGAACTGGGACCAGAGAGGAAAATCTGCTCTCACTCTCAGCCCTGCCCTCCTGGAGCTCCAGAGCCAGCAGCAGCAGGGCAGGGCTGCCAGACCCTGCCTGAGTGCTCAGGGATGGAGTAGGAGAGCCTGAGAGACTGAACCTGTCAGGGATGGAGCAGGAGAGCCTGAGACACTGAACCTGCCTGGGATGGAGCAGGAGAGCCTGAGAGATGGAACCTGTCAGTGATGGAGCAGGAGAGCCTGAGAGATGGAACCTGTCAGGGATGGAGCAGGAGAGCCTGAGACACTGAACCTGCCTGGGATGGAGCAGGAGAGCCTGAGAGACTGAACCTGTCAGGGATGGAGCAGGAGAGCCTGAGAGACTGAACTGTCAGGGATGGAGCAGGAGAGCCTGAGAGATGGAACCTGCCTGGGATGGAGCAGGAGAGCCTGAGACACTGAACCTGCCTGGGATGGAGCAGGAGAGCCTCAGGAGATGGAACCTGTCAGGGATGGAGCAGGAGAGCCTCAGGAGATGGAACCTGCCTGGGATGGAGCAGGAGAGCCTGAGAGACTGAACTGTCAGGGATGGAGCAGGAGAGCCTGAGAGATGGAACCTGTCAGTGATGGAGCAGGAGAACCTCAGGAGATGGAACCTGCCTGACTGGCTGGGGCTTGCCCTCAAACACCACCAGACACAGCAGAGAGCAGATGCAGCCAGGCTGGGGCAGCCAAAATGCACCTCTGGACCAAAGCACCCAACACCCCCACAGCACCAGATCCAAACCAGCACGGGGGGTCAGAGATCTGGGGAGTGCTGAAGCCTCTGTGGGGCCTCCAGCTCTGCAGTCAGGTAATTAAAGGTAATTAATTTGGTTTGTTCTCAGCTCCAGGTGGAGAATGCTGCATTTGACTGACCCAGAACAGCAACAGAGCACAAAGGTGACATGGCCAAAAAAGTCAGCAAATGCAGCAGCCTGGCCAGGAACTGCATTGAGAGAACAAAAGATTTCCTCTCCTGTACACAAAACTAAGGTAGAAGAAAAGTAGAAACAAATAAACCAGTGGAAGTTTTATGATCAGCTGAACAGAGCAGAGTTCACAGGTAAGTGCTGGATTAAAATCCTTCCTCACAGTTTATTTTTCCATTTTAGATTTTGTGCTCTATTTTTGGCTCAGCAACAAGCAAGAAGTTTGTCAGCCGTGCTAATTGCAAAGTACTACAAAAATAAACCCCTGTTTACATTCTCCCTAAAAGGCCAGTGCTGTACAAAGACATTTCCCTGCATTTCAGCACTCAGGGGGCACAGGACACGCGACTGCTCAGCCATGGGTTTCTCAACAGGCATTTCTGTTATGGAAACACCTCTCTCCTTGTGGGAACCTTGTTTAGAGTAGAATCAAACGCTGCCAAATATTCCCCTTTACCTGTTAATGGATTAAAGGAAGCTGGAAAACACAGGGCACGGGACAAATGATTTTATGGAGAAGTCAGCCACCCCTGCAATGTTTCCATAAAACACAGGCCCGGAGAGTTCCAGCCCCACAAAGGCTCCAAACAGCACCAGCCCCAGTTCCCCTGGGCTTTGGGCTCCTCAGGGGTGGCCCTGATGGCAGGAGAGAACTTTGCCCTCTATAAATACAGACACATTGAGCAGCAACCTTTTTATTGGTCTGCTGATGTTGAGGTGTATCTGTGCAATTCTGATACTTCACCATGCTGAAAGCAGGAATTTAATCTGCTCCTCCAAACTCTCCAAAGGCAGAGAAAATACTGCTCAAATCCCACTTATTTGGGGTTTCTGAGACCCCTTCTCAACTCCTGCTGAAGTGAGGCTGGCATTCAGCAGCACTGATTATTGTGCACAGCCTACACACCCTTCCTCAGAACTTCTTCCAAGGAAACATTTCAAAAATGGCATTTGATTTGAAGAGCTCTCATCAAAGTGAGTGGCCCAGCAGACCCAGTGATCAGGCACTGCATTACAGCCCTGATACAGAGAGGGGGAGAAAAAGCACTGGGGCTTTAATTATGCCAATTGTTATAACTGACCAACTCAGGGCTTACAGCAATTTTCATCTGAACACAGCCAAGGGAGCAGGTAATGACTCAAAGCTGCTCCTGAAGGAAGGGACAAGGCTTGGAGCCACAGGGAAAGCAGACTCCTAAAAACCTTATTTTATTTCTTATTTATTAATTCTTTCTTATTTATTCTTTCTGTTTCTTTATTTCACAGAAAGTGGAAAAACATGGAGAACACAACATTCCTGGGTGAATCCAACTGCTGCTTCTCGTTCCTGTTTAACTCTGGGCTTGTATTTTGATAGAAATGCAGCTAAAAGAAGCCTGCAAGATTGATACTCCCTCTGATCTGCAGCCACTGCAAAAGGCAGGAGCCAGCCCTGGGTGAGGAACATCCCTGTTCAGAGAGAGAGGGAACAGAGCATCTGCTGAGCACCCCTGAGAATGCCAGCCTCTGGGACAGCTCCATCCCAGCATCCCTGAGAATGCCAGCCTCTGGGACAGCTCCATCCCAGCATCCCTGAGAATGCCAGCCTCTGGGACAGCTCCATCCCAGCATCCCTGAGAATCCCAGCCTCTGGGACAGCTCCACCCCAGCATCCCCGAGCCTCTGGGACAGCTCCATCCCAGCATCCCTGAGAATGCCAGCCTCTGGGACAGCTCCATCCCAGCATCCCCCAGCCTCTGGGACAGCTCCATCCCAGCACCCCTGAGAATGCCAGCCTCTGGGACAGCTCCATCCCAGCACCCCTGAGAATGCCAGCCTCTGGGACAGCTCCATCCCAGCATCCCTGAGAATGCCAGCCTCTGGGACAGCTCCATCCCAGCATCCCTGAGAATCCCAGCCTCTGGGACAGCTCCATCCCAGCATCCCTGAGAATCCCATCCTCTGGGACAGCTCCATTCCAGCATCCCTGACTCTCTGGACCAGTTCTATCCCAGCATCCCTGACTCTCCGGACCAGCTCCACCCCAGCATCCCTGACTCTCTGGACCAGCTCCATCCCTCGGGAACAGCCCGGAGCAGGCAGCGGGGCGTGCCCAGCACGGCCGCGGCTCCTCCCCGAACCAGCGCTGCTGCACGCACAGATTCACCGGGGCTGACCCCAAACCACCGGGGAGCCGCTGTTCAACCCCAAACTCCCTTCTCGTTCCCCTTACAGGGCCCTAAAGGGACAGACAGCGGCGCTGGAACACAGCCTTCCCCTGCGGGTGCCGGCAGCGACACCGCCCCAGCCCCGGCCCGCTCCGACCTCTGCCCTGCATCCCGGCGATTCCGCATCCCGGCAATTCCGCATCCCGGCAATTCTACTTCCTATACCGGGAATTCCTCCCCGTTCCCCGGGAATCCCGCCCCATATCCCGGCAATTCCCCCCATATCCCGGCAATTCCGCCCCATATCCCGGCAATGCCGCCCCATATCCCGGCAATTCCCCCCATATCCCGGCAATGCCGCCCCATATCGCGGCAATGCCGCCCCATATCCCGGCAATTCCGCCCCACATCCCGGCAATTCCGCCCCATATCCCGGCAATGCCGCCCCATATCCCGGCAATTCCCCCCATATCTCGGCAATCCCGCCCCATATCGCGGCAATGCCGCCCCATATCCCAGCAATGCCGCCCCATATCGCGGCAATGCCGCCCCATATCCCAGCAATGCCGCCCCATATCGCGGCAATGCCGCCCCATATCCCGACAATGCCGCCCCATATCCCGGCAATGCCGCCCCATATCCCGACAATGCCGCCCCATATCCCGGCAATCCCGCCCTCCCGACACACCGCACCGGCCCCAGCCCCGCCTCGCCCGTCCCTGCCGGGCACCTTGGCCGAGCTCTCCCCGCTCCGCTGGCAGCGGCTCCGCTCCTGCAGCTTCTCGGCGATGTCCTGGGCGAGCTGGCGGGCGGCGGCGAGCAGCGGGAGCCTGCGGGGACCCCAGCGGCTGAGCCCGGGGCCGAGGGATGGGATGGGATGGGATGGGATGGGATGGGATGGGATGGGATGGGATGGGATGGGATGGGATGGGATGGGATGGGATGGGATGGGATGGGATGGGATGGGATGGGATGGGATGAGATGGGGTGGGATGGGATGGGATGGGGATGGGGTGGGATGGGATGGGATGGGGATGGTGATGGGATGGGATGGGATCCGATAGGATCCGATGGGACCCGGCGGTGTAAGCCTCGGGAGGGCAAGGCACAATAGCCCCAAAACACACAGCCAAAAAGCCTGGGACGGGTTCTGGGAAAGGACCCTGGAAGGAAAGGCACAGCACCCCCAAACACACAGCACCCCGAACACACAGCACCCCCGAACACACAGCACCCCGAACACACAGCACCCCTGAACACACAGCACCCCCAAACACACAGCACCCCTGAACACACAGCACCCCGAACACACAGCACCCCCGAACAGACACACGCACACCGGCTTTGGGAAGGCACACCCCGCACAGCCCGGCCCGCCCGGCCCCGCTCCCGCCCGTGCCGGGCCCCGCAGGCTCCGCAGGCTCCGCGGCCCCGGCAGGGCCGGTCCCGGCCCGGTGCTGGCCCGGTCCCGACCCGCACCCCCCGGCCCGGCCCGGCCCGGCGCTCACCAGGGGTCCGGAGCCATCGCGGCCCCGGAACCTTCGCGGCGCTTCCGCCGGATCCGCCCGGACGCGCCGCGCGCAGGCGCCGGGAGGGGACGGAGCGGAAAGGGAAATGGGAGAGGGAACGGGGAGAGGGGAGAGATGGAGGGGAGAGAGGGGAGAGATGGAGAGATAGAGATGGAGAGGGGTACCGGGGTACGGGCCGGGGGAGCGCAGCCGGCCCTAGGGCCTCTGCTGTGCGGGGCAGGGAGCAGAGGGGAGACACGGGTGTTGGGGAAAGAGGGGCAGCATCAGGTGTTCGGGACAGAGAGGAAGAAGGATCGGGTGTTTTGGGGCAGAGGGGCAGGATCAGGTGTTCGGGACAGAGGGACAGATGCAATGTTCGGGGTTTACAGGGACAGATGTGCGGGGATCAGGGACAGATGCAATGTTCGGGGTTTACAGGGACAGACGGACAGATGTGCGGGGATCAGGGACAGATGCAGTGTTCGGGGTTTACAGGGACAGATGCAATGTTCGGGATTTACGGGACAGAGGGGCAGAGGTTCAGTGCCCAGAGGGCGGGCACGGAGCTTTGCAGTACCAGGGGCAGAGGTGCAGGTGTCCGGGGTGTAGAGGTGCACAGTACGAGGTGCAGATGTGTGCAGATGTGCACAGCACAGAACCAGAGCTGTCCCCACTCCTCCCTGCTGCCATAAACCCAACACTGAGCGATGGCACCGGTTCCCTTCTCCAAACCCCCAGCTCTGACCCTGTCCCTGCCCATCCGCAGTGACATCGCTGTCCTCCCTGTCCCCGCCCCGCTCCCGGTGACACTGGCGCTGCTGGCACTGGCGCTGTTTTGGCTGCGGTGGGCGCAGCCCCTCGCTCCAAGCCCTTCCCATCCCTGATCCGCCGGCATTTGGCCTCTCCCTGTGTTTTTGGATGCGATCGGTGACGCAAATCGGGCACAAACCTGAGGAGCAGCTTCGGGGCGCTGCCAGCGAGGCTTTATAGCCCTCGTGACGGGGCCGCTGGGCCTGCTGATAACGGCAGCGATGACGGCAGCGATAAGGACAATCACAACAATGCTGATAACGGTATTGATAACGAGAACCAGCGCATCTCGTCATTCCCGGGGCTGATCCCCGCTCCGCTGCCCCGTTCTTACCACAGCAGAAACAACCCGATTTTAAAGACAAATAAAGATCCTTTAAAAGGTTAGGATGCCTATAAAAGTGCCCGCTAAGTGCAGCCCGAGCTGAGAGCAGCGCTGTGGGACCGGGGCGGTGTCCCGGGAGCCTCTCCAGCTGCTCGAGGCCGCTTTTCCTCCAGCCCAGCCCTTCTGTCGGTGAGCACAGCGCTCATTCTGCAGCTCTGCAGCGCGTTCTGAGGCTGGAACCGATCGGTCCCGAGCATTTCCCGGGGGCACACCGGGAACGCCGGAGCCCCAGGGCCGGGCCGCAGCAGCCGCAGCCCGAGCGGGAGCACGAAGGTTATCCTCGGGAAAATCAAGGCTTCATTTAGTGCCCGTGTTGCTGTTTGATGCTATCTCGGCCCACGGGGTGTTTACAGCCCCCGGCCGGGCCCGGCGCGGAACTGGGGCAGGAAGGGGCGATGCGGGCGCGGAGCCGCTCCACCCCTCGCTGTGTTTACCCCAAATAAACGGCGGGGCCGGGGCCGGCCCGCACCTTAAAAGCGCGGGCAGGTGCGGGGCAGAGGGGACCCGGCAGGGGTGGCCGAGCTGGCAGATGCTGCAGCTGGGGCTCAGCGTGCCCCGCTGCCCCGGGGGCGCGGCCGCCGCCTTCCCCATGGCCGAGCCGGCGGCGGGCGAGGAGCCGGGACCGGGCCCGGGTGAGTGCGGGACCGAGCGGGACCCGCCCATGCCGGGCACGGGGCCGGGTGAGTGCGGGACCGGGGCCGGGGGGTGAGTGCGGGACCGAGCGGGACCCGCCCGTGCCGGGACCGGGCCCGGGTGAGTGCGGGACCGGGGCCGGGGGGTGAGTGCGGGACCGAGCGGGACCCGCCCGTGCCGGGACCGGGGCCGGGTGAGTGCGGGACCGGGGCCGGGGGGTGAGTGCGGGACCGAGCGGGACCCGCCCGTGCCGGGACCGGGGCCGGGTGAGTGCGGGACCGAGCGGGAGCGCAGGGGCTGGGGCACAGCCGGGTCCTGTCCCGAGCCCCCGGCTCGTCCCGGGCCGGGCACAGCCGCAGCCTCCGTTCAGCACCCGGGGCACCGGCGGTCGGCTGGGCTCGGGCCGATGCTTCTCGGTACCCGGGCAGGGCAGCGCCCTGAGAGAGGAATTT